>NC_071553.1:3359475-3708642 GCF_026979565.1 Vidua chalybeata
TGGAAATCCAACCAGCTGCCCTGAACTGCCACACTGCAACTCAGAAGCAGTTTCAGCCTGGGTGACTTTCAACAGCTCCCAGCTGAGCAACCACATCTCGATAAACCCATGAAAGAGAGAGAGGGGTCTGCCCTGCCAAAAATGCAGAGTCCTCTGACAGCCCCAGCTCACAAGGAGGATGCAAAAAGCAGCATTTGTGCTCTCACTTGCACACTCAGATGCTGCAAAAAAAACAGTGTTTAGGTTTCTTATATTGGCTCTTCCAACCTCAAAATTCAGCGGCTGTCTTGGGGATTAACCTGTAGCTGAATGAAACCTAGCAGGTTTCCTACTCACATTTAGGAAACCTAATGGGTCTCCCCTACTCATATTTAATATTAAACCTAATTAAGCATTTTCACCTCTAGTGAAGGGCCAAGGATCAGGATCAGCTTGGATTTAACAGCAGCACTTGCTCCTTTTCACAGAATCTTTGGGGCTGCAAGGGACCTCTGGAGATCATCCAGCTTTGATAACCAAAAGAGTAAAATTTAGATATCTCTGCCATGAGCCTCTGCTTAATCTTCACACCATCTCCCACCTCTCAGGCTCCCAAAAGACAGGCAGCCCTGGGAGGAGCTGAGGAGGAGCTTTTTCAGTGTCTCATAAAAACCATCTGATGGGTATTAATGAGGTTTGAGGGCAGAGCTTTGTGTAGGGGATAAAAAACAAAGTGCAGTGCAGAATTGAGATTTAATTCCCTTTTACCTCGTGATGCGCTGAGTGCTGGGGGATAGGAGCTTTAAGAAAAACGCTGATTTTAAAGAATATTCCATATTAATGTGACTCAAGGAGGAAATTCCATGTGCTGCATTCCTAGGCAGAGCTCTTGGGTAAATGCAGTGATGGGAATTTAGCAGAAGGAGTGTCTCCAGCCTGGAATAATCTGTGTTTCCACTGGAAGCACATCCCAGTGCTGATGGATCTCTTGTTGGGTTTTGAAGGGAGATTTGAATTCAGGGTAATTTAATTTGCATTCAGGGTAATTTAAAGTTCCCAGTGTGCCAAACAAGCAGCCCTGGAGGAGGTCAATTAACCAAACTGGGGGTGATAAACACCCAGAGCTGCAGGAGGGAGCCACACTGACCATGTCCCCCATGTGTGGCTGGAACTCAAACTTCATGGGGGGGCAGAAGACGTTGTTGTACATCTCCATCAGCCTCTGCTTGTCACTGTTGGCATCCAGGTTCTCCACGGCGTTCTCGATGGCGTCCAGCCCCTCGTGCTTGGACTGCTCCAGGTTCAGCTCGGCCGACAGGAACGTCCTCAGGGCTCTGTTGAGGCTGGCGTGGTAGCCCAGGTCACAGCACTGCTGGAAAAAACACACACAATTCCAGGTGAGTGAAGCTCCAGAATGGGAATCTGAACGCCTCCAAAGGGCAGGCGTTGTGTAAATGGGGAATGAGTTGTGGGTTGTCAACATTTTCTGCCCCGGATCTCCAGGCCCAGCAAGGTCCTCCCAAGCCTGACAGAAAGGTGGGATGGCTTCAAAATCAACATTTCCTGAGGTGCTTTCCCCACAAACCAAACAACAGCCAGCAAGGGCTCGAGCCACGGGAGGGTGAATGTGTAACACAGCAAGATAAGAGATTTTTATCTCATTTGCTGCCTCAAATTATGTCAGAGGGTGACAGCTGGAGCCCAAATCTGCTGATTCTGGAACAATTTTGTTGTGGGTTTTTTGTCATCTGCTGGGTGGCAGGGAGGTCGCACGTCCCTCACTGTGTGCACAGAGCACCTCAGCCTGGAACCCCATGCAAATTTTATCACCACGTTTTAGTTATATAGCTTAAATTATAAGCTATAGGAGAAGCTTAAATTATTATAACAGTTTGTGGAGTTTTCTTGGGGATTTAGAGACACATTTTTAATGGAGAACTAGAGACTCATTTCATCCAAAAATGAAGTGGCAAGTTCAACAGCAGGGCAGTGGATTTCTCTAGATTCTAACCTGACTTTTAGGGGTCTTGTTCATATGAAAACACCCAAAAATCTTTAAATAACATCATTCAAAGGAAAGCAAGGCACTGAAGTGCAACTGGAGAGACAAGACACAGGATTTGGATCATCTGTAAAGGCCAATCTGCACCCAAATAATTCCATAATTCCAGCAAACTGCTTCATCCCGTGTACTTCAGGGATGAGGAGCATGACCTGGCCATGAAAAGAGAGTCATCCAAAACCCAGCAGCCACCAGTTGGGATGATTTCATTGCTGGGCTGAAACAGAAGAGCAAAAAACTTTGAAGCAAGAAGTGGTTATGGTCAAGAATTTCCTGGCTATGGCTGACACTGGGATGATGTCACTGGGAGACAATCAAGCAGCCTCATTTCCACCACGGCTGCAGAGCCAAGTTTTCATGTTTCAGAAGAGGGGGAAAAAAAGGAGCTTTTCATTAGCATGAGATCAGAACCAGCCTGGATTTTTCAGCCATCTCATAAAGTGAGCAAGAAGGGAGCCCACCTTCTTGGAATTACAAGCAAGATCACATCCACTAGGAGAATATCCAAAAAGGAAAGAAAGAGACCATCTGCCTGATTGCTGTGCTGCTCTGTAAGCAAAATTCACATGAAAACTCCTCCTCGCCCATCATTTGGGTCTCATCACTGTCATTGTTTGCAAACGCAGAGGGGAAAAAAGGGAGGGGGAAAGAAGGAGGGGTGGTGGGAGAGGGAAGAGAAACTGCTGGACCATTCCCTGCTCCCACAGAATTCCTGCCACCGAGTGCTGGAAGCCTGGCTCTTGTGCCAAACATGCTGTGGCAGGTGTGAAGCCTTGGAAAAAGAGCTGCAGTTGCTGGTTGGGCTGCAGGCAGAGAATTAAGGGATTTTACATTCAATCAGAAAAGAACAAAACCAGCCAAGCAAAAAACAAAACAAAAAAAAAGACCAAAAAAACAAACAAAAAACCCACCCAAAAAACCAACCCAAAAGCAAAACAAAAGAGGCTTGATTGAGAATCTGCACGTGTGGAGGCAGCCTTGGATCAAGAGGCACTCACAGCTCCTGCTCACTCTGCAGGGCTGGTCCTGCAGCTGTGGGGGAAAGATGGGACTGGGACAAGGACCAGGATCAGACTGAACAGAGGAATTCCTTTTCACAGAATTTTTGGGGTTGCAATTTTTGGGGTGATCTGGAGATCACCCCGGCCAAGGCAGGGTCACCTGGAGGTGACACAGGGACACGTCCAGGTGGGTTTGGGGTGTCTGCAGAGAGGGAAACTCCAGGACCTCCCTGGGCAGCAGGTCCAGGGCTCTGCCACCCTCCTGGGCAGAAGCTCTTCCTGATGTTGAGGTGGAAGTTCTTGTGTTGTAGTTCAGGAGTCCCTGTCCTGAACAGAGCCTGGCACCATCCTGACACCCCTTGGGGAGACTGGCATGGACTGATGGGAGATTGGCACGGGTTAATGGGAGATTGGCACGGGTTAATGGGAGATTGGCACGGGTTAATGGGAGATTGGCACGGGTTAATGGGAGATTTTATGGACTGATGGGAGACTGGCATGGACTGATGGGAGACTGGCATGGACTGATGGGAGATTGGCACGGGTTAATGGGAGATTGGCATGGATTAATGGGATATTTTATAGATTGATGGGAGATTGGTCTGGATTGATGGGAGACTGGCATGGATTGACGGGATATTTTATGGATTGATGGGAGATTGGCATGGACTGATGGGATATTTTATGGATTCATGGGAGATTTTATGGACTGATGAGAGATTGGCATGGATTGACGGGAGATTGGCATGGATTGATGGGATATTTTATGTATTGATGGGATATTTTATGGATTGATGGGAGATTGGCATGTATTGATGGGATATTTTATGGATTGATGGGATATTTTATAGATTGATTGGATATTTTATGGACTGATGAGAGACTGGCATGGGTTGATGGGAGATTGGCATGGATTGATGGGAGACTGGCATGGATTGATGGGATATTTTATGGATTGATGGGAGATTGGCATGGACTGATGGGATATTTTATGGATTGATGGGAGATTGGTATGGATTGATGGGATATTTTATGGATTGATGGGATATTTTATGGACTGATGAGAGACTGGCATGGATTGATGGGAGATTGGTATGGATTGATAAGATATTTTATGGATTGATGAGATATTTTATGGATTGGTGGGATATTTTATGGATTGATGGGATATTTTATGGATTGATGGGACCCCCTCTCAGCCTTCCCTTCTCCAGCCTGAGCAGCCCCAGCCCTCCCAGTCTCTCCTCATCAGGGAGATGCTCCCGACCCCAAATAATCTTTGTGGGTTCTGCTGGACCTTCCCCAGCAGCTCCTTGTCATTCCTCAACTGCAGAGCCCAGAACTGGACACAGATCCTGCTGTGGGACAGGCGCTTGTGCACCCTCCCAGTGTGACCAGTTTGTCCTCCCAGTGTCCCCAGAAATGCACTGGGAGGACTGGGAATCCACGGGGGAGTTAATGTGTCACAGCCCACCTCGCTCAGGCAGAATGTGTTGGCTCTCTGCTACAGAAGCCACTGACAGAAAACATTTCCCAACACACTCCCCCACTTTAAAGGGTTTTTTTTTTAAAGTCCAGTGTTCCATGTTTATAAATGCACCAGTCCTGCCATCCCTTTTCTGGGTTATATAAATGTTTGATGGAACCATTCTCAAAGGAAATCAATTTTTTATAAGAATTTAATGATAACTCATTCAAATTCACTTCCCAACATGACAGCTGATTAACCCTTTGCCAGTTAGATTTCAAACAGGCCTCAGAAGTGGAAGATTTAAGGGGAAAAAGCCCTTTGTTTTAAAATGCAATTCACACATGGAAGGGGAAGGATGAGATCCTGGAGTAAGCAGCCGTGGAACACCTACTCCTGGAGGAGCAAAGCAGGCTCTGAGACTCACACACACATTTTTATCTTTTTTTTCTTTCTTTTTTCCAATCCTGTCCTAGTGACCCTTTTATAAATGTGAGTTAATGCAAACTTCCCCATTACTGTAATATTTCATTAGCATCAAAGAGCTGTCTCAGTCCCCAAAGTCAGGAAATTCAAAACTACTGGGCTATGGCAGAAACAATTTATTGCTCTTAACTCTCAACAAAGAATTAACTCCCTGTTATCCTTCCCTGCACACTGCAGAGGGAACAATGTGCTGGATAAACATGACATTAAACATAAAGTTTAATGCTGTCTGGCATAACACAATCTCCTTGTAAGTAACTTTGAAGATTACTTTTATATTATATTTCAAAATTCAATATCACCAGATGATTAGATCGAGGGAAGGCATTACAGCCTGGCTTAAAAAACACATTTTTATTCAAGTCAGATGGCTCAGATAACCATCACTGGTTATAATTGTTAATTTTCAATCCTTCAGGATCAAAGGCATTAATAAATCTATTTTCCCTGTGTCTTAACAATGAGATAACTGAACTCCATCCTGTGCTCCCAGACAAGTCCCACATTTTTCCATGCCTGAACACAGAGCAGATAACACTTTTATTTTGAAGATGATGGGAGCTTGTAGAGTTAAATTGAATGCTCCAAGGGCAGGGACTCACCCAGAGCCACGAGGGCTCCTCTCTAGGAACAGACAAATCCCTGGAATTCAGAAGTTTGGGTTCTTGCTCTGCCATGCCCCAGACACAGCTGGGACTGCCCAGGGAGAGCAGCCCTTCCTTCCAGGCTGGGTAGCCCAGATTTGTCCTGTCCTGCTGGAAACACCTCAGCTCTGTGCTTACAAATTATTCTGGGCTCGTGAAACCCAAATGGACTCTTTGCTACCTGTGATTAATTAAAATACACCAAAAACAGGCAACTGGACCAGGCAGCATTTGGGAGAAGACTTGAGAGACAGGGCTTTAGATGAAAAAAAATTAAAACAATTAAATCTGGCTGATGCTGGTGAAATTAATCCCAATCTTGTAGCTTTGATATAAATATATACAGAGCTCTAATTTGTTAAAAACCCAGGGCCACGCAATTAAGGTTGAGCAAACGTTAACCAAAACAGGGCTCCTAAAAAGGCAGCAGGAATAAACAAACCAGGCCTCTGCAGTGCAGCAATCCTGCAAACCATGACATTTGGGAATAACAGCATTTTTCAAGCCCACTCTCAGTGACAGCCCTGACCTCCAAAGGACAGGTTTAAATCAACACCTGGCAAAAGAGCACTCCAGGCGAGTTTATCATCAGCTGAAGAAATGTATGTTATAGAGTGCTGGTTATTCTAATAGCTGAGTAATTAATAGAGATCTGAGTGCTCTTTATTGCCTGTGTCTAGAGACTCTTGTGCTCATCACTCCCTGCTCCTCCTCAGCAGCTCCCTCCAGGCTCTGCAGCCGAGTGCTTCCAGCAGGGATGGCCTTGGAAGGGGACAGCATCCACCAGAGCCACTGCCCCACACTCAGCCTGTCCAGCTGCAGGGGTGGCTCCATCCTTGGCAATAACCTCAGGGTTCCAGACTGGCTTTGCTGAGTTTTCAAAAATCAGAATTTTGGGGTTTTTTTTGGGTTTTTTTTTTTGCGGTGTGTTTTACCAAAAGCAGAATTGCTGTCCCCTGAATGGTGGGGACATTCATTTTCCCTGCCCACCCTTCCTGGTGGGCAGGGAAAGGATCTGAGGGAAGGGCTGGAGCTGTGTCAGGGAGGTTTGGGATGGAGATCAGGGAAAGGCTCTTCCCCCAGAGGGTGCTGGGCACTGCCCAGGCTGCCCAGGGAATGGGCACTGCTCCAAACCTTCCAGAGCTCCAGGAGTGCTTGGACAGCACCCTCAGGCACAGGGTGGGCTTTTGGGGTGGCTGAGCAGGGCCAGGAGCTGGACTGGATGATCCCTGTGGGATCCAACTCAGAATATTCCATAATTCAATGACTTTTCCAAAACCAGTTAAAAGCAGCTTTAGGAAACACCTCTGAACTCCCTCTCTCCTACCAAATTCCTTCTACTGTTTCTGCAGTTAAAAATCTTTTTTTCAAACACGCTGCTGAGTTAAAATCTTGTGGGTTTGCCTAAAGTAGTGCAATGAAAATGTCAGGCAGCAGTGTGACACTGAAGCTGGGTTTCACTTGAACGAAGCAGCTCCTCCTTTTCCCTCCCAGTGAGAGAAAAGTTTGTCTGTAACACAGGTGGCCACCTGAGAAAAGCTCTTGTGACAGCTTCAGGACCAATTATCAGGCCACTGCCACCCCTAAGGTGCCCAGCCCAGCTGTGCAGAGGTTTCCAGCTGTGCAGAGGTTTCCAGCTGTGCAGAGGGAGGGAGGAGAGGGGCGTGGGAGGCTCCTGGCCCCAGCAGCAGCACTTACATCAATGAGATCAGACAGGTCATGGATGTAGTACTTGAACACCGAGGCATTGGTGGCTTCCAGGGCCAGCAGATACTCATTCCTTGCCTTAATTGCCTTCAGTCTGTTTTCTGTGTACTTTGCTTGGCGCTGAAAGACAACAAAACCCCAGAATATAGCATTAAAAGAGGTGAGCAGCACTCTGGGTAACACCAGAGAACACTGAACAAATCTTAATCTGCTCGCACAGATTTTGCCCCTTTGAACTCCAGGACTCCAGGACTTGAAATGCAGATGGAATTATTTAGATGTGTTTGAGCATTGCTACACTGGATTGAAAGTCTTGAGGCTGTGGGACGGGAAAGATTAAAGGAGGAATGAAGGGACAAGGGGGTTTAGGAGGTTATGGCCCAGCTCCAGCACCACCAGAGAAGCCCATGAGGGTCTGAGGGTTGCTACAGACACCCCATCTCTTCCAAAGCCTGAACCTGGTCCTTCCAGAGCCTAAATCCATCCAAAAATAACTCCTTCCCTTCCATGGGCTTGAACCTTAGAGCTGAACTGCTGGAGTCACCAGTGAGGCCACTGGCTCTGCCCTCAAAGCCAGTTTGGGGTTGCTGGGCTCCCTGGAGCACAGGCCTTGTGCTCTGGACAACAAAAATAACCACGTGAACCATGAATTCCAGCAAGCAACCGCTGCTTTCCCACTCTAACCTGCTTTCAGCTTTTTGGGCCGTACACATCCCATTTTTGTGCATGTCCCCTTTCTGTACACATCCCATTTTTGTGCATGTCCCCTTTCTGTACACATCCCATTTTTGTGCACATCCCATTTTTGTGCATACCCCATTTTTGTGCATGTCCCCTTTCTGTACATGTCCCATTTTTGTGCATGTCCCCTTTTTGTACATACCCAATTTTTGTGCATACCCCATTTTTGTATATCCCATTTTTGTGCAGATCCCGTTTTTGTGCAGATCCCATTTTTGTGCATATCCCATTTTTGTGCATATTCCATTTTTGTACATATCCCATTTTTGTGCATATCCCCTTTCTGTACATATCCCATTTTTGTGCATACCCCATTTTTGTATATCCCATTTTTGTGCAGATCCCGTTTTTGTGCAGATCCCATTTTTGTGCATATTCCATTTTTGTACATATCCCATTTTTGTGCATATCCCCTTTCTGTACATATCCCATTTTTGTGCATATTCCATTTTTGTACATATCCCACTTTTGTGCATATTCCATTTTTTCTCCATATCCCATTTTTGTGCAGATCCCATTTTCCTGCACATCCCACTCCCTGGGATAACACAAACTGCACCTGCCTGTCCCAGAGGAAACTGCTGCTGGGTTTGCCTTCCCTTCAGCTGGCTGCTACTAAAACCTGCACACAGAGTGAGATTTGGCTCTGAGGAGGGAATCAGTGGCTCCTGTGCACCCTGCCAGTACCTTCTCCTTCATCTTCTCGATTTTTTTGACAGAGCTCCTCCGGACGTGTTTCTCCTCAAACTTGACGTTGGAGGTGGAGTCGGGGGAGCGCGGGGTCTGCTTGTCCTCCTGCTTCACTGACTTCCCAATCTGCTTCTCCTCCTGCTTCTCTGCCTCCTTCAGCTTGCTCTGGGCACTGATGCTGTCGGCGTTGTACATGTGGTAGGTTTTCATCACCTGCAGACAACAAAATCCAACACTCAGCGCCCAGCTGTAGGTCTGGAATACCTGAACCAGAAGAAAGAAGCACTCAGGGGAATTTGCCACGTCAGGAAAGCAGGGCAGGAGGTGCCTGAGCGAGTGTGGCTCTCAAAATGGGTCTGAAATCAAAGTGGGTGATTCTGCAGCTGCTGCTTGGTTTGACTTTGGCGTGTGCCTTCTTGCACAAGGCAGTAAAGGAGGCACAAAACCAAAAAAAAAACCAGGCTGCAGACTAATCCAGCCTCCTTGAGTGTTCAAAGGAAACGGTATGGCAGGAAAAATGAGAGCTTTTCATCAGCAGGTAAGGTTTCTGAAGGGAGCCCTAGCAGCCTTTCATCTGGGTGAATCAGAGCTTGGAACAGCACAGCATGGAAATCCAGTCTCAGCACAGCATGGAAATCCAGTCTCAGCACAGCATGGAAATCCAGTCTCAGCACAGCATGGAAATCCAGTCTCAGCACAGCATGGAAATCCAGTCTCAGCACAGCATGGAAATCCAGTCTCAGCACAGTGGCTGCAAGAGCCACTCAGGTGCCATTTGTTCAAATCAAATTTGGGACATAGGAGTACTTCTGGGTATCTTATGTAATTAAAAATAATTATATAATAAAATAAAATTATAAATCAATTATAAAGTTATAAATAAAATAAAGAAATTAATTCATAAGCAAGTGTGGTTCTTGGCTTTAGGGAGATCTGGACCCTGTGCTGTATGGACAACTTCTATTATAGCACATTTTTATCAGTAAATATAGATAAATATCCTCCCCACCCCCAGTCACAAAAATCCCATTTGTTTCACATGCTGTTAATGTCTAGATTTGTGTTAAGCAAATAGAACCAAAGGACATGAGATCTAAACCAGTTTCTTATCCATAAGTGCAAAGCAATTTGAATCCCTCACCAAAACAAACAAGATACAACACTCACAGGGGGCAAAAAAAAAAAAAAAAAAGCAAAGCACAATTGCATGAAGTCAACCATTCCAGCAGCAATAAAGGCTCCACTTGTGAATAATTTGATTTATTTCAGATGAAAACCCGTTTACAGCTATTTTGCAGCAGAACATAACACAATTTTACCTAAGTGGGCTGCGTGCTCCCCCTCTGCAGGGATCAGCAGAGGTCCCAGATTCAAAGAGACTCTGGATTTAAACATGAAAGGGAATGTGACTGCAGCCAGTGCTAAAGAACATCCTGAATAATTCACACACCCGCACTCCCAGCCCCTGCAGATGCTCAGACTATAAAGCAGGCCTTTATAATTATAATAATAGATGCAAAGGAGTTGCCTCTCCTCTCTTGCTCAGAGCTGAGCTGGCAGAGAGCAAAAGCAGAGGGAGAAATCCCAGTTTTAATGGGTTTTTAATGGTTTTGTGCCACGCTGGCAGCCACAGGCTCTGGCGTGGGGACACTGGTGACTGCTGAGGGCAAGATGGCACAGGACAAAAAAAAATTACAGGCTGGGACAACACTCTGGGTTTTATTTGTGCAGAGAAAGTAAAGATTTCACCATTCTGCCTAAAAGCAGGGATGCTGCCAATCCTCTGGATATGGAATTAGGGAATCATTGGGAAAGACCTCCAGGATCATCCAACCTTTGGTTGATCCCCACTTTGTCACCAGAGCCCTGAGTGCCACATCCAGCAGAAAAAAGAGGTGGAATTCTTTCTAAAAGTGCCTCTAAATTTAATCACTGGTGGGGTGGTTTTAATTCCAGCAAAAAAAAAGCATCTTTTAGCACCATCAGAAGTGGCTTTTTGCAAAGGAAAAGCTTTTCTGGTGAAGGGACAATTTAGAGCTCTGCAGCAGGAGGAATGAATAAATAGATTTCAAACTCCCAGCATTGCCATTACAAATATCAATGCCTTGCATCACTTTGTTTAGCAAATTCTGGAAGCTCTTCCTTCCAGGGGTAGAGAAATTAGCAGAATTCACTCTTTGGCTCCAAAAATGACCTGTCAGAGCCTGGCACCCAGAAATGATCCCCAGTCCATGAAACTCCGCTCCAGAGCCAGCTGAACTTGGATCAGAAATTGTTCCTAAAATCTGTTTCTAGAAGCAAATCCATGTCCTTCCTTAGGATCCCATCCATGACAGGACTCAAAAATTGAGCCAATTGTGCCCTCAAAGAGAAAACAATTTCTGGAGTGCTGATTTGCCTGAGTATTTGGCTTTGAGGCTCTAATTGTAACAAGTTGTAATGAAACAATTCCCTCTATACATTTTACTGATACAGGGAATTTCAGGGAACCCCTTGAAACTCTGTAAAACTGATTTTTACCCCCAATTTCACCACAGGGTCAACATGCCACGGCCTGAGAAACAACCCTGGGTCACCTTTTGGAAGGAGGAAGGCCTGAAAATACAAATCTCAGTGTCATGACCCGAGAAATCACTAAGGAAGGAAAAAATAAAAGGCATTTTGAGCCACTGAACACTGAGTTCTGCTTTTAAAGAAGAGAGAACTTGCTCAGTAACAGCAAAATTTTCATCCAGCAAGAGGTTTTGCCATTCATCTTTGTGAGGAGAAGAAAAATCCCCACGCAGCACATGAGCCCCTGGGGACACATCCCTCCTCCTCCTCCTCCTCCTCCTCTTTGGTGTCTCCAGTGGATTTAGTGAGAAGCAAAAAGCACAGATGGGAAAATCTCCCTCTAAAAGGGAAATTCTCCCTCTAAAAGGGAAATTCTCCCTCTAAAAGGAGCTGTTCTGCTGAGAGCTGAGGGACAAATAAGCTCAGTGGGTGCCTCTGAAGGCTCACACCACACAAACCCGAAAATTTTTGGCATATTTGGAAATAATTCTCCTATCTCTGGCTCTTTTTTAAGCCATCACTGCAGCAAAGCAACAAATGCTGAGATCTGTGAGGAGACAACACTTAGAGAGCTGAAACAACACGAGGACAGAGGGAAAAAAAATGGGATTTATGGAACTTTAGAGCAGGGATTGCAGCCTTTTCTCAGCTTGGGTGGGAGAAATCAAACACTTCTCCTTTCTGCCTGAGGAGATGCCAAGAAATGAGTTTGATTTACCGTGTAGAGTTCATTCAAAACCTTCATCAAGTCCTCCTGGAGCTGCAGTCCCACTTCCTTGCTCTGCAACAGAACAGAGAAATGAAAGTTAATTGAGGAAGACGTTGCAGAGGAAGTGAGCACGGGGCATCCACAAATAATTTAGGCCCAATTAAGCACCACTGGTAAATCCAATCAGTGCCCAGCCCAGAGGCATGCAGCGTCACCCTGCAGCAGGAGTGTTAATAAACTGAAATCTCAGATGGGCACAGTGAGGAAGAGAAAAATAAAAAAGAAAAGGAAAAAAAAAAGAGGAAAAAAGGGAAAAAAGTCAGGAAAAAATAAAAAAGAAAATTAAAAAAAGAGAAAAAAGGGGGAAAGGGAAAAAAGGAAAAAAAGGGGGAAAAGTCAGGGAAAAAATTAAAAAGAAAAGAAAAAAAGAAAAAAAGAAAAAAAAGGGGGGGAAAGGGGGAAAGAAGGGGAAAAAGTCAGAAAAAATAAAAAAGAAATAAAAAAGAAAAAAGGGGAAAAAAGGGAGAAAAGGAAAAGAAAGAAAAAGAAAAAGAAAAAGAAAAAGAAAAAGAAAAAGAAAAAGAAAAAGAAAAAAAAAAGAAAGAAAAAAAGAAAGAAAAAAAAAAGAAAGAAAGAAAAAAAGAAAGAAAAAAAGAAAAAGAAGAAAAGCTTGATGGAACACAGAGGGAAATTTCCAGAGAACGTGAGATTTTCAATTTTCAAGCCTGAAAATACGGAATTTTCCCGTTTTCATGGGATCAAGGAAGACTGTGGATGCAGCTTGGTGTGGAAGCTGAAGAAAAGCAGGATAAGGAAACCACCACGTAACAAGAATAACTCAATTCAATTTATAGATTTTACTCATTCACTGCCCACTAAGGCAGCATTTGCATGCTCGAAGCCTCGTGTTACAAGTGTTTAATATCTACTGGGGCAAGCAAATTTGATAAATCCAAGATTATTTATGCCTACAGCATTCAGGAAAAGAAACAGATAAAGAGGCACTGCAGCCAAACCCACACTTAAACCAACATTTCTGCCCAGGAAGTCGAGATAGTGCTAAGGCATGAGGAAAAAACCAAACACCACACTGATAAATTGAAAAGCCAGAAGAGAAAGATTATCTGATTGAAATTTAAATTATTCTTTGCTCCATACTGTCCCGTTCAGCAGCGCTTGGAGTTTCTGAGATTAAAACATTGCTTTATTAGAGACTTTTTAAAAATTATTTTGGGGTGTCGTGGTTCAGACCAGCCTGGATTTGCTCTGCTGGCAGCACAATGGGATTCACAGGTATCCAACGCCCAATCCTTTGGATTTTCCACATGTTCCAATCCCATCTTCCTCACCCTGCTGCCCAGGTGCTACAGGAAAAAAGAGCACCAGACACAGAGGAGTGTGTGATTTAGAGAAAAGCACAGAGCTGGTGATTCCCACCCTCCAGGGGAGCTGGCAGAACAAACCCGTGGGATTGCAGCTCTGGGAGCAGAAGGAGCTGAGGCTGCTGCCCAGCCCTGCACTGATCTGGGTCGCTGGGGTGCTTTGGTGTCGGAGTCCAGCACATCCCTCTGGCTGCCCTGGCTGGCTCCAGACCCTGGCAGGGGGCTCGCAGACCCTGGCACGAAGTCAAAACCACCTGTGGCTTCGTGGATAAAACTGCCAACTCTGTGTGAGGAATGACAGCCACGAGGGTTTGAGTAGTGTGGTAGGTGAATTAACACAGGGTGAAAAAGTGGAATTCTGGGGCTTTTTAGAATGGGGTTCAAGGGGACAAGATGGAGGGATTTGGGCATGTCCTGACCTTCTTCTGCTTCTCCTTGCCCTCCATGTCCCGCTGTGCTGGTGACACTTTTCTGTTGGTTTCAGGCACAGACACACTGCCCAACATCAATGACAGACATTGGCACGTTATTGTAACCACAGCACACGGAGTTTTTGGTATAAAATGTGAACACTGCCCTGAGGGCAGACAGAATGCCATGGCCGAGCTGCTGGACAGAGCTCAGCAGGGCAGAGAGAGAATGTTCTAGAGAAGGGAAAATGAACAACCTTGAGAAGCTGATCCTGCACATTCAGACTCCTCCTTTGGCTGCGTGGGCTGGGAAACGAGGACTTGTACACTCTGGCTGCCTTTTCCTCCCCGTGCAGGTGATCAGTGGAAGGGACTGCCTGCCATGCCCTGAGCACTGAACTTTTCTCCAATGCTGCTGCAACTGCCTGGCCCCATCATCTGCCTCTCACCCCTGCTCTTTCCAGCTCACTTTGCTCATTTCTCACACTGAAAATTTGCTCATTTGCTGCACAAATTGCTGAAGCGTCAATTATACGACAGATTAAAATGAATGTTTTAATGCAGATTGGGGTTGAAGGGGTAAAGATGATGCCACGTTGTCAAAACACAAAACTCTCTGTGCTTCCAAATGAGCTCTCAAGAAAGGAGCTGCTGGATTGCTGGGCTGGAAAAAACCCTTCCATTAGGATGAAGGTAAGACAGATCACAGGGGACATCAGAACAAGAGCTGTGCAATGAGCACTGTTAATGTAAAACTGTTCCCTGCACTGATTCCACAAAAAAAAAAAAAAAAAAAAAAAAAAAAAAAAAAAAAAAAAAAAAAAAAAGTCTAGGAGAAAAAAAAAAAAAAGCTGAGCTGGCTGACCCTGATAAATGAAAATACATTGGAGGAAGCAGAAGGGTTTGCTTGGGAAAGTCAGAGGAAAATAGATTGGATGATTGGATGTCAGGAAGATGTTGTTGCTCGAATGCAGTGGAGGGAGGTGGAGGTGATGCACAAAGAGAATTTCTCTGAATTTCCACAGAGTGCAGATTAAAGGCTGCTGACCCCACTGCCATACAGGCACGAGAGATTCCAGCATCATGCCAGAAAGTGACTCGGAATTATGAATAAAATCCATGCCAAGGAAAGACAACGAGGTCCTGGCAGTTGTGAATGTCTCGATATCAACTGCTATTGCAGCAGCCAATTCTGTATTGTTCTGTATTTTCTCTATTTATGTACTTTCTCTATTATTCTATTATTATTTGTGTTTTGCAGAGGCAGAACAATTCATTTTGCAAACAGGCAATAAATAAAAGATATTCTGACCACCTTTACTGTGATCTACTCCTGGCTGTCCCTGCAACCAAATCTATCTGTACCTCCCTTAATGTGAGGAAGTGCTTGTGCAACAAAATCTTAATTAATTGGCTCCACTAATGAGCTGGGTGTGTGTGTGGGGTGGGGGTGTCCCCCAAACAGGGTGTCCTCCTTATCTGACCAGGTAAAACCCTTCTCCTGCAGAGCTGGGAGATGATCTTGCCTGGAAGAGCATCCCTGGGACATGGCACAGGAGCTCCCTGCACACCTGAGGATGCAGGAGTGGGGCAGCTCCTCACCTGTGCTGGGCAGTGAGGGGTCACAAACAGACCTTCCACAGAACCACCAGGCTGGGAGAGACCTGAAAGATCGAGTCCAACCCAGCCCCAACACCTCAACTGAACCCTGGCACCCAGTGCCACATCCAGGCTTTGTTAAACACACCCAGGGCTGGTGACTGCACCACCTCCCCGGGCAGCCATTCCAGAACTTTATTGTTGGATTAAGCCCTTTCCTGACCCAGAGATGGGGCAATTGAGAGGTGTTTTAAAAACTTTTATTCCATTTCCAGTCTCATGTGAAGGGTGAGACAATGCAGGTGTTATAATTCACACCATCACAATCAGAAGTTAACTATTTCCTGATTACAACACATTGTAAGCATTTCTTGGCCTATCAGCTTTTGCCACACCGTGCTGTAAATGCCTAATTCTCTACAAATTCATTTTCCACACTTCATCACTCTTTCAGTAAAAAACTTTTTCCTAATATCCAACCTAAATGTCCCTTGGCACAGCTGGAGGCTGTGTGCTCTGGTTCTGTTCAGCTCCTGCAGACAGAGCCCAAGCCCAGCTGAGCACAGGCACCTTCCAGGAGCTGTGGAGAGAGCTGAGCTCACCCCTGAGTCTCCTTTTCTCCAACTCCAGCTCCCTCAGTCGTTCCTCACAGGGTTTGTGTTCCAAGCCCATCACCAGCCTTGCTGCCTCCTCTGGATGAGGAGGAGGAGGATGAGGATTTCCCTTCCCTCCAAACCGGGAGGTGATGAATACCCCTTCCCTTCCCTCCAAGCCAGGGAGGTGATGAGCACCCCTTCCCTTCCTCTGCACCCCAGGAAAGCAGCAGCAGCAGCCAGGGCAGCCCAGCAGGATGTGGCAGGGATGCCAGGCTGGGCATGCAGGTTTTCCCCAGCCCAGGAGGCTGCTGTGAGCACACACACACTCCTTTGTTACTCCAGGGTGTATCTGCACCATGTGCAGGGCTGGAGGTTCTGCCACCCCTGGCTGGAACATAAATTCCCAGCACGGGCCGTGCCAGCTCCTCAACAGCCTCTTTGTTCCAGCCCTCCTCCCCTCCACCTCCCCTCTAATTTAATCAAGATGTTTTTGGGATCTACTGCGGGGCTGTTCCGCATTCCACCCAACATTAACGACTTCAGCTTCCAAATATTTGGGGGGGATAATAAAGAGGAGAGCTCAGGAATGCTGTCAACATTTTCTGCCCCGGATCTCCAGGCCCAGCAAGGTCCTCCCAAGCCTGACAGAAAGGTGGGATGGCTTCAAAATCAACATTTCCTGAGGTGCTTTCCCCACAAACCAAACAACAGCCAGCAAGGGCTCGAGCCACGGGAGGGTGAATGTGTAACACAGCAAGATAAGAGATTTTTATCTCATTTGCTGCCTCAAATTATGTCAGAGGGTGACAGCTGGAGCCCAAATCTGCTGATTCTGGAACTGCTCAGGAACAATATCAGGTCTCTGCATCTTTTTAAAAGTAATAATTAAACATGCTGAGGTGGAGAATAAACATTAAATATTGCCATGTTTTTTGAGTGAGGGTAAGGATGCCAGGAGGGGAGCAGGGATGTAGCACAGAGGTGCCAACTCTGCACCTCAGTGAGAGTTTTACTCATGCTATTTGCATATTTACAAATTTATACCGTGATGGAAACGTATTTTTACAAATGCCCAGCTTTTTAACCACTACACTTGTGTCATGTGGTGGCTTTTCCATGTGTGGGGTGCTTTAATATTTGTCATTTTTCTGGTACCAGAGCAGCAGGAGCACAGTACAGCTGTAAAGTAGGTCACGACAGACCCCTTCAGAGAATTAATAATTCCTTTTCCTTGATTACTGCAAGGCTTTTAACCAACTCATTGTGGATTTTCCATTTCACATCAAACACCCTGCAGTGTACCAGGAGGTAAACTGGGGGTTTTCCCCACCATCAAAGGTGCTAAACAGGAGGAGAATTTCAAATCCTCAGGTTGGTTTTCTTGACTGCAAACAGGGTTTTCTCCCCATAAATATCCTCAGGTAAGTGGATACGGCAGGGAAAGGTCCCTGCTCCAGCAGCCCAGGGAATCTCCCAGCTAAAATCAGAGCAGAAAATGTGTTTGAAACCCGGCAGGGCAGGCAGATGCTGAGCTGGTACCTGGCTCAGCTCGGAGGCACAGCCTGTCCTGAGGCCTCTCTGCCCATAGAATAAATCTGCTTTTCTGCCCATTAACATTTGCCAGCCACTTCACAATATCCATGTGTAAAAATCTGACAAATAATCCATTTGTTCAGACACTGCTCAAAGGGAGAAGCCACAGTCCGTTCTTTAAAAAAGGTAATTTTCTTTTTTTTTTTTTTTTCCTTCAATTTGTACAAGATTATCGGGCTGCTTCTAGGAAAATTTCAAAGAGACAACACAGAAAGAGTGATTAAAGAGACCAAATTAAAGAGACTGCTGCTCCAAGGTCTATACATGTATAAATAATCCCAAAGGATCCCACTCAAAAGATACGTCTGGAGGCAAGAAAACCTGATAACCATGCAAGAGACAGGAAGGTTGTTCCATGCAGAGAAATGAAGGGTCACATTAAATAGAGAGGGTGACAGGGGGATAGAGGGAAAAAGGGAAATCAAAGCAGGAATCAGCTCAAATAGAAGAATATTTTGTGTGGAAATAAATACATATATAAATATAAAAACAGAGAGGGTGATTGGGGGGTAGAGGGAAAAGGGGAAATCTAAGCAGGAATCAGCTCAAATAGAAGAGTATTTTGCTTGGAAAAAAATACAGAAATATAAATATAAAAACATACCTAGATATAGAAATAAATAAATAAATGGGCTGTGCTGAAGGAGGATGAGCAGGAGAAATCAAAGGGAGATGAAGGAATGAAAAGGAGCAGACATCAAAGCAGGATGATTTTCCAGGAGAGGGAGAGGTGACCAGAATAGCAACGCTGGTGGCACCAGGGCTTGGAACTCCAGCCCTGTACCAAAGCCAGCCTAAATCATTAACTCTGCCCAAAAAAGAAAGCATCACCTCCTCCCCAAGGTGGAACTATTTGTCACTAGGACAATTCACCCCCCCCTACAGTTTTATTTGCTGGAAATGTGGTTATTTCACCATTTATCTTCCACAGAATTGCACTGACACTATCCCTGGGGGCAGACAAATCCCAGATTCCCACTGACAGCACCAGGATTCATCTTCAGGACTGGCAGAGCAGCCAGACCCTGAGCAGCAGCATCACCCAGCAACACCTAAAAGTGTTTCCTCAGGAGAAACCAAAACAAGGGCATGGAAAAGTACAGTGCTCCAAGAATTCCTGCACCTCAGCTGACAGCTTCCAATCCAAACCCACATTTGGGGCACACAGCTCAGACATGGCAAGGCTCTGCAGGAAAAGGGACCCGGGGAAGTAAACAAAGCCCAGAGGCAGGGAAAAGGGGCTGACACACAATGTTCATCCAGCAGCACGCCAGGGCTGGCTCTGGCAAAAAGCACAGCTGCTCTTATCAGCACAGACAGCTGTGAAGTGGCTGGCAGGCGCCCATCCATGCATCCATCCATGCATCCATCCATGCATCCATCCGTGCATCCATCCATCCCCCAACCATCATCCATGCATCCATCCATGCATCCATCCATGCATCCATCCATCCATCCCTCCATCCCTTCATCCTCTTATCTATCCATCCATCATCCATCCATCCATCATCCATCCATCATCCATCCATCCATCCATCATCCATCCATCCCTCATCCATCCATCATCCATCCATCCATCATCCATCATCCATCCCTCATCCATCCATCCATCCATCATCCATCCATCATCCATCCCTCATCCATCCATCCCTCATCCATCCATCCCTCATCCATCATCCATCCATCATCCATCCATCCATCATCCATCCCTCATCCATCCATGCATCCATCCATCCATCCATCATCCATCCATCCATCATCCATCCATCCCTCATCCATCCATCCATCCATCCATCCATCCATCCATCCATCCATCATCCATCCATCCATCATCATCCATCCCTCATCCATCCATCCATCCATCCATCCATCCATCCATCATCCATCCATCATCCATCCCTCATCCATCCATCCCTCATCCATCCATCCCTCATCCATCATCCATCCATCATCCATCCATCCATCATCCATCCATCCCTCATCCATCCATGCATCCATCCATCCATCCATCATCCATCCCTCATCCATCCATCCATCATCCATCCCTCATCCATCCATCCATCCATCATCCATCCATCCATCATCCATCCCTCATCCATCCATCCATCATCCATCCATCCATGCATCCATCCATCCCTCATCCATCATCCATCCATCCATCCATCCATCATCCATCCATCCCCCATCCATCCATCCATCCATCCATCCCCCATCCATCCATCCATCCATCCATCCCCCATCCATCCATCCCCCATCCATCCATCCATCCATCCATCCATCCCCCATCCCCCATCCATCCATCCATCATCCATCCATCCATCCATCCATCCATCATCCATCCATCCCTCCCTCCATCCATCCCCCATCCATCCATCCATCCCTCATCCATCCATCCATCCATCCATCATCCATCCATCCCTCATCCATCCATCCATCCATCCATCCATCCATCCCTCACACAGCCCTGGGGTGGGGTGGGGTCTGTGACAGGACCTGTATCTCCTCGTCCCAGCACACGCACACTGGGAGGCACAGCCAGGATTCCCAGGGTGCTGGGAACACAAAAAGTGCCACCACAAACCCTCTGAAGGCCCGTGTGCAGTGCAGGCAGCCCCACTGGCTGCTGGAATTCACCGATTTCAAAGTGACACAAACCCACCCCTGCTCCACCAGCAGCCCTTTGCAGAGTCCGAGGCTGCAAGAGTGACCACGCGAGAATCCCACCCTGAGCATTCTCCACCCCAGCCTGAAGAGACAAACCCCACGCTGCCACCACTGCTGGTGATGCTCTGGGTGCAGAAGGAGCTGCTGTCCTCACCTCAGCTCTCTGCTGCTCCAGCTCTCTCTGCTTTCCCCTCCTCGCTGCCACAAGGACACATTTCAATCACAGAACCACCAGAATGGGAGAGACCTGAAAGATCATCGAGTCCAACCCAGCCCCAACACCTCAACTGAACCCTGGCACCCAGTGCCACATCCAGGCTTTGTTAAACACACCCAGGGATGGTGACTCCACCACCTCCCTGGGCAGCCATTCCAGAACTTTATCACCTTTCTGTAAAAAACTTTTCCCCAACATCCAACCTAAATCTCCCTTGGTGCAGCTGGAGGCTGTGTGCTCTGGTTCTGTCAGTTCCTGGAGACAGAGCCCAACCCCACCTGGCCACAACCATACCTTTTTCCTTTTCTTTTTCTCCTCTCCTTTCTCTTTTCCTTTTCCTTTTCCTTTTCCTTTTTCCTTTCCTTTCCTTTCCTTTCCTTTCCTTTCCTTTCCTTTCCTTTCCTTTCCTTTCCTTTCCTTTCCTTTCCTTTCCTTTCCTTTCCTTTCCTTTCCTTTCCTTTCCTTTCCTTTCCTTTCCTTTCCTTTCCTTTCCTTTCCTTTCCTTTCCTTTCCTTTCCTTTCCTTTCCTTTCCTTTCCTTTTTCCTTTCCTTTTTCCTTTCCCTTCCCTTCCCTTATCTCACCCAGCCAGCCCTGCTGCCTGCAGCCCTGATCACAGCTGCACTCTGCCCTTTGAAAAGCTCTCCTTGCACTCAGAGATGCAGCAGCTCAAGAGCTCAGTGACAAAAAGGACCTCAAGCACCTCCTTTTTTCCCTGCCTGTCCTCCCCACCTCACCTGCTCCATCCCAGCACGACACAAAGCACTGATTTGAGACAAACGGCCCAAGGAAAGGATTCTCTGCCTCAGGATCTGCTTTTCCCTCAGTAGATGAGGATCTCTGTGGCACCATCCTCTCCACATTTCAACCTAAATAGCTCCCAAATTTAAGCTGGTAGATTCCCCATCAACACCTACAGCAAGGCAGCGTGGCTTTGCCAGCAGCTTGTCCCTGTTTTTAACCAGGAAAAGGCAAAAAAAGGTGGAAAAGGCCCCATTTGCCTGAAGTTCAGAGCTACTCTGCCATCCTCTGTGCTGCTTTGGGGATGTTTTACAAACGTGCCACTGAGGGGGGGTTATAAATGGGTAACATTTCTTTAAATCCACGGACTGCAAAGCTGCTTTGCAATATTTTAATCACACACCTCATCTGTTTTCTAGCCTGCAGTACCTTTTGTACCTTCTTGCAGCTCAGGAAGGGAAGAGACTCAAGTGAAAAAGCACAAGTAGGTCCACGTCAGCCAAATTTCTCTATTTATCAGCTGCTACCAGATAACAGAGGATGCAATTTTTGGTTTCAACCACCCAGCACAAGTGGAGTTGTAATCAAACACCTGATTTGGCCTTCAGCCAAGCTGGTATTCCTGGCAAACAGCCAAAGAAGTAGTTGGGATTTAGCAACAAGTGCCTTTTGTTTGCACAAATTAATGCGGAGTTTGCCCTTGGCCTGTGAGAAACAAACCAGAGATGGTATTTTGCTGTTAATTGGTTATTTATTTGTTTTTATTCTAGTCCAGCTGCCCAAAATGAACTATAAACATGGGTTTGCCCTGCTTTATAAGGGGCTGAAGATAAAGTTGCCATTTCCAGCCAAACTGGGATAATATCCATTTCCAAGTCATGCTTTGCCAAGGCATTTTCCAGGCCACCTTGCTCCAGCACAGCCCTTGTTGAAATTCAACAGGGAGATTATTCCTCCTTTGGAGGGATTAGAGGAATTGAAGAGTAACTGCCATTCAATAATCCCATGTAAGTATCTAATCAACCATAATGTAATTACCAGGAAGTTTTAAAAGGTCAAAAAGGCCTCAGTGTGACGTTACTTGAAAAGGAGAAGATTCCTCCTCTGCTCAGAAAATGACTTAGAAAAAAGAAGAAGAGAAACAGAATGTAAAAGTGGAATGTATTTTTCATCCTCCATTAAAAACTCAAGAGACAGGCAGGAGAGAGGGAACAGCACAGATTTTGTTCTGCTCAGGTTTAGCTTTTTTACTTTTCACATTCTGTGCTGCTTTAGTGTGTGGGTCTGAGATTCACATTAGGGGATGCTGAGCTCTGTTCACAGAGCAGGGAGACAAAACAATTCCTTCTCCAGCTGGGGACCAAGGACAAATGATCCAAATCTCAGCCCAAGAGCACAAACACCGTGGGCTGGAGAGAGGAAAACAATCAGGATGGGACTGCATGGGCTGGAGCTGGAATGGGACAATGAACCCCAACATGCAAATGGAGCAGAGCTGATCACAGTGACAGACCCCGTGACCAGCTGTGCATTTTGGGACCATTTTGGGCTGTGCTGCCCAAGGTGGATCCATTGAGGCCTCTTAATAAATCCCTGCTTTATCCTTGAGCTCTGTCCAGTCTCTGTTCCAGCTCAGCCTTCCCAAGGCACCACTCCCACAGAAATCATGGCCACAAAACCCTCTGGAACAGGGAACCTGCTCTCCAGGTAACACACACAACATGCTGCTCCTTCGAGTGCACCTTGACACGAAACTTCACAATACTGAGCATTGCTCATTTTCCAACAGCCTAAACAAGCTGCTTTTTACAGGGTTTTTTTTTACACTAAAAGCAACAGACAGAAAATAAGAAATATCTGAACAATCCCACTCTTCTCCAGGCCTTGCAAGAGTAGAAATAACTCCCCAAGCTCAGGGCAGGTTGCAGGGAGTGGGAGGGGGGAAGAGGAATAAATGGCTTTTCAAAGTGAAGACTTGCAGCACGTGAAGCAGCAGATGCTGCAGCCATTGGCAAATCTCTGCAGGGACCAGGCATCACCCCTGAACAGCACTTTCAAAGCCTCCAGATCATGTTTCTTTAACTGCAAGAACAGATTCCTAATAGGAAAACCCTCCCACACTGTCCCACCTTCCTTCCCAAGTGGAAATCAAGGGGGCAAGGCAAACAAGAGACCTCAGCTGCATTTTCTCTTTTTTCCCAGATAAGGACAATACATCCTTTTATTATCTAGCATAGCAGGAATTCTCCCTAATTTTCCTTTTAACAACAATTTCTCCATGGCAGATAAAATTCTGTCTTTAAAAAGTTGCCCTTGACTAATGTTCAGACTTGAAGAACTGGAAGTTTTCTGCTTATTTAATTAAATTTTCAACATCTATTCAAAACTGTGGAGCGGGCTAAGAGGAGAAAAAAACACAGCCTTAATTTAGACCAACAAATCTCAACTGGCCACATCGGGGAAAATGGCTGAAAAAATCAAAGGCAAGTCAAGCACAAAGAGGAAAAAAAACCCAATAAATGGATCCACCACAAGTGATAGCTGGAGTGGTATTTTAGAAGAACCAAAGTGAAGTTCTGTGCTGGAGCACTCAGTTACCTTCTTGAAGAGGCGTCCTGAGTCCTCGCTGACCTGGACGAAGCGCGGGATGATGTTGTTGAGATAAATGTCACTGAGGGTGGTGTGGTCCCTGCTCTCCCTCTTCACCTGGTTGAGCAGCAGGTTCCAGCAGTTCACTGGTGACAGCACGTTCTGATCCTTCCTGCAAGGACACAAAAGAGGAACAACTGGACAGGATTCCACCACGACTCTGGAGCCGTAAATGAAGCCGTGGGGTGGGTGGGATGCTGAGGAGCAGAGGAGAATACAGAAAATACACCCTCAGTTCTATTTCCCCACGTTGCCATGAGCTTTCATCCCCCAACAAACAGATCCTGTAAATGCAAGCTGCAGTGTGCCAAGTGCAGGCTTTAATTTTTCCCTTTGAATCCAGGATTTTGTGCATAAATCAGAGCCTGAGGGAGGGAGGGCGATGGCTCCAGTGTCTGACAGAAGGTTTCACAGCCCTGTCTCAAGCATTTGGGTCTTAACCACAATAAAAAAGATTTCAAGCACCCAGTGAGCCAAACAGCATCTGCATAGGAAACAAAATGCTGTGTCTCCTGTGCAAAGCCCATTATGTGAAGGCTTCTCTATCTGTCCCCAGCCACAGAGAGCAGCACTCCTAAAAGCTGCTTGATTTTCTCATCTTTGAACTTTCCCCACCTTCTTTCAGCTGGAGCACCCAGCAAATGAGCAGTGCAAAGGGCAGCAGGGGAGAGGAGAGGAACCTCGGTTTATTTGGGTCAGCATTTCATTTATTGGAATTAAGAAGTTGTCTCTCAGAGCAGCATTTCACCCCAGATGAAAGCTGGGGGTGCTCCAGCAGCAGACCCAGGTGGAGATTAATGACAGCATTTACTTCTCTGCAGCTCTGTTTACCAGTCATTCACAGCACAATAATATTTATCCAGAAAAGAATAAAACCTGTGGTGCAAAGCCCTGTAAAAGACTCTATCAGATTTCTTTCCTCCCAAAAGAAATGCAGTTTAATTTCCATTGAAAAGGGAATATTCTGCACTTGAAAGGACAGCAATCTCTGCTGCAAGAAACATTGGGAAAATGGGAAAACTGACCCAGGGCAGAGTTTCATTACACTTCTCATGACACCAGCAGTTGGATTTGTGCTGCAATAGGGATAATTTTAGATCAAGAGTTTCAGAACAGCTGATCTTGATTTTCTTTTTTTTCTTAAAAAAAAAAAAAATTGGAAAGCTCAGGACTGACTGCAGCTTGTGATCCAGACTGCTTCACCCACTGACTCCATCTCTGCCCTCCAAAGCTGGCAGAGCTACAAGTGAAAATTACCCAGCCACCATGAAGAGTTTGGGAACGAAACATAGGAACAAAAAAAAATCCCCAGACTCTCCACCAGCTGACCAAAATCCTGCCTCAAAACCCCTCGGAGCCCCATTCCTGCTCCATCAGCACCAGGAGCAGCCTGGAGGAGCTGGCAGGCAGGAGAGCCCTGATTCCCCAAGGGAAGGGAAGCAGGAGAGCTGCAGGAGTTCAGTGGGAGTTAAAGCCCAGCTGTCCCAGCCACAGCAGCCCTGGCTATTCCAAGGCAGCAAGCAGCAGGGATAGCAGGAGCCTGTGGAAAGGCTGGGGAGGGAAATCCCTGGAGGCTGCTGGCGCCAGATGGGTGTTGACACGCTCGGTGTGGTCCCACATGAAAGGCCATCCTGCAGGGAAAATCACCCCAAAGCCCACAGCTCCCAGTGCACGGCTGGGGCTGTCACCTTCAGGATGCTCAAGCCATGCACAGCCAGATTGTCATTTTAAATTCCTTTAATTTCTTGCCGTCTCTTGGTTTTAATAACTCCTTCAGTGCCTCGCTGGAATGGGCCCTTGGTTTTGTACAGATCCAGCGTTTTCACGGCAAGGAAGGGAGGCAAAACCTCTCCTTAATTATTTGCTATCAGCAAGAACCTGATATTCAAGGCAGAAATGGAACAGAAAAGGAAAAGGTTGTTCAAACCTCCCAAGCATCCTTTAAAACTCCACACACATTAACTTTCAAAGCACCTCTGGAGCTGCAGCTTCTCCTGGGGTGGGACATGGGTGCAGTTTTCCCAACAGGGAGCAGGAGCTCTACAACTGCTCACAGCAGAACCTCTTCATCCTCACCACAGCAGATGGCAGGGAGCAATCTGGGACTCCCATTAACCATTTCAACCTCAAAGAGCTGGCAAAGGCAATCTGCTCCCAGTTCCATGTCACCACAGAGGAAGGATGGAAAAGGGAAGGGAAATATCACCAGGGCCTGGTGGGTGTAACCACCCCCAGCTCCATCCCCACGCTTTCTGCAGAGTGAGAGAGTTCCCCTTCACCCTGGAGAGGTAAAACTGATGAGATCAACCCAAAAACTTCAGGATGTCAATATCATCTTTCCCACAGAGCTGGTGCCCTCACACTGACAACAACTTTTTGATTCAAACCTCCCCCATGAGCAGGAGGAGGAAGAGGAAGAAGATGCCAAGATCCAGGTTTATTTCAAGCACTGTTTCTCCTGGTGTAAAGATGGTGTGGTGATAGTGAGTGTGGAGAGTTTATTTAGGTGAGCCTGAATTACAGCAGATCACAGCCACGGGGGCTGGCTGGGAGCAGGAAAAGGAAGCTGTGCACAGATTTTTAGGGAACCACAAACGATGAAGCCCTGTGGTTTCTCGGGTGTTATCTTGATCGGGTCCTGTGCAACTTCCACTTCAAAGGTTTCAGCTGGGTCTCAAAAAGATCATAGGGGAAGATTGAGTCTCAAGTATCTTAATTAAATTACTCATTCATACAAGGGACTTGCAGGCAATCCAAGATTGATCTGCTTCGAGGCGAGCAGGGGAGAGCGACAGACGCCAGCGACACTGAGTTGGGCATTGCAAGGAAATAGGAGAGAAGTCATCTTACAAAACAGACTCAAATAAAAAATAACCAGTAACAAAATAAATAATAATTTTAAAAAATAACCTAAAGCCACACCCACAAACCAGGAATAGGAACCCTGTGCTTCCATAAGGAGCACAAGGTGAAGGAATGAGTCAGATGAGAATGAAAATATTTCTGAAGAGATAGACTCTGTCCAACCTGGCCTTGGACACTTCCAGGGATGAAGGGGCAGCCACAGCTGCTCTGGGCACCCTGTGCCAGGCCCTCCCCACCCTCATATGGAGGAATTCCTTCCCAATACCTCACCCAAATTCCCCTCTCAGTTTGAACCCATCACTCCTGGTCCTGTCCCGATGAAGGGTCCTTCTCCAAGGGATGTCCCATTGTCCATGGCAACAGAAAACTCCCTGACCATCCTTGCTGTGAATAAAGTGTTTAACACAACACCTGAAGTCTCCTGTTCCACCTCCTGATCTCCCCAAAATACTCAATTTTCCCTGGATGTGTCCTACAGGCTTTTCCAAAGCTGGTGCATCCCAGGACAGCTCTGCAAACCCCCAGAGCTGGAGCTGGGCCAAGTGTGAGAGCAGAGATTTCATTGTTCCTCTAAATACTCTTGCAACCCTCCCTGAATTCTGTCCTCTGCAGTGTGCTCTGGCAAGGGAGGCCACAATCACAGCAACGTGGTGTGAGGCTGGCATCACTGAGATGATGAAAAGCAGCACAGAAATCCTCCCTGAGGTTTTTACATCCATTTCTGCTGGTCATGTATCCCTGGCTCTCTGCAGTCAGGGAGGTTACTGAATCAATGAATGTTTAATGCTTACAAAAAGCTTCCAAATGGGGTTATTCGACAGGCTCAGAATAAAGTGTGCAGGACTCGGTTTCAGCAAGAAGAACCACAAAAATAGCCTATGGCAATGTTTATTATTATTAATAATAATAATGTAAGTGAAGCCCACGTGACCCAAATGCTTTTGTCAATTCCTCCCTCACAACCTGCATCAACTCTGCTTTACAGAAATCATTTTACTTCCAGGAGAATTAAAGCTGAACTTCTCTGCAAGCTGCTCATTCAAATCCACAATTGATTTTCCCTGACACAGCTCAGTGTTGACTGCAAATTTTGAGAATTACAAGCATGGACATCCATGCTGCTCCCTGCCCTTCTCTTCCAAAAGATTCCAGTTATGAACATCTGTTGTTTACAAGTGCTCAGCCTGAAGGTTGCCAGACTTATTCTTCATCTTCCACTTCAAGGCAAAGGCAGCCAGAAAGGCATCTGAATTTCATGCTGGGATATCCTGGACATTCAGCTCTCCAGCTGACAATTGCTACTCAGGGTCCTGCTTCCAAAGATTATCTTGATTTAAAATGTGGCCTTAAAATAGCGTTGTCTTTTTTTTTTTCCCTTCTTTTTTCTTTTTCCATTTTCTCCCTCAAAAGCAATCACTCAAGATTTGCCATGGTTTTCATATTGTTGACTGATGATCTGAATAGGCAAATGCCTCCAGGACAAAAATTACATGAAATAAGAGAACTGAAGGCCAGGGTTGGAGGTCCCAGGGTCTGAGTGCAGGAGATCAGAGTCTTTTTTTGGGGGCTAGAAGTCACCCCCAGACCCAAGAGCCATCTGTGAGATGGATGCTCTGATTTACCCCAAACCTGGGACAAACAAGCTCCTGTAGCAACCACAGTTGCAAGACTTAGGCTTTGAAAGGGCATCATCAGATGCTGAGGAATTTATATAATATATACACCAAATATTGTGTATGACTATTCCCTTTAATAGCCTAATTGAAAAAAAACAACCCATTTTTAACAGAGAAGAGGCACAGTGAGGTCTAACACCCATGGCAGAGCAGTTAAAAGCAAGTAAAACCTGGGCTTTATCCAACTGCCATCAACTCCCGTGTCACCCTGGCTAAACCAATCTGTTCCCCTTCTTCAGAGACATCAGGTGAGGATAACACACACCTACCCCTGTAAATCATCTTAAGATGCTCCAGTGAAGCTTCAAACTGAGCAGTGCAGGGCACCCTTTCAGCCCAGACCCAACCACCTCCAGCTCAAAACCGACGTGGAAAATTCTCCTGCAGGACAGGCTGAGAGATCTGGGTTTGCAGAGAAACCCAGAGATCTGGGTTTGCAGAGAAACCCAGAGATCTGGGTTTGCAGAGCCTGAGAGATCTGGGTTTGCAGAGCCTGAGAGATCTGGGTTTGTAGAGAAACCCAGAGATCTGGGTTTGTAGAGAAACCCAGAGATCTGGGTTTGTAGAGGCTGAGAGATCTGGGTTTGCAGAGCCTGAGAGATCTGGGTTTGTAGAGAAACCCAGAGATCTGGGTTTGCAGAGCTTGAGAGATCTGGGTTTGCAGAGCCTGAGAGATCTGGGTTTGCAGAGCCTGAGAGATCTGGGTTTGCAGAGCCTGAGAGATCTGGGTTTGTAGAGAAACCCAGAGATCTGGGTTTGCAGAGCTTGAGAGATCTGGGTTTGCAGAGAAACCCAGAGATCTGGGTTTGCAGAGCCTGAGAGATCTGGGTTTGCAGAGAAACCCAGAGATCTGGGTTTGCAGAGCCTGAGAGATCTAGGTTTGCAGAGAAAGCCAGAGATCTGGGTTTGAGGAGCCTGAGAGATCTGGGTTTGCAGAGCCTGAGAGATCTGGGTTTGCAGAGAAACCCAGAGATCTGGGTTTGCAATGCCTAAGAGATCTGGGTTTGCAGAGGCTGGAGAAGAGAAGCTTTGGGATGACCTGTCCCCTTCCAGCACCTGAAGGAGCTGATGAAAGATGGAGAGAGATGATTTACAAGGGGCTGGAGGGATAGGACAAGAGGAATGGCTTCAAACTGACAGAGGGCAGCTTTAGAAGCCAATTTCAGAATAAATTCTTTCCTGTGAGGAATTGGCACAGGTTGCCCAGGGAAGCTGAGGCTGTCTCATCCCTGGAAGGGTCCAAGGTTGGGTTTGGAGCAACTGGGGATGGTGGAAGGTGTCCTGGGTGAGCTTTAAGGTCCCTTCCAACTCAAACCATCCTGAGATTCAAGGCAAACGCAGCCACCTGATCAACTCTTAGACAGGCATCTGGCTGGCATTTGATGGCTGTGTCCATCAAATCTGGCACACAGCTTTGCCCACCTTTCCCAAGAAAATGACTCCTTTTTTGCACATCCCAGTTCTTACATCCCATTCCCCATTAACAACACACAACCTACCAGGAATTACTGACATGAACGAGCACCCAGAAACAGGGAATGGCTTCTGTGTCCAACACAAACTTGGGGAATGTTTTGGCTCTGGAATTCAGAGCAGTGCTGCTGCCTACATTCACTCTAACAACTCTCTTTTCCGTTCCTGTCCTTGCAATCAAATCTACAGCGGGGCGAAAAAAATAAAGAAAGAAAATAAAAGAAATAAAGAACAATAAACCTCACTGGACTTTGGGAAGCCCCACAGCAGCCTGCACCTCCCACTCTGCTCTTTCCTTGAAGCCTGTGCTCTTCCCAGTGTGGAGGAATCCACACACTCCAATTCCAGGGCTCAGCCCCAAGCCTCCTGCCCTGGGGAGCATTCCCTTGATGGAACACAGTGGGAGCAAGTGGGCAATCCCACAATAGCTGCAGAGCAGGAAAATGCAAATTACAGGGTGGCTGCCTGACAGATTTCCGTGTCAGGAGATCTAAAAACGGGATGTGCCATGGGGAGCAGGCAGGCAATGATACGGTACCTTCCGACATAATTACCAGGTTCTGGGGAGAGCAGGCTATTATGGGGTATTTATAGGGTCACAGCCAGGCAATTACAGAGCAGGCTCCTCTCCCAGACGTGTAATCCTGAGGAGCAGGGAGCTGATGGCTGGCTTTGATCAAGTGGGGGGCTCCCAATGGGATTCCAGCCCCAGCAGCTCCGCAAGAGATGCCAGCCAGGATACTCCCTGTGATTCAGGCAGAGCAGCACTGGGGACAGGTGGTTACAATGGGAATTGCTTCCCTGTGGATCCCTGTGGCATTCTGGCACTCTCCTGACTGGCACAGCCAGCACACAGGTGCTGCATGGCCAGCCTGACCTGTGCCACTGCTGACCAACACTGCCCACACACCCAGCAGCCTTAGACATCGTGTTATTTTTCTCTTCTTCCAACTCTTGACCAAATTAATTTGTGTATTTATGACTCAGTCCTTGCAGGGATACCATACTCCAAGAGCAAGGCATTTTTCTGGCAGGAGCAATCTGTTGCTAAAGTAAGAGAAATCAGGAGCCCAAGCAGCACCAGCCCTCTCCCTGCAAATGCTGCAGGATTCTGTTCAACTCTGGTCAAAACTCCACATTATAAATTCATTCTAAATCCCCAAGCAGAAGTTCTGTGCAACTTTCTCAAGCTGAATACAAAAGTGTTTCTGATGGGTTGTTTCATATCATGTAATATAAAGAAAATCATCTCAATTTTCAGCAGAAATAACAACAAAATCAACTGAAAACACCCATTACACTGCAGAGGAAAATTGTAATTCGAGACATCATCTCTTTAGTGCCATCTTAAAGGCACCTGCAGGATGTGCACAGTTTATAGCTGTAACAACACTCCCACTCTAAAGGAAAAGAAAAAACCCTTCAGACTCTGACAGGTCCATGGATATGCAGAATAACTCTTCCCCAGTGTGTCAAACAGCTCTGCTCTGGAGCCAGGCTTTCCTGAGAACGCAGCACAACGTGTGCTCTAAATGACAACTGAAGTGAACGACATCAAAGCTGTGCAGACAGGAAACTAAAATGGTGCCTCCTTAATGGCTTCCACAAAGAGAGCTGCTGCTGGAAACGGGAAGCTGCTGTGTCCCCACATCCCTCCAAACACAGCAACAACACAGCACAAACACAGGGAGAACATCCCGACCCAAACAATGCGAAAAGTGACGCTGCACTTTGGGCGGGAGCGGACCCAGATGGATCCTCTCAGCCCAAAATGTCCAAAGCAGAAATGATTCAGGTCCCAAGGCTGCTGCTGCTGCTCCGTGTTTTCCTCAGCTGCTGCCCTGACAACACAACCCAACAAGGCTGAGCACTGCCCAGATGGGGACCACGGCAGCGCCGTGCCGGGCTCACGTGGCCGTGCCACGCAGCCCCTTCCTCACCCCCACACTCCCTCCTGCAGGTGCTTCTCCTGGGAAAAGCACCTCAGAAGAATCAGGAGGATGTGAACCCATGAAATCAGGTTCCATCTGCAGCAGTCACCCCAACTCAGAGAAGTGGGGAGGAACCAACATCCAGCAGCACGGCCAGACCCACCTGTAAATGATCTTTCAAGCAGCAGAGCCAAGAGATTGTCAGTAAGGACATGTTTAGATTTTATTTGAGTCCCCCCAGCTCAGTATCCAGGGATTCCCCCACCCACAGTGGCACAGCTCTCTCTGGAAGTGCTACTGGCCTTATTTCCCTGCTGTTTGAAGTGATAGTAGCAGAGCTGCAACACAACTCCCACACAGAGCGTGTGTGGGAGCCCAAAAACGGAGAACTGACAGCAGGGAACAGATTGGGAACAGCTTCCCTCCAGAAAACCAAAGCCATTGACGCTGAAGGAAATCCTGGCTTTGTCCATCAAATCTGGCACACAGCTTTGCCCACCTTTCCCAAGAAAATGACTCCTTTTTTTGCACATCCCAGTTCTTACACCCCATTCCCCATTAACAACACACAACCTACCAGGAATTACTGACATGAACGAGCACCCAGAAACAGGGAATTGCTTCTGTGTCCAACACAAACTTGGGGAATGTTTTGGCTCTGGAATTCAGAGCAGTGCTGGTGCCTACATTCACTCTAACAACTCTCTTTTCCATTCCTGTCCTTGCAATCAAATCTACAGCAGGAGAAATAAAAAAAAAAAAAAAGGCAGAAACAAAAGGCAAATACTCTACTTGAATTGCTGGTCTTTGGTGCTCCTAGTTTTAGCCAGGAATCTCTCAGCCAACTTCTCCAAATTCCTGGAGTAATCCATCTCAATCTCTGCCTTCTTGCGGAAGAAATCCTGCAAGTCCTGCAGTAACTGGACCCGAAGCTCACACTGCTGGTCAAGGCATTTCAGCTGCTCTACCAATTGGGCACGGATCTCTGCAACAAATAAAAGCACTGCAGATTAAACACAGTCAGTCCCATCACAGAAAACACCATCACAATTCTCCAGCAAAACATTGTTAAAAAATATGTTCCTTCATTGGTGTCAGCCAGGCTCCCCTGCGGGATTATCTGCAGGCAGAAAATGACCGGGGGTGCACCTTGGACACAGCAATCTCAGGAAATCCACCCCAAACCCTGCAGTCTGGTGCACAGCAAAGCTTTGTTGCTGAAAAGTGCATCAGTTACAAGTGTCAAGTGCATTTTTGGCATAGGGAACGAGTGGTCACTGCCTAAAAATGTACTGAATCTCAGTCTGGAAAAAGGACTGAATGCTGCAATCCCCCACGTCAGCTCAGCAAACCACTTCAGGGAATTTCGATCAAATTCCTCTGCAAACTACTCCTGATGCAGAAACAAGACATTGCACATTCTGGGGCACTCCCCAAAGGCACCAAATTCAGATTATTCAGCTTGCTCCTGACTCTCCAGCTGTGCAGCTCATTATAAACCAAGCCATGAAAGAGATGAAGAAACCCCTCTGGAGAACCAACACCAGAGCACTTCCCATTAGGGAACCATCTCCAGGAAGGTTCCTTTTCCTTTTAAAATATCTGCAAGTAACAGATTTCCATCTAAGGACCCCATAAAGCACACAGACATAGGTGTTAATATTATAATTAATTAATTATGCACATTAATAATAATCACTGCATAATTATTATGTATGTCTCTATGTTAACACAATATTTTACAGTTTTCAAGCATTTTACAAACATGAAAGCTTCTCTCATTAGCCACGTGTTCTCCTTATCCCACTAATCCTGAATTTGAGGGACAGAATAGTAAAATGACTCACTCACAGTCAAACAGGGCAAGAAAACACAGCAGAAGTGTGTCAGTTGCAGCCTAAAAATGCAGAAATATTCAGTGATGCAGCCAGCAAAGGCTATTTGGCTTTTACTCAGGCAATAAACTCAACATGAAATCAATAAAACATGCCCTTTCATCTAAAGGTCTTTGAGCAGTGAAACTACAGAGATTTGCCATGGCCTGGCTGCGAGCGCTGCTCCCTCCAAAGGTTTTCCAAGATGTGTTGTTCCAGGCTGAACTCAGAACCAGCAAGGAAATTTCAGGTTTCACAGCTTTCCTCACACCTCCACACTGCGACTGCGGGCGCCCACAACTCCCTCACTGCAAGGGAAGGCGGGGAGGGAGCATTTCCCAAATCCAATTTTTTTTTAGAAATCAACGACTTCACTACTGGTTCCTGAAATACAGAAAATCACGGAGAGCAGCTTGGCTCCTCTGTGAGTTTGTCCCTTTGCCCAGGGAAAAAAAAAAAACAAAAACAAAAAAACCATCTGGACCTCCATGGTTTCATTCCTGCCATGCACTCCCAGGATCAGTTGCCTCGGATCGTGCTCATATCTGCGGGAACAGTTTTAAGGAATCTGGGATTTGCCGTGAACAAAACCCCGAATCTTTATTTTAGGGACTCTAAAACCCAAACCACATGTATGAAAACACAGCTCCCAGGCAGGCTTGCCAAAAAGAAAAAAAAAAATTAATCTGCACAAATGTGGGGTTTTCAAGCTTGAAGATGACCTTGATTAGCACTGAATTTGGTCATTCCAAACTTCTCAGCCTGTGGAACCCAGGGGATTTTGCTGCAAGGAGGAAATACAGCCAGCAAGGTTGTTGAAAGGGAGGAGTCAACACTGTAATGTGGGGGCAAAGCTGGTCAGCTTTATTTTTTCCCCCCAGGAGAGAATCTTAAAAACCAGAAAACCTGTGTTTCTTCATCAGGAAACACAGTTACAGGCAAATCCATCAACCTGAGCTGTGTGTGCACTTCTTTAACCAAAACCACTCCAGCTCTGCTGCTTCCCCGGGCTCAGGGTTGCCCCAGCTCAGGTGGGAAGAGTGTGGGGTCACCCCAGGAAGGGCTCAGCACCCTCTGAGGGTGCTGAGGAGGCAAATCCACAAGGAACCCAACCCTGGATGTGCAGGGAAGCACGAGGCCCAGCAGGTGAAATCTGCACACTGCATTTATTTACCCCAACGCTGGAGATCCCTTTGCTTTTGAGCTGCCTTTGTTGTTCGCCCCCATCCCAAGCTGGTGTTTCAGGACTGGCAGGGCCACGGGGGGGAAAGCTGGGATGCTCACACACATCAGACCTGCCAGCACTTCTGTAAAACTTTGCTGCTGATGCTCAACGTGTGCTGCACACACTCAGCTCGAGCCCCAGCCACAAAGCCTCTCAAGGATTTGCAAGGCTCTGCACGAGTGACAGGTTTAACCAGGGAAATGCAAACCAGACACCCCCATCCCACCTGAGGCTTTGCCATTTAGACTTTTTAAAGCAAAGGAGGTGATAACAGCACCAGAACTGCCAGGGAGATGGTGTTTCCTTGCTGCAGTCACTCAGTTCTCCTGATCCTTAACCTGACACTCACCTGCAGGTCTGACACCCAAAAAGGAACATCCTTCAACACAAGAAGCATCAGAAAGCTCTTCCTCCCTTTGTGCTTTCTCCTGCACCCCTTCCTCACCAAAAGGAACACAGAAACAACTCTGTGACCTCTCCAGCAACTACTGGACAGAAGACACTAATTCTAGTAAGCTGAGGACTCACTGAAAGGGATCCCACAAAGAAAACACCTGAGCAGATCTGGTGTTTTCTGCTAAGCACATCGAGAAAGAGACAGCATTCAAATGCAGCAAATTTTTATTTGTGCATTTAGGGATTGCTCATCTGCATTTTTTTGGAAGGCAGCAACCTTCTTAGCATGGATGAGCAGCAGACACCTTGTCAGAGAAGAGGATTGGGGTAGGGATGGCAAGTGCCAGATCATGGCATGACCACCCACCCTCCTCGGTGCCTCAATTGATGGATTTTTTGTGAGGGCAACAACCCAGCAAAACGGGGCATTCTCCATGATGTCCTCAATTGGAAAACCACCTCCTGGAGCAAAAGTAGAACTACAAAGGACCACTTCCAAAAAACCAGCAGCTCTCAAAGACAAGAAGACCACCACAGCACGAGTGTTTTAATTAGAAAAATCACAAGGCGGCTCAAGCTCTTGGCTCTCGAGGTGGGACTCTCCACACACAGCTCTGTCGCTGAACAGCACGGAGAACCAGCAACTTCTCCTTCAGTGTGAAATGCGATATCAGCACTTTTCTTTATAAATAAAGGCAGTGTTTGGGAGGGGAGCAGTGACAGCTGATCGGGCTCCCGCAGGGAACAATGAGCCATTCAGCCCCGGCCTTATCGAGGCCGCGGCGCTGGGCCCGAGCGAGGCAACCTTGCTCATCTTTCAAACACACACCCCGCAGTCCTCTGCCACAAACTAAAATCAAGAATGCAGGAATTTCCTGAGGCTTACTGGGCTTTCCAGAGTATAAAGTGTCTGCTTGTTTTCCCACTGCTTACACAAGCAGAAGGTATTTTTTTCGGCCCTGCTCCGAGCACATCCCCCGGCGGAGTCGGGGCCGTGCGTGCTCTCACCCGAGGGTCACCAAATTACACGGGACCTTTTCATGTCTCCAGTCACAACAACCACTCCAGTCCTGAATCCACTGCTCCTGCATCTTTTAATTTGCACAGGTTATTAGGTTAACAGCCACGTTAAACACCAAAAAATGCCTTTTCCCCCTCCTTTCCTTCAGAGCTTGGCAATGCCACCCACTGTGATTGCTGAAGACAAGGAACAACTCCTGAAGATTCTGTTCAAGGGCCTGAAGGTGGATGAGCACACGTTGAATTCAAGGCCAAGATGCCAGTGGCAAAATTAGGATTAAACACCAGGTATTCTTATTGTAAGCCTTGCCCTGTATCGCTGAATTCTGTCCACTTGTATTTCAAACTTGCGTGGCTGACAGCTACAGAATGCAAACATCCTCAGTGGCCAGAGAAAGTTTTCCATCCACTTCAAACAAACCATTTATTCATTTCCATCACCAGATCATAAAGTCACCTGGGTCACCAAGGGACAGACTGTTGTATAATCCTGGGCAGTTGCATGACTTTGATCCATCCTGCAAGCACCTTTCAACATTCCATGCAGCACGCAGGAGGCAGGTCCAGTTTACAATGAATTCAGAGGGTAAGGAAGGATCTTCTGCTTCTGTATTTTACTCCCATTTGCCATTCCCCACCCAGAGGCTGTGGCTAGCCCATGCCTGGAAGTGTTCAAGACCACTTGAGCAACCTGGAAGGTGCCCTTGCACAGGGGAATGAGATGAGTTTTAAGGTCCCTTCCATCCCAAAGCATTCCATGATCCTCAGCATCCTCAGACTCCACCTAACACAGCAGACTTCTGCAGAGCTCCTGGCAAGAATTTGTGTTTTCATCAAACAATTCCACCCGGAGCAGGGGGATATCCACACCTTGCTCTGTTACAGCACCCAACGTCCACCTTCTGAAAAAGAATTTCCCAAACTTGACTTTTTAAGGCTTAAGCGTCCTACAAAGTTGGAATATGGCACCAGATCTTCCGTACCAACTTGTTCATTCTCCCATAGGTCACGCAGTGACCTAAGAAAGGGCGACCTCAGAGGCTGGTGCCCTCCTTCATGGACTCCAAGCAACATTCCTGCTCTGAGCAGGATCATGTCCCTCCCTAGGAAGGGTTTCAGCTCTTCCCAGGGATAAGCTGGAACTGCTCTAGCTGGATGGCAGCAGGGTGAATCACAGGCTGGCAGCACAGGGCACCAGGAGGAGGCACGAGCAGCCCCAGCTGCTGCTCAGTATCTCACCCATCTCCTGCATCCTTGGCTTTCCCAAGGAGTCCCCGCCCCATCCCGAGTGCCACGCTGCATAAAAAGATGACAAGCTTGGGAAAGGAGTGGGACGGCAGCAAAACAGAAGCACGGAGAGTGGGATGGCAGCAAAACAGAAGCACGGAGCCCCGGCTCCCGCCCACATGAAAGAGCAAGGCTCTCACCCACACGGACCTGCGGCACCGGGCAGAGCCCGGCTCCAAGGCAGCTGTGCCTGGTGGCCCCACAGCTGTCCCCATCCCACGGCACTGCCACGGGACCTCAGCACGGGACAAGGGACAGCCCAGGCACAGCAGGATTCAGCCAGGAATGAGAGGTGGCAGCCAGCACGGGTGTGTGCCTCAGTTAGCCCCGACTAAGGAGGAACCACACTAAACTGCACACCCAGCCTAACACAAGCTTATCTTCCAGGCTCCCCACAGCACAGGAAAGACAAGAAAAGCCAAAATGAATTAAATCTCCACTTCAAAGCTGGAGCTGTGATTTTAGATCTTGTGCCTCGTCCTTTTTCAGTCCCCATCTCCTGGAAGCTGCTGAACATCAGAATGAGATCCACTTTTGGAGACTCCATGGAAGTCAAATTAAAAGCTACAGCTGAGTTTGAAGCCAACACTCCATTCAGTTTCCAAAAGTTAAAACCGTCCAACACAACAACTTGTGAGTAAAAGCAATAACTGTTTAAATATACAAGTAACTTTCAGGGAATGCACTGAATCACATATTTTGACATGTTCTTACCACATCAGTAAATTATTCACATTTCTCCTGCCATCACATATGAGAGGCTGTACTCCAAGAGCAAAGGACTTGGTACTTCTGACTATTTTTATTGGTACATGATTACAAACAGGGCTGTGACTAATGACAGGCCCAGCCCAGCAACCCCAACGTGGCTGGGAGGTTTAATGACTTCGAAAAGCCTTTATATATTAACAGCCAGGATTCCAGGGAACAAGCTGTGTCACCAGCCAAAAGCTGTTGATCATCACAGCCTTAAAAAAATCTCCCTGGTAATCTAAAAGCTCTGCTTTGAAGTGAAAATGATATAAGAGAAGGAAATACAACCTTTTGTTTTAGACCAGAGCCAGGAGGGAAATTCAGGTTCACAGCCACTGTAAGCCCTGGAAAAGGTAAATATTCTTTCTACAGCCAGATATTCCATTTGAGAAATAAGAGCAATGGGTAACACAAACTGACAGGAATCCCTTTGTAGTTATAAATATATAAACAGAGCTGGAGGTGTTGGGAGCTGAAATTCCTTCCAACAGAGATTGATGAAATTGTTTTGAGGTGCAAGACAAGTGCTTGGAGATTTGCATTAATGAAGTGAGAGGAGAGGACGCCAGACGTGCTTAAAAGCAAAAATTAAGGCTGGTCTCGGTCTCAGGGAAGAACTGAGGACATTCAGCTTTTATTTCCTCACCTACACCCTAATATATGTGCATCACTAATTACCTGGGGCTCCCAGCTTCTCCAGGCACCTCGCAAGTGCCACTTGCAGGAGCGTGGCAGGCGCTGCATCTGCCCTGGGTGATGCTCCCAGCACAGCTGACCCCTGGAAAATTTCTAACTTTAAATAATCCCACTGACCACAGCCAGCCTGGACACAGGTTTTCCATATCCACACCAAAAAACCCCAAACACACCACTCATCTGATATTCCCAGGCTGCAAACTCATGTGAGGCTTCAGACCTGCAAAGCTTTTAAAAGATGCTCAAAAATTCTGCAATTAACCATGCTGACAAAGTTGCCAAGGTATTTAATCCATCCAATACTCAGATTTTTTTTTTTCTATGTAATGAAGGTCCCCTTTGCTATCATCAAAACACAGCCCGTGCTGTTGACTTTTGGGGAGGATGTTTAAAACCAGAACTCAGATTAAATTCCCTTGGGCAGGGATTCATGGCCCTAATTCCAACAGCAGAACGTGAGCAACTCCTCAAAACAAGCCTGATAAGGGTAATGTGTTTGAGTACATGAGGTAATAATAATCTATTTTTAGGTTCTACAACTGTTTATTCAAAAGAAATAAAAGTTTATCAATACATTTCAAATACCCACGTGCAAACAGCAGGAGCATTGCAGCTCCTCCTCTCCAGGAAGTTTCACAGCTATTTTAGGATTGTCTGTACTCAGTTAAAGGTTTTCCCCCAACTGACACCAAGCCAAAATAAAAAAAAAAACCTCAGGCAAAGCTTTGCTTATGCTTTCCCAATTTCTGAATGCTGGAAAAAACACCATGGGCAAGTAGTAAAACTGTATTTTATCACTGTTTTGCAGTGTGGAATTACAGAATAAACAATTTAAAAGTCATTTTGACACATGGCCTATTATTGCAATCAAAGACGACACACACACACACAGGCATCCCCCTGCTCACATTTTCAAGATTCAGAGAATAATTTGAATTTAAAAAACTCTTTGTAACTCTTTGCTCCTGTCATGAGCACCCCAAGTGTTGTGTGGCCCTGGGAGGCAGGAATTGCTTTGGGCCCACTAAACAACCTGGAATAATATTTTTCTCCAAACAACTTTTTCATAGTTATTTCAATGGTTTCCTCTCCTGCAGGCTGACAATGCCAACACTGCATAGATGGCCAAGAATTTGGTGAATATTTTTAATGTAAAGGAGTTTTTTTTCCCTGCTTTAGTTCCTTTTCTGCTTCTGGCCAGGGCAAATCAAGTCTCCCTGAAGCACCAAACTCAAATGCTATTTTCCATCACATTTTCCTACTGCTCAGAAAGAAAAGATTCTTCCCTCAAACCCTGTGTTAATCACCAAAAAAAAAAAAAAAAAAAAAAAAAAAAAAAAGTGTTGTCAGTGCAAAGAGATGTGCTCCCAGTTATTTGTAACAGGGAGTAAAGAGAGCAAGGAGTGAAGCTAAGCATGTGCTGGACACATTTTCAATCAAATTCCTCCTGATTTCTCACAAAACCAAGGCTGGTTATGACTAAAACGTAAAAATGTAAAATGTTTCTGGATCCTTTCTGGCAGGGAGGGCAGGAGTGGGGATTTCCAGCGGGTGTTGCACAAGGGTCACACTCCAAGGAAGGGAAGTTTAACTCCTGCTCCTCCACCAGCCCCTGGACCACCCCAACCCCTCCACCCTCCACACCAACCCCCCTGACACCACTCTTTAACACCTTAAACACCACCAAAAAGACAAAAAAAAAAAAAGTTATGAATGAATAATAAAAAGTTCTCCAGTTTGGGGAAGGTTCCTGAGCACTGATCAATCCTGGGCCTCCCCATGGAGCATCAGAGTGCAAGAAGGAATCCAAGTGCCCCAAAAGTGTGGGAAATGCACAGAAACACCCTGCAGGAACCACGGGAATAATTCATTTGCAAGCCATGAGCTGCCTGGGCGTGGGGAGGGAGGGAGCCAGGGCTCTTCCCTTCAGAACAGGAGGAGATTTGAATGAAGAATGTGGTGCTGCCCTGCTCACAAAGCACCTCAGGTTCCTTTGTACAGGGAGAGGCTGCACTTGCTCTCAACAGAAAAAATCTGTTTGTTCTAGAATAAACCCAGCAGGAAGAGGCAGCAGAACAGGTCCAGGAGACAGAAGCTGAGGGAAGATGCTGCTGACCCCGTGCAGCTCCAGCTCCTCTGCTGGGAGCATCCCAGGGGACAGCTCTGTGCAGGAGCTGCTGCATCCACCTGCAGCGGGGTCAGGGGGGTTTGGATGGGATCAGGACAAGGCTCTTCCCCCACAGGGTGCTCAGCACTTCCCTCTCCCCCAAGCACAGCCCTGCAGCCAGCCACGGGTGCCAAAACTCTTTGCAAAACAGCCCAGAAATATCTGGCTGTCGTTTTCTTTTGCCCCAAATCTCTGCTGTGGAAAGGTGGATTTTAGGGTTAATAGAAAGGAAAAAAAACCCAATCCTTTCTTATTTTAAAAACAATTCTGGCACACTCCTCCCAACTCCTGCTTCTAGCAGCTTCTGCTGTGCTTTCCTGGCTTATTTTAGAGAGAGTTTCTGTCTGCAGCCCTTCACCTCCCCGTCCTTCCCTCGCTCCATAGTGCAGTAGCTGTTTAGTAGCCACAGCTCCATCCTAAAACCTTACATATGTCTTCCTCCTAAGTGTTAAGATTTCCTCTGCTGCTGCTGATTAAAACAGAAGTTAAACAAGGGCTCCTTTTGCCTTCCAAAATTTCCCCTCCAAGTGTTTCAGCTGTGCTGTGTCAAATATTGTGAGGGGTTTATTTTAATGGTGAAACAAGCCCTAAACTGAAGTGAATTATTCATCAGAAACGTGTAATGTGATCATTACTTCTGGCATTTCCCATATGCTCTCTCTCAGTGCCTCAGTTCACTTCAGGAATCCCAATTTCAGCTCCCTGCACATCCCCAGAGTGCCACATTCCAGTGCTGCACACACAGACACATCCAGAGGTGAAAAGGCAGCACCCACACACACACAGATTAAATCCTCCACAGTCCTAATTATTTCTTCAGGAAAACAGTCCAGGGATGGATCAAATTCCCCAGACCCAATTCCCGGCTGCCTCTGCAAAAACTTAGTTAATTTGATATGATAATTTTTTATTTATCTGCCAAGGGTACTCAGAAGTTTGGAAGTGCTAAAGAATCTGGGATGCAAGAACTCAGAAACAGCATTAATATAAAAACATCACTATTTCTTCCCAATTCACAAGACCTGAAGAGTTACTCTCTGACACACGATTATTTCATGCAAAGTAACATCAAGTCTATTTGTCAAATGAATAAAATTGCTAGAACAGAAGTGGCAATTTACAACCTACATGCCTTAATCTCTTCAATTAAAGGAAAATCCTTTGGTGAATTATGTCAGATATTTAGAGATACAAACAGAATGATTAATGCCGGTGTCTAATTGAATTTCACCTCAGGATTTCTCTGCCTCCCTCTCCCCTCTGGTACCTAACACGTTAACATGAATAAATGATTGAGAAAGAAATGAAGAGAGGAACAAAAGGGGACATGTAAACACTCCTCAAGCACAGCACAGCAAACTGAATTTCAAAATCACTTCCAGCAGGCTGCCAAATTCCAGGGCTGTCTCAGGCAGTGAGGGGAAAGTCAGACACACGTGGGGTTGGTTTTTTAATCACATGGACAATTTTCACCCTTGCTTTCTGCTAAAAAGAACCAACACCAACTTACCTGGTGTTGAATAATAAAATTACCAATTAAAAAAAAAAAAAACCAATTTATTCTTTAGGAATATTTCCTAAAGATGCAAGAAAAAAAAAAAAAAAGGAGAATAGGATGATGCTTCATTTTAAAATCCAGTGATTGTATAGAGTGGATGATAACCTTGGGTTAGGTCCACTATTCCAGAGGCATCCTGCAGTGAAATCTTGGGAGTGAAGCCTTCCCTGGTGCCACCTGGGTCCTGTTCAGGTAAACCCACCTGGTCTGTCCCGAGCAGCCCAGCAGCCCCTGGACCATTTTAAAATCCAGTCATTATATAAGAGGGGAAGACAACCTTGGGTCAGTCCCACTATTCCAGAGGCATCCTGCAGTGAAATCTTGGGAGTGAAGCCTTCCCTGGTGCCACCAGGACATCCCTGGGTCCTGTTCAGGTAAACCCACCTGGTCTGTCCCGAGCAGCCCAGCAGCCCCTGGACCATTTTAAAATAGAATAATTATATAAGAGTGGATGATAACCTTGGGTCAGTCCCACCATTCCAGAGGCATCCTGCAGTGAAATCTTGGGAGTGAAGCCCCTTCCCTGGTGCCACCTGGGTCCCTTCCAGGTAAACCCACCTGGTCTGTCCCGAGCAGCCCAGCCTGGGGCAGGCCAGCAGCCCCTGGACCTGGGCAGCTGAACCATGAAGGATCTCCTGGGGCTCCTCCTTCTCTTCCTTCCCTCTGGAGCAGCAGGAAAAGCTCTCAGCCCATGGAGGAGGAGGACAGCGACTGTCCCCAGGAGTCAGCGAGGTGAGTCAAATATACAGAGCCTCCCTGCCTGGCCCTGTGTGCACTTCTGGGAGGATTTCAGGGCTATTAATTAACCCTGAGCATTCCGGGGGAGGTGAATAATGAGCATCATTACAGACACTTCACAGCTGACTTGAACAACATCAAAAAGGGCCAGGTTGTTTGCCCAGGGTACCAGTGGACAATGATGACAGAGCTGGTTTCCTCCAGAGCAGCCTCTCATTTTCCCCACCAACACCTGCCATTAAAACATCCCATAAAATCAAAGTAACGCCTCTTTCAGCTGGCAGGGGAGTCCCTGATAAATCAGTCTTAACTGTTTGCATAAGAAATCAAATTGGAGCATTGTTTTAATTCAGATGTAACACACCTAAAAGCCAGACAGGAGCCTAATTGAAAACCACAGAACACATTTATATTAAAAAAGTGCTCCAGTCTCTGTGTTGCTCCCTGGCTCAGTCTGTTCACATTCCAAAGGAGTTTACACCAGGAAAACTCAATGAAAGCAAAGCTATCCCAAGCAGGATTTTCCTATCCAATCCATAAAGGTATAAATATTCAGCTGTGGAAGTGCAGCACTGCTGTCTCAAAAGGAACTCACATTTTACTCCCCAGCACCTCTTGTAAAGGAAGAAATGAATATTTGACAGAGCCTGCAAAGCTCAAATTATGTGAATCATCATTTTTCTATCAGTTCATTGTCAGCTACAGCAACACCCATTAATCAGCACAGCTTAGACCAGAGCAAGAACAAGGAGATGCTTATTTTTCATAAGCCTTTGTCAGAGAAGTGACATTAAAATTCAGGTCCTCTTTTCACACACACACACACACACGTGTGCTTTATCATTTAGAAACCATTTCTATTGCTCCAGCATTTACAACAAATGACTCAAGGTTCAATAAAAGACTTTACTACACACACACTGTGTAACTTCTACAATAAAATTAAAGTCTTCATCTGATTTTTTTTTCTTTTCCTCTCTGATCCCATCCTAGTTCCCCTGGGGAAAAAATTATCTAGCTTCCAAAAAAAGCTTTTTCCAAAGAAACTCAGGTGCAACCCACCACACAAATTGCAGCCAGGTGTGAAGGGGAAAAAAATCCCCATATTTTACACATATTTGTATAAATAAAAGCTAGAATAATTTGGAGCCAGAGTACAAGACACAGATCCAGGCATTAATCTGGATTCCCAGCATCAGCTGGATAACAGAGTTAACACAGTTTTCCATGAAATTAAGCACCATGTACTGCATTTCCAAGCAGGCTGAGCCTGGCAGGAAAAGAGCTGGTTTGGGTCCCCTCTGCACAGCTCAAGCTTGACCTGAGCCCTCATTAACTCACTTCATTTTTCACTGCTTAGTGCCACTCCACCAGCACAGTTTAGTCCCCAGAAAACACCACTAAAAAAGAAATAAAAATCCAAAATTCACAGAGTCATAGAAGCCCAGACTGGTTTGGGCTGGAAGGGACCATCCTGTTCATGGGCAGGGGACACCTTCAGGTTTAAATTGAGATTTTTCCAAGCCACGGGGGCAGGAGGAAATGCAAACCCAAGTAACCCACTGACTGCAAAGGGTGTGACTTATTTACCCTGAGCACTGGAAGCCCCAGCCATGTGGCAGAGGAGCCCCTGAACCAGCTGGGGACAACCCCAGCCAAAATCAACACAAACAGCAGCACAGGCTCCTCCGCAGGCACCGGCAATGTTTGTGCTGGTTCATTGAGCAGGGACTGAAAACAGCACACCCAGATCAACCCAGCAGCCCCAGAGCCCAGCACAGAGAGAGCAGGAATCACCAGGAGGCTTCCCAGAGCCCAGGGATCCCTGGAGCAGCCAGGGCAGCTCCAGTGCAAAGTCAGGGTCAGCTCAGTGAGGCAAGTTTCTCCATCCTCCTTGAGGAAAAAAAACACAGAGCTAAAGAAAGGGAACTTCCTCCAGAGATCCAACCAACCCTGGAATATCAGTGTTGCTCAGTCTTATTAATGCACCAAAAATAATGGAGCATTTTGTTTGGGTTTAGGGGTGCTGTTGGAAATATCTATGCTTAGCAAAAGCCTGTGGCGGGAAGGTCTACAAATATTATCTTAACAATACTGGACACACAAATAAATGGTGTAGTAAAACCTCCATTGATAAAATTACACGTGTAACTTTCAATAAAACTTACTTAAATTTGATTTATATGCTGACAACATCTCAGATAACTTAGGAAATCCAGTTATTGGCATGGCTGAATTATGAATTATCAATACACAGCATTTCATTAGCTCTTATTGCTCGTTAGGTGTATAAATCATTGATGCCATTAAGCTGTGACTGACACTTGTACATTCTCATGCTGGTGGACCTTTGCTGTGGGAGACATTCCTGTGAAGAGCCAGGCCAGATGGATTTGTTATCACCATTTAAAATCCAACACTTTCACAGGAACATCAGAATAACTTACAGAGGGAAATGAGCAGTGAAAGCTTCAGCTGCTCTGGTCCTATTTTTGTTTTTTAAAAGCCTGAATGGTAATTTCCCATTAAGATGAGAGATCTGGTTTTTCACTCCTATAAAGCCATCAACTCTCCAAACAGAGTGAGTAACCTTATCAAAGCAAGCCACTGCACCTTCCAGTGTGACTCACACTGAGACCATCTGGACAAAACATCCAGACAAGAGCTTTTTTTTTAAAAAAAAACAATCCAACATCTTGAAACAAATTGCCAGACAGGATTACACAAAATGATCTGTCGAACGTGTTAGAGACAGCCAGAAAAATCTTTAAAAGCAGACAGAGGGGAGGAAACGTGGATCCTTCTGGGATCCACTTATGGCTTATCTTTTCACCTTCCAGCTTTTTCAGCTATAAAACCCGAGAGCAGAGCGTGCACTGGGGATTCCAGGCAGCCTGGAGTGTCTCCAGAGGTACCAAAGGAGCACTGTGAGCTCTGAGAGCTGCTCCTGTCCCCCTTCAGCCACTTCTGGACCTGCTTGTCCAGTTCTCCAGCTGCTTTTCCCAGTTACACCAGCAATCCCCCAGCTCCAACACTGTGCCACTGTTCCCTCCTACCAACCAGAAAGAGGAAAATACTCAGATCTGGGTATTCTTGCTCATTTTTACCCCAATTTGCCCCGACAGCAGTCAGCAATGGCTCCAGCTATGAAATAACCCCCCAAATCTTAGACTTGCTTATGCAGGGTAGTTTTTATCCTTTATCTGCCAGAGCAGACATGCTGATCCAGCCAAGGCACTGGATCCAGCTCATTGCACATTTGCCTTTCCCATTAACGAGCCCAGAGGTCATTTGCCAAAGGACACACAGATAATGCAGACGAACTTTCCACTACTCCCCGACAGCTTAATTACTACCCAGAATCTGGAGCAAGCCATGACAACTCTGCATTCGTTTCCACGTTTCATTTTTATGACACTCCAACATCTGCAGAGGATGCTGTAATTAAAAAGGAATAAAATTATGGTAAAAAAACAAACAAAAAAAAAACCACCAACAAAGCCTGGACACAGTCATTGCTCACAGAACATGGATTACACAGCAAGTACAGATGCTCTGCAGCAAGACAGAGTCAGTGTGCAAGCTTTAAAGTCCTGAATTACACACCCTGCAGCAGCCAGGGGAGACTGAAATGAATTTTAAGGAAAGCCCTTGCATTTCAGAGTGCACATTCCACTTGGCTGTCCCACAGCGTGGCTGGAAGTGTGCTCTGTGCTGGACTGGGAATTAATGAGATAAGCATAAGGCATCCATCCTTGCAGCATTCCTGCATCCAAGTAACCCAGACTGCAAGCCAGAGGGGTAAAACCTCCCTAGAACAGGATGTCCAGCTTTTAATCTCCTGAAGTGTAGCTAAGGAACCACTGCATGGGAAGGAAGTCAAGCCAATCAATCTGAAGACAGCCTGATCCTCTCCAGTTCCCCACCTCAGCCCAACTTGAAAATCTTCATTTTTAGGCACGGTGACACTGAGCAGCCTTGCAGATGATGGACAGAAGGACTGGGCTCGCACAAACAGCTCCACACTTGCAGTCTGCACCAGCCACACCACTCAGCAATGCAAATTATCTTCCTCAAACTCGAGAGGCTGCAGAGGAAGGAGTGGAGGTGCCTGGTGACAGCAGCTGCTTCCCCTGTGGCAGCCACTGGAAGCAGAAGCATGTGGCAGCTTCCTTGCACAAAGCTCTGCCCTTAAAAATAAAGTTGGAAGAGAAACTGCTTCTCCCACCTGTCCTTTGTAGAGAGGATTTCAGATACCATCCTCCAAGAGGAGGGCTCCAAGCCAAACTGCCCGATGGATACACTGCCCACACCACTACGCACTGTCAGCACTGACTCCAGCTGCAGCATCCACAACCACCTCAATTTACATTTCACATCAGCTCGTCCTTTCCTTGATTTCACAACACGCTCAAAATAGAACGAACAGAAAATTCTTTCCTCGGGAGGTTTCAGTTCCCTCTTTCCAAAAGCGCGTCAACGACAGACAAGGCTGCTCCTCCTGCGCCACGCTGGGGTCTCCTCTCAGGAGCCATTTCCCTTCAGAACCTCCGCTCTCCCCAGAAAAGATAAACAGTGAGAGGTCTCCAATAAGAGGAGAAGATCCTGAAGGACCCAGAATTAAAAACATCACAGCACACAGTGGCCCCACCGTGCTGCAGCAGCTTTTCATTCCGGCCATTGTCCGCTAAGAATAGCCCAGAGCTCCACGGCCACATTGTGTGCTCCTGTCCACCTCCCTGCCAGAGCTATTTAAAGCTTAAAACAGCTTCTCCTCAGATGTCAGCTCTGGCTGGGAAGTAAGAGCCAAGGCAGTCTTGAGATTGTGGATTTTGAAGCGCTGCCCGCTCGGTGCGGGGTGGAGTTTGCGATTAAAAACAACAGGAGAGGGAAACTTGCTGAGAGAAAACAGCAGGGCAGGTGTGGAGAGCTGCACAGGACAACAGCACATCCATGAGCCAGCTCCCTCACAGGATCACAGAGCATTCAGCTTGGAAAAGACCTCCAGGATCAGAGTCCAGGCTGTGACCGATCCCCAGCGTGACACCCAGACCACGGAGTGCCACCTTCCCAGCAGGAGCTGCTGTTACCTCCAGGACACCTCCATTTCCAGCCTGGGTAAGGTTTTAAAGACAACCCCTGCTAGACAAAGGCACAGAGACTCACAGGACAGAGATGCACAGTGAAGTCATCCTCTCACAATAAATATATCCCAATTATGCTGCTCCACGTGTGCCTGCACTGAGCCACAATCCAGTGGTTTTCCACTGAATAACCTGAATTTCCCATTGAATTACCTGGCCAGGGGCTGTACAGAGCTCATTCAGGTGCTCCTCTGGCACACTGCTGGGGTTTGAAATAATGAGGGGTCAATTTTCTACTGAATTTCCTGAATTACCTGGAATTATTAAAATCCACTGATCCAGCATCATTCCTACACTGATGCAGACAACAGGTACTGACTGCGTGAATCACAAAACCACACAGCAAATTTCACAGAAGCTGAAATCAGCAGCCACTCTGCTTTCCAAGAACAAAACAACACCAGCTAACCCCTGTGACTTGCAAAGAAATCCAAATATATCAAAACCCAGGCACAGGCTGGGAATAAATGCCAATGCCCAGGGATGCTGCTCATCTCAGCACGGTTTCTTAATTCTTTATGAATGATACCCCATTGATAAAAATAAAGCCACGGGCTCAGGCTGTGCCTATAAACATGAATTGTTGTGATTTGTAACTGTCACACAAACATCAGCCTTTTTAAAAAACCCCACGTTACTCAAGCCCCAGGAGCCCCATCAGCACCTCGGTGCTCCTAAGACATCTGCAAATCCAAGGCAGGATTTCTCCTCCTATCTGCAGCTGTGCAGAGCCCAAAGCTCCTCTCCAGCTCCAGTTTGGGTCCAAAAGGAGCAGAAAAGTGATTCATCCTCCCACTCTGCATCCAGGCTCCCGTTTTCCTGCCAGAGCCCACCACCTTTGGCAGCTTGGAGCACTCCAGCACCGAGGCAGGAGTCACTCCCAGCCCTCCCAACAGTGGGAACATTTGGTGACATTTCCACTGCTACAAACAGGGAATGAATTTGAATCAGGACCTATAAAAGATGAAGGTTGAGTCATCCATGCTGACTTCTCGTGCTCCAAACTGGGTTTTTTTTTTGCTTCTTCCCCGTTTGCTGCATGTGAACAGCGTATTAAAGAAAATATCATCAAGGAAGCTCTTAGCGAGCAAAGGGAAAAAACAGCCTCAAAAATGAACTCACTGATGAATTCTCTTCTACTTGCTGTGCTCACTGGACTTCTGACTTCATCTACAACAACCCTGCCAACAGGAGAAAACTGAAAATAACCTCTACCCAAATCAATATGACAGCAATTAAGCCATTAACAAGCGGCTTGGTGAGTTCAAGCCATGAGCCTGGAGTATGAAATGGCATTTTAAGCCTTTCTAGGGAAGTACCACTGCTTGCTGTTACAACTCTCCAAAGGCTTGAATGGATGGTTACAGAACTGATGCTCAAAAAAGCTGCATCTGGCTGAGCAAGAGAACTGAAATTAACCCAAAAATAAAACCCCCACACCAGCAAGTTAATAGTAGGTGTAGAAAAAATATTAAGCCAGCCAGTGTGCAGTATTAGTTTATTCAGTTTAACCACATTATTAACCAATTTGCCATCAGTAATAGAAGCCATCCCCAGTGTCACCACTAGCACAGAATTCCCAGTGTGCAGAAAACGCTGGGATGAACAGCCTGACCTCAACACAGAAAATGAAACCACCACGGAACCAGGCACTCGCTGAATTTCGAGTCCAGCCTAATTACTGCCAGGGCAAAGCTGATTTCTCTCTGCTCCTGACACACTTTTCCCCTTCCTCCAACACACCTGATTGCTGTGCAGCGTTTTCCTTGTGTGGGATGGCAACAAACACCAGGTCAACACCTTCAGCTGGGTTCACAGCCTGTGGGAGCGCTGAGACAGGAGCAGAGCAGCCTCCTGCCCCTCCTCTTGCTGGGCTGAACAGGGCAGAAAGCAGGAGGGCATTCCCAGCACTAAAAATAAGGAGAAGGTCTCTGCAGCACAGGGAATCTTCTGTTTGCTCTGGCACCAACCCCTCTTCCCCACACACACCCCAAAAATCCATCCCCCAGCAATGAGGGAGCCCATTCCAAGGAAACAGTTTGTTCTGCGCAAGGAAAGGACAAGGAATCAGTCCACAAATAGCTTGCTGTGCTTTCTCCACCCCAAAAAAATACATTTAACATTCCCAAACCTCCTCCTGTTTAAATTTAAAAGCTTCCCAAGGCTCAAGCTCAGTGGGAACAGGGAAGGTTGGCTTCAGCACGAAGGGTTCCTCACAGATGTGGGGAAGTGGCAACACAATCCCAGTACAGGAGGTGGCAAAATGAGCATCCTTCATGTTCTCACCTGGCCTCTCTTCTTGGCAGCTTGAAAGATTTCAAGATTTTAAAATATAAATTTGACATCCAGGACTGGCAAACCAGTATCTCTGCCAGCACTGAACTTCACACAAGCCTCCCACTCCTAAAAATAAAACTTAAAGAAAACAGCCATTCAAACTCAATCCCAGCGGAGCAAAAAGAACTTTGGGAGAATCACAAAAAAACTGACGCTTAAAAATAGCAAACCTGATTGTTTGTGTTGGGAGATTTCAGGGGAGTGTTTATTTCCTTCTTAATCCCCAAAACAGCGGGAATCAGAGAGGGGAAAAAAGCGAAGGGAGAAAGGAATGAAAGCAAGGGATAACTGCAGACACATTTCAGCTTCCTGACAATCTGACTCCAGACTGTACAAAGTTCTGACTCATTCCTGGAGTTGTTTTTGATTGTTCTTTGCAGTTCAGTTTTATTTGAGGGATGAGCTGCATCCCCCTCTCCCTGTTCCCAGCTGATCCAGGGAGCACCCTTGGCTGGACAGACACCTCATTCAACATCACCCTGGGATTTGTCCTTCTGTCCCCTCCAAAAAACCAAAGAGAACCAAAAAAAAAAAAAAAAATCACAAAGTAAAAGCACTGTGCAGTTATCTCCTCTGTCCAAGTAATTTTCTTGAAAAGAAGAGGCACATCCTGTCCAGCCACGCAGGCTGCACTGCCAGACAAAAAAAACAAGATATAAAAAAGTTCAGTGTTCTCTCAACATGTTTCAAGATGTGTAACTGAATCCCATAAATCTCACCAGAGACCTTGATTTAGGTCATTTCGAGTAATTCACTACCATTTAATCTCCTCACCCACTTCTGGGCTGCTTGGAACACAATGGCTGAGCAAGATGTGCTGAAAGCCCCAGTTCAGGGAGCCAGGGAACAGAGACTCCCAAAAAAAGATCTGGATCAAGGGCAGGAGGATCCCTGGCCTCAGCCAGGGCAAAGAACAGCTCTGACACCGTCACACCAGAAACAAAGGCTGGTTTCAACTGGATGCTCTTTCAGTGATCATAAATAAACTTTCCAAAATGAAAATGGATTTGATTTTAAAGGAAAAAAGCAAATTTTTATTGCATACATGTTATAATACACATGCAGTTGTGTATTTGATTTGCTAATAAATCAAACAATATCAAATTGAATAATTTGATTATTTAGCTTTAAGGCGGCTGAGAAATAACGTTCATAGTGTTTAAAATGTGCCACAGGAAGTTTCAGAATCAGAATTCTCTGAAAGACAACCCTGGCTTTTGGGTTTCTTGGGTTTTTCAGGCATCAAAGATGCAAGAGTTCTCAATTATAATTATTATATATGACGTAAAAACTCCCTCATTTACACTAAGAGGCAAGGGAGACCAAAATCTAAGCAGAGATAAGATGTTGAATGAAATTTAGAAAGTGATGCAGTAATAAAATATAAACTTCAAGAAATCTGTGATACAGCTGAAGAGCTCTTTATTGTATTGAAAAGAACATTGTGCTTGGGCTACTTCAAACAAACCCAGATAAATAAATACTTCATGCATTTTTTGATAAAAACACAAAACCAAAAGTGCTTTCCTATCATCTGAAAAAAAAAAAACACTCTCTGTAAGAGAAATGAGCACTCGAAATCTAAAAAAAGTGAATAGCCAACAGGCTTTGGTGTTATTGCCATAAGCAATGAGACTTCAGGGGGATCTTTGCTTTATTGACAAAATCAGCTTTTAGAGAGGCACGCAACAAGAAGCAATGAAAAGAAAAAAAAAAGGTGGGAAGGAAAAGGAACCTGTTTGCCTTGTACTCCTCAGAGCTGGATTTGTTCTCCCTATCGCTGTCAAAGACTCAAAGTCATTCTGCAAACACAGCACAACCTCCCCACAAGACAGCCCAGGCAGGGCTGGCTGGATGCTGATGGCTTTCATTAAAATAAATAATAAATAAATAAATAAATAAATAAATACAATAAAAATCTACTTACTCTTCCCATCCCCTGCACACACACCTGCCCATGCAGGATCCCAAAGCAACCTCCTCCTTGCAAGGAGAGGCATCGATCTTTTGGGACTGATAAATGTGTTTAAACAGTCAACATATAAATAATTCCTTAGAGCAAGCCTTCCCCAAGATGCAGAATCCCTAAATTAAAGGTAACAGCAAATTAGCAGCACTTTCATCCCAACCATGGCAGCTGGTGGAGCTGGGTTTGGGAGAGGGTGGGGTGCAATGGGAACTATTTGCATGAAGCCTGATCCTAAAACCACTGCAAAACATGGGAGGGAGCTGGAAAAGGCAACAGAGCTGGGAGAAAATTATAGCTGCTCCTCCAGCTCCCAGCCAGTGCTTATTGTGGAACTCACAATTCAAGGAACCTCCAGCAGCACAAAAACAACATCAATTCTTGTCCCTCCACGTGGGATATTGGGTATTGTGGAATTGCCCAAACCTCCATATGGGTTTGTCTCGTTCCTCCCCAAAATAACTGATGGGAGCCTTGAATCTGGGTCCAGTTCTGAGCCCCTCACTTCAGGAAGGACAAGAAAATCAAGGAGTCAGGAGCAGCCAAGCAGCAAATGGATAAATCACAGCAGGAATGCCCAACTGTTCCAGGGTGTTCACCAGAAAACAGCTTGGAGTTCCAGAACAAAATAAAACAAAAAAAGCCCCAACAAAACCAAACCAAAACACTTCCTTCGCTGCCAAAAGCTGTCATTGCTTTCAGGGCATTAAAAAGAAAGCTCTACCTGCAGGGATTTTCCAGAGGGGCCAGTGCCAGAATTTTTTCCTAATTTAAATCTGAAACCAAAGTACCACCTGAATTTCCATGGACAGGTTTGGTGGGAAGAGTTTTTAGCCAAGATTTTCAGGGAGAAAGCGTGAGAAGTGGAAATCAATGGATGCAAGGAGCCCTTCCCAGCTATAGTCTATGAAGTTCACTGTGATGGAGGAAATAATCTGACATAAAGCCTAAATTAAGATTAATTCTTTAAGTATGAAGAGAATGGTTATAAATGTGTTTGGCATTAGGCAACTGGCCTAAGTAAAAGGACTTCTCTTATACTTTTGTGTAAATTAATTTATCATCACAGTCAGAAATTAATCATATCATGGAAGGTAACACCAGCATATGGATTGATAAAAGTTCAAACCAACCTCAGAGCAAACACAAGCAATCTGGATGGCATAAGGAGGGAGAAAAGGCAATTTAGCAACCAGCAATGAGCCTTCACACACACAGGAAATAAAAATCAGCGCTCTAGAAGTCAGCTCCAAGGGGTGCTCAGCCCTAGTTCTGAGTTTATCCAACAACCCTGGTCAGCAGAGCTGAAATCTTTGCCACCACAAGTTCCCTGCTCAGGAACCTCACACATTTTGCACAGACAAAATTTTGCCTTGCAAATAACCAGAACCCAATAATGTCACAGCTCTGATGAACCTGGCAGAGCTCACACTATTTAAGCCTCTCCCAGCCTGTCTGTGGGTGCTGTCCATCCTCCCTTTTTCCTTTTTTTTTTTTTTTTAATTTCTACAGCACAACTTACAAGCGCTGAAAAAAAGAAAAGGCGAAAAAAAAAGAAAGAGAACAAGGAGTATCCAGAGTTTTTAGACATTCAGCTCCAGGGGGAAAACACGAGAGCACAATTTCATTCATAGCAAGCTGAGTTTCCATCCAAACATCATCAGTGTATCCTGTGACCTTTGTAGTGCTGCATTTCTCCCTCCTTTCCCCCTCCCTTTTCCAGCTGCACACTTTAAAGTCCTTTACTGGCAAAGCCTTTTGTTCCTATTTCAGCATCTCTCTGCAGCTCTGGGTTCCTCCCCGAGGAGCTGGGACACACACAGCCCTCTCTGCAGCACAAATACTGGTGGGCTACTGGTGGTTTTTAGAAGGGTAACTGGGATGAAGCCTCTTCCTCCTTCACCAGATGGAGAGAAGGCAGAAAAGTTAGGAAGGGTTCCATTCATGAAAGAGACCAAAGCAAAGCCAGGCTCCTTTCCAAAACCACTTCACAGGGATGTTCATTTATTACATTTCTGAGTGACTGCTTATCACACACTGGGGAAAAACCTCCACGGGCCTGCTCAGGGATCTGCACCTCCACACTCTGCTTTGTCACTGTCACTCATTCATTCATTCATTCATCCCCTGCACACCTTAAGGAAAATTGAGACTTTTTTCCCCTCACAGCAACAATGGCTGCTTCTTATCAATGTGCTTGTCTGTCCTCAGATTTTGATGCATTTCAGGCTCATCAGACTTGTCAAAACACACCCATGATAATTTGCTTTATGAGTCACGGGTCTGAATTTACATTTGCCAATAACCAAAATAATACGTAGATAAATAAACTAATCGATAAATAGGGAGATAAATAGGACTTTGACAGTGGATTTGCCCAGTGCTCCAGCCAGGAAAGCAGCCCTGCCAGCAGGAAGGGATGTCAGCATCTTGGCACATCCAAACAATTCCCTGATTCTGCTTTACAGGCACTTGATACAGCTCTGGCTTCCCAGGAAGGTGGAAGAGCATCAGCTTTGCAGCAAGCTTCATCTCCACTCAGGGATGGTTATTCAGAGTGGCACCCATTGCCTCGGGAGCAGCTCACTCCTCACAGATGTCATTTCCCAGGAAAACACTTGAGACAGCCTCCTGCAGCCCTTCCCAGAGGAACTGGGCTGGAAGAAGGAGAATTGTCACACCCCAGCAGCCACCAGCCGGCCGTGGTGGCCACAGCCCTGCCCAGATTGAGGAATTCATTACACCTTGCATGAGTGCAAGTTTCTTGTTTACATAATCCTATCCTAAAGAATTCCCTGTATTTTACCACAAACAGTGCTAATGAAATATGTGAATAACTCCCCTTTTTATTTTTTCCTAGAAGCAGCAGAACTGTGTAAAATGTGTTTTAGAACCACACACTCAGAGCAGCAGAACAGCTCCAGCGTGAAATAAAGAATTGATTGCATAAAGAAAAGGATGTTGTGGAATTTCCTAATTTTCCCACCTGAACTCACAAACTTAGAGCACACCCAGCAGTGGGACTGGACTGCTGGCCCAAGACACACTCAAGGACTCATTCCCAGGCAACAACTGTCATAATTTTAAGTAGATTCAATTTGCAAGCGCTCCCCATCTATAAATTGCATCGTTCCACGGTTTCCTCCCTGCAGGAAAATCATCATCCAATGACAGCAATATAAAAACAAACCAAAAATCCTTCCCTACTTGCAAGAAGCCAAGAAGCTCTTCCTGGAAAGTACTATGATTTAAGGGAAAAAAAAAAAAACAAAAAAAAAGAAAAAAAAAGTCAAAACCAACATCAGATGTAGCAGGACCAACCAACTCGCCCTGCTGCAGCAGTTCAGGGCTGGAGACTGAAATGCACGCTGGGTTTGGAGTTAATTTGGTTATTTGGCTCCTTCTCAAGAGTCAAAAAGCCAGAAGCTGCTCATGTGCCACAAGGCAGCTCCCCTAATTCAGCCCATTTCACACAAATCAATGTGAAGCATTGCTGGAAACCCTTAAAGAATAAGAATTTCCCTACGAATTAATTAATTAATATAGAAAACCCTAAGAATTTCTGCAGCACATTTAGCAACACCTTCAGAGAAGCTGTGATTAAACTCAAAAGCAATACAACTGGGTCAGAAGATTTCCAGTTTAACAACAGCAAGTAGTTACTTTGATGGCAAAAAAAAATGCAATTTTTTAAAGGGTTTAATCCATTTACAGCATCTTCTTGGAAAAACACCAGTTGAGCTTCCTCACGTTACATCCATATGGTTCCTGACTTCAAACACATCGAGAGTTTCAATGACCATTATCCAGGGATTTCACAGAAAGAAGGCCCTGTTTGGTCGACTGGAGCATTGCAATTTGGGAAGAAATTGGGAAAAAAAGGGGAGAGAGAAAGTAAAAATGGAGACTGGTCTTTACTGATGGAATTACTGCAAGGTCAGGACCCTTTCTCCCATTTTCTTGCACACTTTTATCCCACAGTAAATCCCCTAATTGCATTTGCTTCCATCGCCTACAAAGCACTGACAGCGTTCCAAGAGCAGGACACCCGTGATGTTGCAGGAATTCTCAGAGAGAAACCATGAAATCTGTGAAAGTCATACCAAAAAATGAACTAAATAAAGTCGTGAGTAATGAATATCAACTGTGCATGGCACAGCAAAATCCATTCAAGGGAACATGTGTTTGAACATACTTTCCATCTCAACAAAGGTTCAGATTTTTCACTCTTCATAACGACAGCTGAAAAAAAAAAAGTTGACCAGGCAAAGAGATTCTTCCAAGTCAATCCCCAAAATGGCCAAGAAAAATTAGTAAGGATTTAAAAAAAGAATAAAAGAGGAGTCGAGCCTTTTAACTGATAGGAAAAGGGAAAGATACTAATTTGTAACCTCACCACGAAAGGAAATCATTTAGAGCTACGGAAAAATGTCCTGTCCCTTAGCTGGGAGTCAGGGAAAACTGGCTATTACCAGTAAACTTTTTATAGAATCCTACTGGAGTTACACTGGCAATTCCTTCTGCTTTTGGAGGGAACTGCAGCACTTAAGAGGATGGAGTGGTTTGGTCAGCTTTGCTCTCCAGCCTTCCAACACCTGATGAAACTGAAAAAAAAAAAAAAAAAAAAAAAAAAAGAAAAAAAAAAAAGGGGATTTTGGAGCTGAAGAGGAAAGAAGGCAGACTCTGCATTCCTTCACCTCTTTCCATCCTCATTAATAATCCATTAGCAGGAGTTGGACACAAAAACACAAACTATTGCTGGAAGATCAAGGCAGTCTCCCAACGCCCCCTTCCCCCTTTCTGGCACCAAGGCTGCTTGGCCCAATCCAGCTCCAAAACTCAAGGGATTAGCACTATCAGGAACTGCAGAAAACCAGATGATTCCACAGCAATTCCAGAGCAAGAGTTTGGAGCAAGTCATTGTTGCAAACAAATGGAATCACTTACAGGCACAGAGCCGTGATTAACTGCAAAAAAACCCTTAAAAGGTAGTTTTACATTTTGAATGGGAACGTTAATCCAACGCCCGCAGAGTTAAAATATCAGAATTCAGGATTGTTTCACTCAACCACACCGGGGTGAGTGGCTGAAAAGTCTCTTTACAGGGTGTATTAAAAACTCTGGGAATCCCACCCAAGGATCAGTCACACCAACCTGGTGACCTGAACAGGTGGTGAACACAAAAGAGAAATCAACATTTATGTGTAACATCAACACCACTGAAAAATCCCAAAGAGCACAGGTTCAGCAGTAAAATAAATGACAGCGATTTCAGCTCATTCATGTCAAAATCTGAAGGCTATTCTGTAAAAAAAAACCTGCAGCCATTGAGAGAAATGCCAATTTTTGGTTCAAATCATCACCAAAAGCATCACACTTCCCCTTCCAGCCCCCAGATTACAGCTGCTGAGCCCATCACAGCTATTTTTGCCATCTTTCACACCCAGAAGGGCTGGACCAGTTGGGAGAGTTCACCAGGATTAAAAACTGCCGAGCATCCCTCCGGAAGATGGACCATACAAATGAGATTTCCACACAGCATTTAAGGCAAAAAAATCACAATCAGATCAGACACACTCTCAGATGTTCAACATACAGAGGGAAAAGGGAATTATCCGAAATTTATCAGCCATTTTGGGGAGGTTTAAAGGAAAGTTAGAGACATTTCAGTAGCCTGAGTGTGATGGCAGCTGGGAGGTTGCCTGAAGTTGTTCTTATCAGGAATCTTCCCTTAGCAAAGACAAACTCAGCTCAGCAACCACGCAGCCACCTCTGGGCTCTGCTTGCTCCTGCTGTAAATTACCTCATCCATTTGTCATATTTTTAGCACTTTTTGGGCTGGGCTGCAGGATCTGCAGGAGATGCATTTTAACCTTTGGTAGCGACTACTCAAGGACAGAAGCGGTTTTATGAGCCCTCGCTGTGTAAAAAAATGTCAGTATTAAATTTCTGCAGCTCAAACCATGGAGCTATTTACTGAAGCTTTATACAAACTAATTAAATATAAGGCTCTCGTGGGACACGAGGAGAAAGAAAAGGAGAATTAAGAGATAAATCACTGGCTTTTCTTTCCTCAGCAAGTGTACACTCCAATTTAATATATTAAACCAAAAAACACCCTGACAGTCCTTGCCTGGGCACAGAGAGGCAGCATCCCAATCTCACATGGAACACACTGCACAGCATAAATTAATTATCTCTGCCTCACCACAACTTGCACAAAGGAATTGGGAGAGACAATCCAGACAAGGGGATGAGCTTGAGATATCAAAGGCTCCATATGGAGTGAGGGAATCTCAGTTTGCAGCTTCACAGGGCTCCCAGGCTTTGCGAGCACACGGCACCGGGAGGTATCAAAGGAGCGCTTCCCTCCCCTGCCGGCCCCGGGTCATCCTGGCAGGAGAATCCCTGCTGGACACGGATTCATGCTGGAGCTTCCTCAAAAAAAAAGCCCTCCAAGGAGTCCCTCTCCAAGAGCAGAGAGGACAAAGCATGGAACCAGCGGAGGAAGGCTGGAGGTCAGCGCAGGCGTTGGGGAAATTCAGCGTGTCTGTGGGTTAACGCCCTTCTGCAGGAGAGTGGGGTTGGAGCTGAACCTCCAGATGTTGGAGCCCATGGGGTCACTGGGCAACCCAGCACATCCTCTGGTGGTCACTTAGAGGGTCAGACTGAGAACTCAAGGTCCAGCCTGGTCCCAGCCACCCGCACAGATGCACAACCAGAGTGGACAGGTCACCCGAAAGGAGCTCCTCGTTCCCTCCACGCCCCCTGACCGCTGCGTGGTAACTTTGGTTAGAGAAATCTTCAGCTTCAGAAATTAACTTCATTCAAATGTCTATCTCCCCACACACACAAACCACGGGAAGAGCCAGCTACAACCCAGAAGAGGCAGAGAAATGGCTGTGGGGAGACAACAAATACCTACAGCTCATGGTTACAGGAGAACAGAAAGTGTCACTCATCCACACCCCATCCCTGGAGGTGTCCAAGGCCAGGCTGGACAGGGCTGGGAGCAGCCTGGGAGAGTGGAAGGTGTCCCTGCCCTCGAGATGAGCTTTAAGGTCCCTCCCAACCCAAACCATTCCATGATCTTTTGCCTTGCTGCCCCTTTTTCAATAAAAACCACCAAGCTCATTCAGCAACAGAAAATCAAAAATTTTGCCTCGCGATGATCTATTAATCAAGCCATTCTTTAAATGGTTTCTGATTAACCACTTAAGGCTATTAAATTTTTAAACAAAGCTCCATCATTCCATTAGCAATCATTTAAAGTGCTTAAGGAGGTGTTTGTGGATTAAGGGCTTTAAAGGAAGCCTCTAAACAGAGCCAGCGTGGAGCAAAGCACAAGAAATGCCAAAAGTTTCTAAATGCCAGCACGAAATACCCGAGTTTTCTCATCGGAGGAGCAGATGCCACCTCACAATTCGTGTAGCACGCCAACACGTGATTCATCTCACCCCCACAGCCACTGCTCCCCTTCCCAACTCGGGGAAAGGATTTCAGAGTTAACATTTCCATGCTGCTCCCACAGCTGAGGGCAGAATTGGATCAGGACACCAAAATCACTCTGTAAGAACCTCGGTGTGTTTGGTGATGAGGCAGCACCACCACACTTGAGGATTTCAATGGATTCAGCAGCATCTCATCTTGCCACTGGGGTGGAGAGACCTGCACATGCCTGGAACTAGAGCTGAGAGATTCCCTAAGGAATCACAGCAGTATCCAGCTCAGAACTGAGCTATCTCTGGGGTTGTCATGGTTTTGCATGAGAGACATTTAGGGAAGTGATGTAAAGCACAAAACAAGCAAAGGTTTGTGGTGTTTTGAAAGGAGCAAAGTCTCCCTCCAAAGCTGGTACCTACAGGCAGGGAGACAAGGATCCCCATTGCCAAAGCAGCTCCTGAAAGGTCAGTGCTGGGTGGAAAAGGGAAAGGAAAAGCTCTAAAATAAAGCAGGGGATGTAGGACAGGGCTGCTACAGGACTGTGCTGTGCATTTCTGAGCTGTCTGGTCCCTTTACACCTCCCTGCAAGGAGGGGCAGGAGATGGAGCAGCACCTCCTTCCCCAGAGCCAAAGTGGGAGAGGGACGGGATGAGCATCCCGAGGTGAACACATCCCTGCCCTCACCCTAATTCAGGAAGGAAATCCCCTTCTCCCAGCTCCTCCTGATCCCTTCACACGCTTCCGGCCTCCTTAACCTCCTGCATCTAAAAGAGCAATGCTTTATAATGCCAAAAAGCAAATAAAAAAACCAAAAAAAAAACCAAAAAATCAGCGTGCCACTACTGCAATCCACTTTTGGGAGCACATTTCCAGGTGCATCGACAGCCCCAGAGATGAGCTGAGTTCTGGCAGCAACAAGGAAGGCTCCTTCCCATTTTCCTGGTCTCTTGTCTGAAAAGGCAGGGAAGGATTTCTAATTCATGCGAGAGCTGAGAGGTGAGAAGATGCGCTTTGCTAATTCTAAAGCCTCCTTTCCGTGTTATTCCCAAATATTGTGACTGCGAGCTCGGATCTATCACGCACATTTTGATGGGGTAAATAATGAAAGAGCCTACAAGCCTCTAATTTTACTCTGACTGCAATTCCCAGTTCCAAAGACAGCTCGAAAACAGGAATAGAAACTAAACCAGTAAAAGAGAAACACGCCCTTCTCCATTTCTAACTTTAAGAACCTCAATATTAAAAAAAAAAAAAAAATCAAAATAAACTCTCAACACAGCTTCCTATTTGCTCAAATAAGCATTTTTCAACGTAAGTACCCAAACTGCTTCTAGGTGCAGGGCACTGGGGTCAGGGTAGGACATGCCTTGTAGGACAACACGTTTGAATGATTTGCAACCAACAAGCAGACCCCCTCCCCTTCCCCAGCAGGAAAAATAACTGAGCACCTAATTGCAAAACAATATCTTAATTGTCAATTTTAATCTAGGTTTCCTACTCGGATTTAAATCTGGCTTTTTTTTTTCAAATTGCATTGATTTAACTCAATCAACCCTGCCCGAAGGCCATCTTTCCTGCATGCTCTGAGCATACCAAGCAAGTTTTAACCAATTAGATAAATCACTGAATCTCAGAACTTCCTAGCAGCGACATAGCAAGCCATGCACAAGCCCTAATTATTCTTTTAAATACGTCTTATCCTGAAAACTTCACAAAAATAAGCAGCTCAGGGAGGGGAATTTCACCATCTTTAATTTTTTTTTAACCTAGGGCACATGAAACCCAGCCAGCTGAATTCTGCAGGAGACTTGCATGGTCACTGCAAAGCCCACTGTTTAAATCTCTTTATTATTCCCTGTGACGATGGGAATAACGCTGCTGCACGAGTTTTATTCATTTCCCTGTGTGTGTGTGTACACCCACACCCACACTGCAGCCTCGAGGTGTTACACTCCAGCACGGCGAGGAAAAGCAGGGAATTGTGATGGACTCACCCCGAGGAAAATCCTGAATAATGGAAGTTTCTAGCACAAACAGCTTCCCAGGGACCCTGGAGCACAGTCCCCCATCAGCAGCAGTGGAAATATGCTCCTGTGACACTGCACAGATTGTTCAAAGATTCCCATGACAGGCAGAGGATTAAAAAGCAATTCCCTGCCTCTCATATTTCACATGCAAAGCCGTCTCTGGGAAAGGCAGGCAGGGAAAGATGGATCTCCCCGAACTCAAAAATGTGGCTATTCCATAAGAAAAAAAACAAAAAAACCAAAAACAACCTCGTTGTGGTACCTTAAAAACGGCAACACCAAAGCAGGAACTACCCCATGGGGACAGACACAGCACTGCAAACCCGACCCAGCTTTGTATTCCCAAAAAAAGCCCTGCAAATTCCAGGCAATCTGCAAATGATTTCCCTCTTCCCCACCCAAACATCCACTGCAAACTCCTACAATCGCCAGGCAGGCTTGCAGTGAAGGGATGGAAAGAAAACCATTCCTTACCTTTAACTTGAGTGTCATATTCAGCTATGATCTCCTTATCCTTTTTGAATTTTGCTGGCGACGTCATGTTTTCTTTTCCAAAAAGCTGAATAACCTCGAAAGAGATCCACCAGAACACGAGCTATAAAGGCAATTTTCGCTCCTCTCAGCACGATGCCTTGGCTTTCTGCTCGTCCTTCCCTCCCCCCCCCCCCGCAAAAAGGGAAAAAAATAAAAAAATCAGTCCATGGAGAGAGGGTGTGAGAGGGAGCACAGCAGCAGGGAAATGCAGATGTTGAGATCAGCGGATGGAAGAGGCAGCAGTTTTGTCTCCCTGCACCAAATCCTTGAGCAGCAGCATCAGCCTAGCGAGATCCTGCAGCCCCAAAGGCTCTTCCTGATCCTCAATAGCACAGCCAGGGAGTGGAAGTCCTTCCGCACATGTTTTGTGTGGGTTTGGTTTGCCCTTTTTTATTTTTTTTCCCCTCTTCTTCTCCTTTTTTTTTTTTTTATTTATTTCTTTTAATGGGCTCGGAGATGATGCAAATCAAATCCCAAATGAGAGCAGCAGCAGAGGAGAAGCAGCTTTGGTTTGCTTGCCTGCAAATACAAAAAATAACAGCAATAATATATATATATATATTTAGAAAATGACTGCTCGCAGCCCAAATTTGTGACGGGGAGCAAAGCTGCCCTGACACCCTGACACTGCAAATCGTCCTTTGAGCAGCAGCAGCGTGAGGTTCCAACCGCAGCCCGGCCAGGTGACCGAGGGAACACGCCTACAGCGGGGATGGCCCGGGCACGGCGGCTCCTTTGGCACATCCCGGCGAGAATTCGGGGTGCAGCTCCCGGGGAAACCGGGGCTGATTTGGGGAGCGGCTCCCGGGGAACCGGGAGTGATTCGGGGTGAAGCTCCCGGGAAACCGGGGCTGATTTGGGGAGCGGCTCCCGGGGAAATGGGGCAGATTTGGGGAGCAGGGGCTCCTCTGGGAGCTGGGGTTCATCTGGGGTGCAGGTCCCGGGGGAGAATCTGGGGTTCATGTCCCAGGGGAGAATTTGGGGCTTATTTGAGGTGCAGGTCCCGGGGGAGAATTTGGGGTTCATGTCCCAGGGGAGAATTTGGGGTTTATTTGAGGTGCAGGTCCCGGGGAAGAATTTGGGGAGCGGCTCCCGGGGGAACGGGGCTCCCTTTGGGATGGGGCTCCCGTGGGAGCTGGGGTTGATTTGGGGTGCAGATCCCGGGGGAGAATTTGGGGTTCATTTGGGGAGCAGGTCCCGGGGGAGAATTTGGGGTTCGTGTGCCGGGGGAGAATTTGGGGTTGATTTGGGGTGCAAGTCCCGGCGGAGAACTTGGGGTTGATCTGGGGTGCAGGTCCCTGGGGAGAATTTGGGGAGCGGCTCCTGGTGGAACGGGGCTCCTTTGGGGAGCGGCTCCCGGGGCTCCCTGGGGTGCCGGGCCCCGCAGCATCCCCCGCTGCCCGCGGGCTCGGCCCCACCGGCGGCAGCCCCGGGCACACCGGGCGCGCCCCCGCCGGGCGGCTCCGCCCGCAGCTTCTCCCTTTTCGTTTTCTTTTTTTTTTTTTTTTGGCTGGGGGGGCGATTTAGGGTTTGTTGCAGCGCCCGCTGCGCTGGGCAGGGCGGGACACAACTTTTCCCCCGTCTTTTCTCCTCAATTTGGATTTCTTCCCCCTTTTTTTTGGGGGGGGGAGGGGGGGAGGAGGGCGGGCGCGCGGCCGCAGCCCCCCGCGGGAGATGCGCGTACGGGAGGAAGAAATAAATAAACACGGCACCCGCCGGATCCGCATCCCGCCCGGGAAGAACAATGCGGGCGGCGGGGAGAGGAAGCGTGGGGGGGTCCCGAAGGGGGGGCCGGGGCTGGGGGGACGCGGCTCGGGGCGCCGGGGAGGCGGCGGGGCCGGCGGCGGAGGGCTGCCCGCGGCCCGCCGGGGGGTGGCACGGGAGGGCCGGGGGTCGGGCGGCCGGGCGGGGCGATTACCTGGGCACTGCGGAGCCGCCTCCCGCAGCCGGGCGTCCTCCGGCCGCCGGCGCCCGCCGCCCGGTCCCCAGCACCGGCCCGCCGCCGCCCCGCCCCGCCCAGCGCCTCGGCCAATGGGCGCGGAGCGCTGGGTATGAGCGACGGGCGTCGCAACCAATCAGAAATGGCCGTCCCCAAGATGAGCCCACCCCCTCTTCCCGCCGCTCGGCGCCCGTGGCACCGCCCCGCCGGCCGAGCGCTGCGCAGGGGCGGGACGAGAGTGTGAGTGACAGCAGATATGACCAATAGAAGCGGCGCAGGGCGCGCCTTTCCACCAATAGCCAGGCGGGAGGGGTGGTACCACCGGATCCTTCAATGGGGTGGGCGTGGCCCTGGGCGCCCAATGGGAGGGCGCGGTCGGGAATTCAAACTGACAGGTGGGAGCGTGGCCGTTGGCGCCGGAGCGGGACCGGACCGGGACCGGGACCGGGACCCGGATCCGGAATTGGGATTGGGATTGGGATTGGAACCGGGACCGAGACCGGGACCGGGATTGGGATTGGAACCGGGACCGGAACCGGGACCCGGATCCGGATCCGGATTGGAACCGGGACCGAGACCGGGATTGGGACCGGAACCGGGATTGAGATTGGAACCGGGACCGAGACCGGAACCGGGACCGAGACCGGAACCGGGACCGGGATTGGAACCGGGACCGAGACCGGGACCGGGATTGGGATTGGAACCGGGACCGGAACCGGGACCCGGATCCGGATCCGGATTGGAACCGGGACCGAGACCGGGATTGTGACCGGGACCGGGATTGAGATTGGAACCGGGACCGAGACCGGAACCGGGACCGGGATTGGAACCGGGACCGAGACCGGGACCGGGATTGGGATTGGAACCGGGACCGGAATTGGAATCGGAACCGGAACCGGGACCGGGACCGCGATTGGAATCGGAACCGGGACTGGGATCGGGACCGGACCGGGGTCCCAGCCGCCATGGCCTCCAGCGGCTGCACGTTCGCGGACCGGTGCGTGAGCGTGCTGTGCTGCCGGTTCTGCCGGCAGGTGCTGAGCTCGCGGGGCATGCGGGCGGTGCTGCTGGCGGACACCGACACCGACCTCTACTCCACCGACATCCCGCCCTCGGGGTAAGCGCCGGGAACGGGGAAAAGGGTGGGTCCCACCGGGGACGGGGTCCTGTCAGCCGCGGGGGACACAGCATCACTCCAAAATCCGCTGTCACCGGGACAACGGCCCTGCGGAACTCGCATCACCCCATCCCTACATCTCCAGCCCCCGGGAATCCAAAATCTCCCCGGGAGAGCCAAAAGCGAGGATGTCCCGTGCGGGGCAAATCCAAACTCCGATTCAATCCATCCGTAGGGATGGCACAGGCTCGGCAGCCACGGGAAGCTCCTCCCGCTCCTTCCCGAAGCGAAGATTAGAATTTGAAATAAAGACCCGCAGACAGAACAAACCTGATCTGTCACTGCTGCCAGGACTCTCCCCCGGCTGGGCTCAGTGCTGCTTTCCCATAGCCAGATTTGAATAGTAAGGAAATCAGGTTGTGAAATGACATGGTAATCAGAAAGTATGGGTTGGAGAGGAGATAAGGAATCAAAGGTTTGGGTTGAAACATCCCAGCCTCTGAGGTGTTGTTCTGTTTCTGAGCTGGGATTTGGCAGCAATGCCCCTGTTCAGGGTTCTGACTGGCAGTGCCACACTGAGCCCCTGAGCACCAAGGCAAACTCTGCTTTTCTGGGCTATTTTAAGAGGATTTTTGATACTCGTGCAATGTCACGTGGGTCTCTTATTAAAGTTTCCATATGAGTGGGGGCTGAGAGTCAAAAGGAAAATAGAACCTTGTGGTTCAAACCACCCAGGGCCAATGGCAGCATCACTTTGTTGTGGCTTCAGCCCGGTGTTACCGTGACACTGAGGCTGTGATCACCACACCTCCAAACTTCTGTACATTTCCTTCCCCCAGCACTGTCGATTTCATCGGAAGCTGCTACTTCACTGAGATCTGCAAGTGCAAACTGAAGAACATCGCCTGTTTGAAGTGGTGAGCTCCCAAGAGGTGGCACTGACGTGTCCCAGCCCCGTGTCCCCTCCTCGCTGTCACCTCCTGCAGCGCAGGAGTTTCGGGCTGAAGGAACAGCTTGCCTTCCCTGCTGCAAATTTAATGCTGCTGGGGAGAAACTCAGCCTGGGCAAGGCTGCCAGGGTATTTCTGTGAGCCCCCAGTGGAAATGTGACAACATTTTCAGGAGGCTGAGTCTCCTGAAAGCTTGTGTGCCACCTGCCCGATGAAATGTCTGCCTCAACGCTGAGATTTCTCTGTGAACAAGGCCCCAGCAAGAAGCAGTTACTCATACTCTAATTAATAGAACATCCTCTTGGCAGACCGGGTTGTTGGGAGCAGATGGAACATGCTGTCGCTGAAGTTCTTGGAGTTCTTTTATCCTCCTTATTAATGCCTGATATTTAAGGGTGAAAACAACAACTCTCAAAGAGCTCGCAGTCATCTGAGAGAATTCTTTCAGCTCCCTGGTCAAGTTTTTTACCTTTCTCAGGTTTGAACAGCTTGGGGGGTTTGTGATAGGGACACCATATTTTGGTTTTTAGACAGAAGTAGAGAAACAGAAATGTCTCATCAGAGCACATGGAAACGGATAAATGTTGTTATGGTTTCACTCTAGGAGAGTTGATGAGGGTCAACAATCTGGCCCAGAGCAGCTGTGGCTGCCCCATGCCCATCCCTGAAGTGTCCAAGGCCAGGCTGGAGCACCCTGGGACAGTGGAAGGTGTCCCTGCCCATGGCAAGGGGTAGAACTGGATGAGATTTAAGTCCTTTCCAAGCCAAACCATTCCATAATTCTCATTTTCATCACTGCTGCTGCTGGTAGCCTCCTGCGCACGGTGCTTGTGTCAGGTGGATTTTGGGTGTGAGGAACTTCTCTGCTGGTTGGAATCATTGGCCTTCAAAAGGAAAACAAATAAAGAAATCCACCAGCATTTGTTGGTATGCAAACTAATCTGGGTTACACAATTTAGGTTACTAAACACTTCTCTGTGTGCCAAAGATCTAAAACTCAGATATTCTGTAACTCCCAACAGATGTTCCCTAAATATTTAAGATACTTGTTTCACCCCGTTCCCTTAACTCTATCAAAACACAAGCATTACATAATGCTCTGGCACTGGGGCTATTGAACTGGAGCTGGAAAAAGCCACCGGGATCCACCTTTTCCCCAGGCTCACTCTTTCCCTTGCCTTTCCAGTGGGAATGTCGTTGGCTACCACGTGATTTGCCCCTGCAAGCCCTGCCTGCTGTCCTGCAACAACGGCCACCTCTGGATGTTCCACAGCCAGGCAGTGTTTGGCATCAACAGGCTGGACCCTTCTGGTGAGGGACACCTTGGTTTCCTTCCCTTTCCCTAAAATCCTCATCCCCCATCACAGAATTCACAGAACCACCAGGTTGGAATCACCTCCAAGATCATCAAGTCCAGCCCAGCCCCAACACCTCAGCTGAACCCTGGCACCCAGTGCCACATCCAGGCTTTGTTAAACACACCCAGGGCTGGTGACTGCACCACCTCCCCGGGCAGCCATTCCAGAACTTTATCACCCTTTCTATAAAAAATATATAATATCCTAATATCCAACCTAAATTTCCCTTGGCACAGCTGGAGGCTGTGTGCTCTGGTTCTGTCAGCTCCTGCAGACAGAGCCCAAGCCCAGCTGAGCACAGGCACCTTCCAGGAGCTGTGGAGAGAGCTGAGCTCACCCTGAGTCTCCTTTTCTCCAGGCTGAGCACCCCCAGCTCCCTCAGTGGTTCCTCACAGGGTTTGTGTTCCAAACCCCTCACCCCTCGCTGCCTCCTCTGGACGAGGAGGAGGAGGAGGATGAGGAGGAGGAGGAGGAGGATGAGGAGGAGGAGGAGGATTTCCCTTCCTCTCAAAGCAGGGAGGTGATGGACACCCCTTCCTCACCCTGACCAGGCATCCCAGCTTAGCCCCAGCCCCTGGAGGGAGGCTGGCACGTGGAGGAAATGTCACTAATCTGGAAAACCACTCGGGGGGGGCAGCAGTGAATGAAAATTTCAGTGTAAATCACTCTGCACCCCCCCTCTGTGGACAGAAGTCAGGGTTTTCTGCAGCTGTACAGGACAAACACAGCTTTATTTGTAGTGGTGGGGATGGCTTTACTGGGCTCTGGGGATTTTTGAAGGAATTTTGAAGGAGTTAGAGATGGGACTTGTGAGTTTTTTAGATGATGCGATTTATTTTGCTTTTTTTTTTTACGCAGACAGGAAGGGTGAGTTTGGTTTACATCTTTACTGTGTGGTTCAGAAGGTTACAAGATCCTTAATTACGAGACTTGTTAAAGATTTATTAAATAATAAAACACTGCTAACAGAAATATTTATTTTAACTTAATTTTTAAATATTTAACTTAATTTTAAAGACTTAAACTTACAGTTTAAATCTGTAAGATTTAACTTACAGACTTATGCTATAGTGAAAATTTTCTTAGCCAATCATGTCATGACACACAAACTTACAGCACTGCATTCTAAACTTCTTGTTTACCTTTGCAACTACTTTTATTTTTTCTGTGTCTTAAACTCTAAAACTTTAAACTTTCTTCTTCTTAACGTGTTAACAGAAATAATATTTCTGTTATATTTATATAATTGGTTATATAAATATTTATTCTCTGAATTGGGCTAAAAAATAAACAACAACACTCCCAAGATCACTTTGAAGGAAGATAGAAAATAGGTTTATTCACCATGGACGTGACTTCCTGGGTTTTGCAGGGATTATTTGCTCTCAAAACAGACAGTTGTGCAACTTAAAAATAAGGTCACAATCCAAAAATATCTCTTTTTTTTTTTTCCCCCTCCTTTGTCTCCTTTGCACCAGGTGTGAATGCATTGCTGTGGGGCAACCTGCCCGATCTGGAGGAAAGCACAGAAGACACGTCCTGCACCTCTGAGGAGGAGTACATCAGATAAATGTTACCTGCAGGATCTTCCCTCCTCCTGTGGCCTGGCTGGCTGCTTTGCATTTATTTAATTTCACCTGGTGGCCCATCAGAGTTTAAACAACAGGGGAAAAAAAACAGGAAATCTGGAAAAAAAAAATCCAAAAAAAGGGGATTTCTTCTTGCTCTTTCCCTGTAAGCTTCCCTGGACTCTGCCTGAGCAGAGATACACCTTGGAAATGCCAACACAAAGTGCATTTACTGAGCTCTGTTTTGCTTTTTATTCCTAACCCTCTACAGCTGATAATCCTTCTTTTCTTCTTCCCCAAAGCACTTTTCACAGTGCAAAACCTCTCAGCTGCTTCCAGCTCGAAGGAATTTTCAGGAATAATCAGCCAGGTCTGGGAGAGCTCAGCTCTGTGCTCAGAACTGCCTCAGAGTTCTGCTGCTCTGCCTTTGGAACCTCCCTGCACCTGAGGCACCCCAGGATGCTCCTAAATGTGCCCTGGGAAGCCTCTTAGAGCCTTTCCATCTTTATTTTTCAATACTTTCAGGGTTCTGTCTCCACAGAGATCAAGTTTGTGTTTTTTCTCCCTGACAAAACCTAAATTCTGCAGTTTCTCAGTAGAACTTCAAGGCTGCACTGGAATTTTTGTTCAGGGCAGCACTAAAACCCATCCACTTTCTTATATATATATATATATATATATATATATATATATTTTTTTTTTTTTTTTCCCTCTTCAAAACAAAACTCAGTCATGAAATTGGGTCTTTTTAGAGAAAGGAAAAAAAAAAAAGTTAAATATTTGGTGTTCATGCCTGATTTTCCATCCTGAGCTGCACAGACAATCTGGTTCCTGTTGGTAATGAATTCAAAGCTCATTTTCTGAGCTGTTAACAAACCATGATGTTTTATTTCTGTCCCCTTCAGCTAATCACCTGAAGGCCAGCAATAAAAAAAGCCCAGATAAAATCATACCAGAGAACAGAGGACACTTTTAAATTTGGATTGATGCTGAATAAATCACTCTGTAGCCTCTTGTGATACTTGAAAGGGGTGCAATGAAGACAGATCTGAATTCTCAGTATTTTTACTGCTCGTTATGTATTTCTTAATTAATGGTACTACCTCTTCTGCACTGTTTAAATGTATGTTGGTGTATATTTGTATGTTTCTGTCTTGTTTTGAATTCCTGTGTTGTGTCTGCCCAGGAAATAAAAGCTTTGGACTCTGGAGTCTTCAGGGCTGTCATAAATATGGATGTGTGATGATATCAGATAATCAAAACAATGAAACAGCATCTTGGATTAAAAGAGTAGAATAATTAGGGTTTTAGTATTACGAATTTGTTTTAGACAACCCAAAAATAGAATTGCTTCAGGCTGACAAACCTGACAGTTTCTCAGTCTCAGTTAACCCTTCTATAACTCAGTATCCCAATTTTTGCCAGGTTTCTGTGATCACTACAGCATCAAGCTGCCAAGGTGACACCTCAACAATTTTTTTTCCGGCAGAATTCATGAGCTAAAAATAAATCTGATTGTTTTTGCATAAGCACCACAATAGTTCAAACAGAATTGTGCCTGTTGCCACTCCAGCACTTGTTGTTTGTAACCTTCACCATTCTGAGTCAGCAGCTCCTCTCCCACAGGGAAGCAGAGGATGAATTCCTCCCCATCAAATCCATAATTCTGTTGTGTTTTTTTTTTTTTTTGCTCCCCATCTGTACACACAGAACTGGAAGTTCTACCATGAGCTCGCTCAAACAGGCCTGTGTAATTAAAGCAGTTCACCTCATCAGCTGGAAATTAAGAACGAGGCAGCTTTTGAAGGAATTCAGTCCTTGCTGACAACAAAGAAGTTGTAGGTATTTTACACAAAGTGTGCAAACATCCCCTATTGCCCCAGCTGTCAGGAGTGTCACCAAGGTAATCAATCATGTCCAGGGCTGCTCCTTTCTGTCAGAAATTAAAAAAAACTGGCTGAGCAGTTTGTGTTAAAGCCACAGCAGCTCATTCACAGAGCCCCAAGGTTTGGGGTTCAGTTTCTGAGGATCACCACGGTTATGGGCAGATTTTACCCCAAACTGGCACAAAACCAGATCAACACTTCTAGAAACACTCCCAGGTCCTTCACCCCACCCAAAGCTGTGTTTGTAATAAACAGCTCGGGCCTCTGCCTTGTTTTCTCTCTGGTTTTTGGCACATCAAAGGCGTCGGTGCAGTGGCACAGCCCTGGAATCTGCTGTGGATCACCTGGAGGGGGTGGCTGTGTGTAAAAACACCCCAGGACAGATGATGGAGATACCCAGGATGATGCACCAGCAGGATTCAGTGGCAGATCTGTGACCCAGGAGGAGCTGGGCAGGTGCTGTTCCTTTTGGTGAGGATTTCCAGGGAAATGGGACCTGATCTTTGCTGTGCAGCCCCGAATGACAGGGCTGAAAAACAAGAACTGTGTCCTTTCCTTCTGCTCATCGAGGCACCCAAGGCACAGAGCAATTAAAGTGCCTCTAACCCAATGTGGGTTCGTTTAGGAGGGACTGAACACCAGGCAAAAGGTCCCAAATTTTAGACTCCAAGTCAGGGTTTCTGCAAGGCTCCAGCTGGCACCGAGAGCTCTGCTGGAGCCCATCCCTCTGTGCCCATGGGCTGCATCTCCTGGGCCACCCCAGACCTCAGCCCAGCAGTTTTGAACATCTTGTGCAACACAGACTTGTAGGCTCAGGGTCACAGACTCGTCTGGATGAGAACACTTGGAGCTGGGATTCCAAAGGGCACTGATGATCACTAACTTCAGTTTGATTTTTGACTCACAGGGAGCTGTGTGATCGCTGTTATTGATAGCCAACCATTTTCCTCCCTGCAGTGCACAAATTCAGCTGGAGGGGTAGGGGGAACTCTGAGCAAGACAGTGACAAATTGATACCCCTCCATATTAAATAAGACTTAGTGGGAGAAAAAGCCCATTTAAATCTTCTTCCTTATTCCAGCACAGCCCAAAGCCTCATCACAGCCTCACATTTATGTACCACCATTCATCCCAGAGTGCTTTACCATGACAAACAGCTAGGAATTCTCCTGCACTGAACTGCAGCCAAGTGCAGGCAGCAGAGCAGCTGCCAAGCAGGCTGAGAGTGGCCAGGCAGTGCTGAGGCACCACCCTGGGATGAAATTCAGAGTGTGATGTCCATCAATCAGCACAAACCCATCAGTGATCACCCTGGGGTGAAATTCAGAGTGTGATCTCCACCAGCACAAACTGATCTGGTGATCACCCTGGGATGAAATTCAGAGTGTGATCTCCATCACCACAAACCAGTGATTCAGTGATCACCCTGGTCTGAAGCTCACAGTGGGATCTCCATCAGCACAAACTGATAAGTGATCACCCTGGGGTGAAGCTCACAGTGTGATCTCTATGAGCACAAACCCCTCAGTGATCACCCTGGTCTGAAGCTCACATCATAGTGGAGTGTGATCTCCACAAGCACAAACCCATTTGTGATCACCCTGGGATGAAGGTCAGAGTGTGATCTCCATCAGTGATCACCCTGGGATGAAATTCAGAGTGTGATCTCCATCAGTGATCACCCTGGGATGAAATTCAGAGTGTGATCTCCATCAGTGATCACCCTGGGGTGAAGCTCACAGAGGGATCTCCATCACCACAAACCCCTCAGTGATCACCCTTGGGTGAAGCTCACAGTGGGATCTCCATCACCACAAACCCCTCAGTGATCACCCTGGGGTGAAGCTCACAGTGGCATCTCCATCACCACAAACCCCTCAGTGATCACCCAGCCAGGCTCAGCTGGGGACAGCCTCTTCTCCCACAGCCTGGAGTGCAGCTCAGCCACTCCCAGCAGATGACAGATGGGTCCCCACTCCTGGCACAGAACCTGCAGTCCCAGGCTTTGAATCTGAGGAAGAGCCCTACCATGGCAGACAGAAATCACTGAGTTATTTTTAATTTTCTGCTCCTTCTCTCTTTGGAGAGAGAAGTGAAATGGCATTTATTCCAAAGCACCCGAGGTTTGTGATGAGAGGTGCTTGCTGCACGTTTGGTTGTGTTTGCAGCGTGTGTGGTTTCTGAAAGCAGACCCAGGAGCAGCCTGGGGGCCGAGTAAACAACCTTGGGGTGCTGTTCTTTGGGTTTTGGGGGTGTCCCAGCCCAGCCCAGCACAGCCACCACAGTGCTGTCGTGCAAGGAGCTGAGCACGGGGCCTTGGAGGCTCGGGGGAGCTGCTGTGGAAACAAGGCAGCCAAGGGGGGCAAGGACAGGCACCAGGGACTGTCAGAGACCAGAGGTGAAGCCTCAAGGGGAGACTCCTGAGCTCCAACACCCCAGGAGACAGCGGGGGTCTGTTCCTGCAGCTGTGGATCCCTTCTCTCTGTTCCAGCAGGCATTTCTGTGAGAAGTCAGCTCTTCCAGCACACAGACTCAGCCACGGACCCACACCAAGGTTTGGAAGGCACCTTAAAGATCATCTCAAGCTCAAACCATCTCACACTAAATCAAGGATCCTTCCATTTGCCAGCACTTTTGGCTCCCTGCTGCATTATTAGTTCTTCCTCTTGCTCTGACATGCACAAAGGATACAGCCTCTAGCAAAATATCCACTAAAAACCTACAACAAACCCAGGTTATTCCAAACCTGAGCAGACAGAGCATTTCCAGAGCTGAGCTGTGACTTCAGTTCATGCAGGACACAGGAACAGCCGGAGAGCAAAGCTGCCCCGAGCATCTCCACTGGAATTAACTCCAAGCTGCTGATGCACCACCCAAAATTCCATCTTCTCAACAGAGGAAATATCAACCACGCTGTTGTCCCAGCATTGCCAAGCTGTGTTTGGCCAGAGGGACATTCCAGCTGCTCTGCTGCCTGCAGTGTCCCTTGTCACCTCGCCCGTGTGACACCAGCTCAGCCCAGAGAGCTGCACTATTGATTTCTCATTAGAAAGCAGGAATCACATCTTGGACAGCAACAAGGAGGGAAAAAAAACCAAAAAAAAAAACAAAAAACCAAGAGGGAGCAAAGCTGGTCAAACACAAGACAACTCAAATCTCTGGTGCCTCGCTCGTGATGCCACCTGAACGCTGCCAGCTCGATGGCTCAGGGCGATGGCACACGGGGGAAATGAGCCTCAGAGCACTCTGCAGCACTGCCATCTGCATGGCAGCCTGGGGACAGCTCTGTGCAGCCTCACGGGAAGCCAGGCTGAGGAAAAAGAAGTCCTGATCTCTTGCATTTCTGTGCCTGCCCTTCTTTCCTGGAGGGAAGTGCTAATTAAAACGAAGCCGGCGTCGCTGCTCCGCGAGCGCAGCCACGCTGGGATCCCTCCCTGCTGTGCCACGGCAGAAGCTGATTAGTTCATCCCTCTCCAGCATATGGCCTGCTTTGGAAGGGGAAATTTCCACCAGAACAGGAGGTAACACCACAAATGCAGGTGTTCTGGGGCCCTCACCCCAATTTCCCCAAAGAAAAGCTGGTCCTGGCTCTGCTGTGCACGTCCTGACACAAAGGCAACTTAAGGAGAGATCAATTTTTAAAGAGATTCACCTGATTTTGCCTCATCATCTGTCTTGCTCTCAGAGCCAACACCATGCCCCAGCAACAGACTGGCCAGGCAGCAGAGGGGTTTTAGGACCAAACCACAAGGGTACAAAGCTCCCACCCCTTTTGTTTTGTGGGTTTCACCAGAGCTGTTCTTTCACCAGGAATTTATTTCATTTTAAAAAAGCACAGATTTAATTCTGAGGCTGGCCAGGCTTCGACAGGAACGAGTCTGCTCTGTGATTCCTGCTGTGCTTGCAGAATGCACCCAGAAAGCTCCTTCAGCAAGGCTGGCAAGGGAAGAGCGAGGAGCTCGTGTGCCACAAGCTGCCTCGGATGTGAGCAGTGCCAGCCCTCCTTGGGCACGTTAAAAACACAGCAGAAAAAAAACCCCAAAGCACTTGGAGACAGCAGAGAAGGGATCTTTTCCCAAACCAGGGCTAAAAACCCCACATATTCAATCAAAAGTGCGTGCCCAGCCACTCTGCTAAACACAACATCCTTACAATGATACAAATTTTAAAAGCCCTTTAGAGCTTTGAGCAGTTCATTGATTCTCTTGCAGGTGGGCACAGAGCAGTGGATGGTTTTGGACCCCCACAACACCAAAGCTGCAATGATTTTTCTCCCAGGGCGCTCCCCAAAGCCAACAGGATCAGAGAATTATTTGGTTCAAAATGCAGATGGAATGGCACAGTCACAGCTGAGGGGAGGTTGTGAAAGCTCCTGCAGATTCAGTCTCATGTTTGATGAGAGCCTAAAATGTTGGGAAAAAAATGAAGCAATCTGCTCTTGTGCAAAGCCCACCGCAAGACTTCCCACAAGGTTGCTCCATTCTTTCTTGGACCCCAGGTTGGATGTGAATTTTACTCTGTAAAGTGGATTTTACCCTGCTTCAAATTTTACCCGGAGTCCAAATTGCTTTCTTTGTAGCTGAGAATTTAAAATTCAGATGAACACATTTTTCCCCTCTCTCCTGCTAGCATAAGGCAGCATTCCTAAGTGGCAGGAAGTCTTTATTCAGCAGAATATGTCCAATTTTTTAATTCCAGTCCTTATGGGAAATCAAAATTTTAAAACTGCTTAAAAGCAGCTGGCACTGCTCTTGATAAGAACCCTTTTTACTTTCTTAACTGGATCGAATTTTGATTTGATACAAACATGCCAGTGATGCATGAGCCTGAATTGCTGCTTTCCTTTGCACCCCCCTGACAGCACAAAACCCTTCCCAGCAAGCTGAGCTGCAAGGCAGCCCCAAACCCCACAGGATTTCATAACCAGCAGCTCTGGGAGAGCATCAGGTGCTCTGATAACGCCTCCTGCAGCACTGGAGCCCCCTCTGCTCAGGGCTGGGCACCGATGGCTTTGGCATTAATTGCAGTGGGCACCGATGGCTTTGGCATTAATTGCAGTGAGCACCGATGGCTTTGGCATTAATTGCAGTGGGCACCGATGGCTTTGGCATTAATTGCAGTGGGCACTGATGGCTTTGGCACTGGAGGTGTCCCTGGCCGTGGCAGGGGTGGGATGAGATGATTTTTAACGTCTTTTCCAACCCAAAACCATTCTGCAGCTGGTGGTCCCCCGGTGTGAGCAGGACACCTCCACCTATCCAAGGCAGGAGGAGGGGGAAGCCCCCAAAAAGGGGCTGGGGGTGCAGCACCCCCACACCTGTGCACGTTCCATGGGCATTCCAGCTCCAGGTCCCAGCACAGGAATAAGAGACACCAGCAGGATACAGCCTCTAGCAAAATATCCATTAAAACCCTACAACAGAGCCAGGCTCTTCCAAACCTGTGCAGAGAGAGAATTTCCAGAGCTGAGCTGAACCCGGCACGGAGTGAGAGACACCAGCATCGTGCTCAGGAAATCTGCATCAGCAGTGATAACAGGAAACCCAGCTGGATTTAGAACCTCAGCCAGCTGTGAGGACAGAAAGGCTCCCCAGCAGAACACAGAGGGTTTAATTCTCGGAGAGCAGAGAAATAAAGATAGCAGGGGAAGCAGGAGCTCGCTATCAACGGGGAGAGAGAAAGGGACGCTGGTATTTTAAGGCATTCACCTTTAGGTTATAAGCAGCTTATCTCGGGCTGCTCCGTATGTGGTCTCCTTGGGAACGGAGTCAGACAATAAATCAGATGTGCCAGCGTTTATCAGAAGTTCCAACCAGCCAAAAAACATCAGCTCCCCTCCGAATGCCAAACGGGCTCTGCGGGACGCGGGGCCAAGCCTGGAGTCACTCCTGAGGCACGCACTGGGCTCACACACACCAGATCAAACTCCCCATGAGAAACACCACTGGGAAACTCCAAACAATGCTCAGATTGCTGCTCCTCGTCGCTCTGCCCTCCCGCAGCCACGGGCTCTGTCAGAGCCTTGAGAAAAAGGGAAAAAAAAGAACAAAATCAACCTGGCATTTTGTGGGCACGGTTGCTGCACACATCAGGGCAGCATCTGCATATCGTGCCCAGTCAGCCACAAAAAATAAGCCAACCTACTCTCCTCATAGTCTGGGGCATGGAAGAGATTATTCTTGTCTTAGTCTGAACAGGGAGTGGGGAAAAAAGCAATATATGAGTAGAGGGGTGGTAGGAATAAAAACAGCTTGAGGAAAGGCAGCAAGATCAGTGCATGAATATTCTCAAAGTGCAGAAATCCTGCCAGACACAGGGGGAAAAAATCCAGACATTTCACATGTCAGGAATAAAACCATCCCCACAAAAAAAAAAAAAAAAAAAAAAAAAAAAAAAAAAAAAAAAAAAAAAATTGTAAAAACCTCATTTTTAAAATTTCCCAACTGGTTCCAAAATGTCTCGCAGTTTTTGCATGACCAGAAGAATGTCACGGCAGGAATGGTGGGGACAAAGACCTCGGTGTCACTCCCAGGGGGTCTGGTCAGGGAAAAGCACCAGCAGAGCCATCAGTGAGTCCCATTTATCCCAAAATCCCCACTCTGGTGGCACCAGACACAGGTGGGTGCTGGGAGCTGGGCTGGGAGCAGACGGGGACAAGGGTGGGGGCAGAGCCAACGTCTGGGCACAGCTTTGCTGGTGGCCCCGCAGAGGGAAACGTCCCCTTCTCCCAAGAGGAAAAGTCACCCTTTCCCCTGAAGGCTGGGGATGGCTCAATCGATAAAAATCCCCAAAGTAAAGCGCTTTACAGAGACCTGGCCACGTGCTGGCCCCTGTGCTGGTCAGAGGGGCAGCAGTGACAGTCACTGCCCCCTGGTGTGGCACCCCTGGCTGGCACAGGCCCCTCGGGCACCGAGTTCTGGAGCCCACCTGAGCGTGAGCTCAGGCAGAAGTGCTGCCCCCCTCCCCACCGCTGCTGCCCCCCAAAGTGCCCGTGCCCCCCACCCTGTTCACTGCCAGACCCCAGCACTGCCCCAATCCTGTCAGTGCCCCCCAAACTGCCCGTGCCCCCCTCCTCATCCACTGCCAGACCCCAGCACTGCCCCAATCCTGTCAGTGCCCCCCAAAGTGCCCGTGCCCCCCTCCTCATCCATTGTCAGACCCCCAAACTGCCCCAATCCTGTCAGTGCCCCCCAAACTGCCCGTGCCCCCCTCCTCATCCATTGTCAGACCCCAAACTGCCCCAATCCTGTCAGTGCCCCCCAAAGTGCCCGTGCCCCCCTCCTCATCCATTTTCAGACCCCCAAACTGCCCCAATCCTGTCAGTGCCCCCCAAACTGCCCGTGCCCCCCTCCTCATCCATTTTCAGACCCCCAAACTGCCCCAATCCTGTCAGTGCCCCCCAAAGTGCCCGTGCCCCCCCAAACACCGCCTGGACTCCATCACTGCCCGTGCCCCCCTCCCCAAGCACTCCCATACCCCAATTCTGCCCGTGCCCCCCTCCCCTCTCACCAGCGGCCCCCAACACTGCCCGAGCCCCTTCCCCACTCCCTGCCAGACCCCAGTACTGCCTGTGCCCCCCAGTTGTCCCTGTGCCCCCCAGTTTTCCCCGTGTCCCCCAGTTTTCCTCGTGTCCCCAGTTGTCTCTGTGCCCCCAATTCTTGCCATGTCCCCCAGTTGTCCCCTGTCCCCCAAGTTGTCCCCGTGACTCCCAGTTTTTACCGTGCCCCCCAGTTTTCCCGTCCCCCCAGCTGTCCCTGTCTCCCCAGTTGTCCCCATGCCCCCCAATTTCCCCCGTGGCCCCCCAGTTTTCCCCTGTGTCCCCCACCTTTTCCCTGTGTCCCCAGCTGTCCCTGTGCCCCCAATTCTCGCCATGTCCCCCCCACTTGTCCCCGTGTCCCCACTTGTCCCCGTGTCCCCCCAGTTGTCCCCTGTCCCCCCAGCTGTCCCCTGTCCCCCCAGTTGTCTCTGTCCCCCCAGCTGTCTCTGTCCCCCTAATTGTCCCCTGTCCCCCCAGCTGTCTCTGTCCCCCTAATTGTCCCCTGTCCCCCCAGCTGTCTCTGTCCCCCCAGTTGTCCCCTGTCCCCCCAGCTGTCTCTGTCCCCCCAGTTGTCCCCGTGTCCCCCCAGTTGTCCCTGTGTCCCCCCAGTTTTCCCTGTGTCCCCCCAGCTGTCTCTGTCCCCCCGGTTGTCCCCTGTCCCCCCCCGTTGTCCCCAGCCCAGCGCAGCCGGGCCCGCAGCGCCCCCTCCCGGCACTGGTGGGCGGCACAGCCTCGTTAGAGCCGCCTTTAGTTTTGCATTTCTGCCTTTGTTTCCCTTCGTTTCCGGCGGGTTTTGTTGGTATTTTGGGGAGGGTTGCGTATTTTTTTCCTACGAGGTGTGGTACAAACAGGGCCGGGTCCCACATTCCAGTTGGATTTCTGCACAAAACACGGCCCCCAACACGGCTGCTCCCATCAGTCCATCCCGGGCAGTCAGGGCAGTTTGGGATTTCCATCCCTCCCTTTCTCCGTGAATTGCGGCTCGAGCCCTTCTCAGGTCATTCCCCATTAGCGAACTAGAAAATCAGCAGAAAAATAATCGGCAGAGCACCAGAAGTGGGTCATTTAAAGCCTTTGCTGAAGTTTTCTGGTTGGTATTTTCATTGAGTGTACAAAGCTTTCTGCAGCCGTGTTTGAACTTTGTGGCTGTGGAAAATCCTTCAGCAAAACAGATTTAAAATACTCTAAAAGTGCCGTTATCTGTCCATCACTGGCCAAACTGAGGCAACCCCTGGAGAGCCCCTGGAGAGCCCAATCTCTGGAATTTGCCTTCCCACTGGCAAAGCTCTGCTCTTGGCACTTGTGCTGGAGCTCAGTGGATGCTCACAGGCCTGCAGAAGTGGATAAAAGGTGATGAAAGGCCACTTAAATGCAATTAAAGAACTCCTTTCCTACCTGGCTCTATCAAAAAAGGAAGGAACAGCTATTGAGGGGTCACCCAGGGCAAGGGCCTTTAGAGACAGTCCTGGGCACCGGGGTTTGGAACACCCCAAAGCAGCGTTCTGAATTTAACAGGATTTAAGTCTGCACCAATCTGAGGCCTGCACTCCCTCCCTCCAGCCAGCCCCACAGAGCAGAATTGAGCTGATTGCCTCTGACTCCCTCCCAGCCTGCCTGAAGCGAGGCAAAACCAGGCAAATGAGGGCAAGGATGAGATTTTCAGAGGCAGCAGAGGCAGCTCCTGTTCATTAACGCTTAGGGAGCTTTAAACACTTCCCAGCAGTGCCATTGCTGCTCTCTCTCTCTCTCTCTCTCTCTCTCTGGTGACAGACTCTGCTGCTGCTCCACTCCTCCAAGCTGAAGTCCAAGACAAAACAACAATAAAATCCTACACGGAACCTAACACAGCCTCCCAGCAGTGCACGCTTTGCTGGGACTTATTAACCAGCTCCCAGCTTGTTCCCTGCATAATCGGTTTGCACTTCAAAGCCTCTGCCAGCAGACAGAGCTAAACGATGGTGTTCAGCTCAATCATGCATAAAATTAATTAGTTTGGGGGCAGGACAGTGGATATTGGTTGTCAAAAGTTGGGATATTTAACACTGGATGGGGTTGCTCAGGGCTCTGGGGACCTTTAACTTCCCAAGCACATCCTGGTGCTCTGATATTCTGGATGTGGCTTTTTAAGTGGGGTGGGTGGGAAGAGAAGTGGTGGCTCCCCGCAGGGAACGGTTCAGGAATGGCAGAATTATCCCTGGAGGAGCAGAAGGCTGTGCTGGCTCCTGATGAAGGCAGAGGGGTTGCTCCCACGCTCGGGTAAATGCACATTTGCAAAATTATACACAGATTAGGTCAGATATCAACAGATGCTGCAGAAAAACCCCCAGCATTATAAAATTATAGAATTCCAGGATGGTTTGGGTTGGAAGGGACCTTAAAGCCCATTCAGTTCCAGCCCTGCCAAGGGCAGGGACACCTCCCGCTGTCCCAGATTGTCCAACCTGACCTTGGGCACTTCCAGGGATGGGGCAGCCACAGCTTCTCTGGGCAGGCTGATAATAATTCCTTTTAATTCCCCCCAAAGAGCTGCTGTGCACTTCCAGCTGTGGCTGAGACATCTGGCAAAGGTGTCTCGAGGCCAAGGTTCCCAAGAGGTGATGAGAGGAGCCCAGGGCTCTCTGAGCCCCCGGCCTGGATCCCTGTTTCCAGGAGGGAAAACAGCATCTGGCTCATCCCCCAGCACAGGTCACTCCAGGGAATGGTCCCTTGTCCCCAGCATCTCTGGTTTCCTCCTGGGATAATCCTGTCCCAATTAGCTTTTGAGGATTTAAGAATTAATTTAATTATTTTTAAGTCTCTCCATCGAGGCCAGCGATCACAGCCCCCAGAGCTGGGGGGCTGCTGGAGCCTCACTTGGCCGAGCACGAGGGCTTTAGCAGCGATTTTCACATCTCCTCTTAATCCAACACTGAGCTGCAAATCTGCCCCTCGCCGGGCAGGGCTGGCTCTCACCTCGGTGTGACACCTACGAGGCTTCTTTGAGCCCCGGGGTGGGATTTGGTGCCCTGGATCGATGGGAATCGTCTGTGAGGAAGGGCAGCAGCCCCGGGCGCTGTCCCAGGCTCGTTGGGAAGGGCAGAGCTCCCCGGACAGAACCAGGCACAGAATATCCACCCAAACCAGGGATCTGAATGGGCCGAGGCAGAACCACACACAACACCCCATCCCATGTGAAAGCCAGAATATGGGCTCTCTGAGTTTTGGGGTTTTTTTTGGTTTTTGTTTTTTTTTTTTTGGTTCGTTTGCCAATAAACCTTTTGTGTAAAACCTCAATCACACATAAAACCTCAAGGCACAAACCCCCAAGCATCTCTCTGTGAGATCTCTCTCTCTAAACCAGGCTGGGACCCCCCACACTCCCCACTCCAGGAGGAGCCCAGGCTGCAGAAACCACGATTTTGCTGCTCCCACAGCAATCCCCACATCCAGAAACCCCAGAGACCCGGCCATGCCCCCCTTGCGTGAGGATTTTGATCCTTTTCCGCACACCAGTGCAGGACCCCCCGGGCCGGGGTGAGGGAGGGATGATCCATCACAGCCACAAGCGCCGCTGTCCAGCCCAGCTGAGCTGCAGGTGACAGAGCCGTGCCCTCGGCAGGCTCCAAAATGCCATTTTTCTGCCACACGGGGTAACAATTCCCGCTTGCAGCAGTGCCAAACACATCCCCGCTGCCCCTCAGATGTGTTGTGCAAACTCGCATGGAAATCGCTCCGAGAGATGCTCGGCAATTAACACCGAGCGTGCGGGGAGCGAGAGACAAAGCCATTGTCTGGCGCTGTTAAACGATTTTTTTTTTTGGAGGCACAGAACCGACTGCCACAGCCTGATCCAGCCTTTGGCTAAAAGAATCCTCTCCGTCTATGATCTGCCTGGAAAATAGGGGTTACACTCCCCTTGCTTCAGCGTTATCAGGCACTTAGAGGCGCCAAGCCAGGTCGTTAAAATCAGATTTTGAGGAGGATTCACCACTCGTATTCCGTGCTGCTGGAATTTCTCGGCGGACAATGAGGGTGCGGTGAAAGGATTTGCTTTTATCAGAGCTCTTGACCATCGGCTTTGCCATCAAAGTCATCATTCCCTCTTCTCGCGGCTGAGAAATCCTCCTCAGCAAGAGGCTCCTCGGAGACTCTGCTTTGTGATAAAATACCGGTCCTTCCAAAAGAAATCGGACCTTCAGCTTCACAAGGAAAAGTTAAAAACGGGGATGAGAAGTTTATTCAGCTGTTGGGAGTTTTAAAGCTGATTTTAAAGCTGATTTTAAAGCTGAGCTCTGGAGCACACCCCCGAGCTGGGCGATCCCCGCCTGCCGCACCCACGGGAGCGGGAACGATCCCAAATTGCCGCTGCAGCAGAGCCCGCTCAGCATCCCCGGTCACGGGAGCGGTGGCCAGGGGGAATTCAGAGCGCCCAGGGCAGGGCAGGGAGAGCAGAGCTCGGGCTGGGCTCTACCGGGGGCAGAATCCATCCCGAGAGCTGATCCCACATGTTCCTAACCCCTTCCCCAGGGCTGATCCCACATGTTCCTAACTCCCTTCCTTTCCCCAGGGCTGATCCCACATGTTCCTAACTCCCTTCCTTTCCCCAGGGCTGATCCCACAGGTTCCTAACTCCCTTCCTTTCCCCAGGGCTGATCCCACATGTTCCGGCCCTTGACCCCACAGGTCCCTGCCCCTTCCCCAAGGCTGATCCCACATGTTCCTAACTCCCTTCTTTTCTCCAGGGCTGATCCCACATGTCCCTGACTCCCTTCCTTTCCCCAGGGCTGATCCCACAGGTTCCTAACCCACTTCCCCAGGGCTTATCCCACAGGTTCCTGCCCCTGACCCCACAGGTCCCTGCCCCTTCCCCTTCCCCAAGGCTGATCCCACATGTTCCTAACTCACTTCCTTTCGCCAGGGCTGATCCCACAGGTTCCTGTCCTTAACCCCAAAGGTTCCTGCCCCTTCCCCAGGGCTGGTCCCACATGTTCCTAAACCCGTTCCTTTCCCCAGGGCTGGTCCCACATGTTTCAAACCCACTTCCCCAGGGCTGATCCCACACGTTCCTGCCCCTTCCCTGTCCCCTGTCTCCCCAGCCCCGCCGCAGCCCCGCAGGACGCGCTGTGCCCCCGCTGTACTTTGTCACCTTCTCCTCAGACACCTCAGCCTGGCAGGGGATTAAGGAGCATTAACTGCCCTGGCGGAGGCTCCCATCCCCTCGTTCCGCCCGCCAGCCAGCCCAGACGGGAGCAGATTGAGGATTAACTCCTCTCCATCTCCCCGGGGGACAAGGAGGGGACAGGGGGGCGGATGGGAGCAGGGAAGGGCTCCCTGGGAGCTGCTGCCCATTTCCAAACAAAACCTTGGCACAGCCGCTTGCTGGGGCGGGGGAGGACTTTTGGGGACGTGTCACCTTTCCCCAAAACCACGGGGGTTCTCCAGAGGGCTGCAGCTGGAGCTCCCGGTTCCCTGCAGGGAGATCTGCTCCCCACAGCACATCTGGGGGTCTGCTCCCCACAGCACATCTGGGGGTCTGCTCCCTAGAACACATCGGGGGATCTGCTCCCTAAAACACATCTGGGGATCTGCTCCCCACAGCACATCTGGGGATCTGCTCCCCACAGCACATCTGGGGGTCTGCTCCCTAGAACACATCTGGGGATCTGCTCCCTAGAACACATCTGGGGATCTGCTCCCTACAACACATCTGGGGATCTGCTCCCCCAGAACACATATGGGGGTCTGCTCCCCAGAACACATATGGGGGTCTGCTCCCTAGAACACATCTGGGGATCTGCTCCCCCAGAACACATCTGGGGATCTGCTTCCCACAACACATCTGGGGCAGCATTTTTGGGGTGCAGAGCTGTGCTGCTCCACATCTGGAACCTCCACGCCGGCAATCCTCGCCACGGCAGCACCATCAGAGCACGGGAATGAACTGCGGAGAGCTGGGAACCCAGCCCCAAAGCCAGGACCCAGCCCCAAAGCCAGGACCCAGCCACAAAACCCAGAACCCAGCCCCAAACCCAGGACCCAGCCCCAAAGCCAGGACCCAGCCCCACACCCAGGACCCGGCCCCAAAGCCAGGGCCCAGCCCCAAACCCAGGACCCAGCCCCAAAGCCAGGACCCAGCCCCACACCCAGGACCCAGCCCCACACCCAGGGCCCAGCCCCAAACCCAGGGCCCAGCCCCACACCCAGGACCCAGCCCCACACCCAGAACCCAGCCCCAAACCCAGGACCCGGCCCCAAAGCCAGGGCCCAGCCCCAAACCCAGAACCCAGCCCCAAAGCCAGGACCCAGCCCCAAAGCCAGAACTCAAGTCCAAAGCCAGAGCCCAGCCCCACACCCAGAACCCAGCCCCAAAGCCAGGACCCAGCCCCACACCCAGGACCCAGCCCCAAACCCAGAGCCCAGCCCCACACCCAGAACCCAGCCCCACACCCAGGACCCAGCCCCAAACCCAGGACCCAGCCCCAAACCCAGAGCCCAGCCCCACACCCAGAACCCAGCCCCAAACCCAGAACCCAGCCCCACACCCAGGACCCAGCCCCAAACCCAGGACCCAGCCCCACACCCAGGACCCAGCCCCAAACCCAGGACCCAGCCCCAAAGCCAGGACCCAGCCCCAAACCCAGGACCCAGCCCCACACCCAGGACCCAGCCCCAAACCCAGGACCCAGCCCCAAACCCAGGACCCAGCCCCAAACCCAGGACCCAGCCCCACACCCAGGACCCAGCCCCAAACCCAGGACCCAGCCCCACACCCAGGACCCAGCCCCAAAGCCAGGGCCCAGCCCCAAACCCAGAACCCAGCCCCACACCCAGGGCCCAGCCCCAAAGCCAGAACCCAGCCCCACACCCAGGGCCCAGCCCCAAACCCAGGACCCAGCCCCACACCCAGGACCCAGCCCCAAACCCAGAACCCAGCCCCAAACCCAGAACCCAGCCCCACACCCAGGACCCAGCCCCACACCCAGGACCCAGCCCCACACCCAGAACCCAGCCCCACACCCAGGACCCAGCCCCACACCCAGGACCCAGCCCCACATCCAGAACCCAGCCCCACACCCAGAACCCAGCCCCACACCCAGGACCCAGCCCCACACCCAGGACCCAGCCCCACACCCAGAACCCAGCCCCACACCCAGGACCCAGCCCCACACCCAGGACCCAGCCCCAAAGCCAGGGCCCAGCCCCAAACCCAGAACCCAGCCCCAAACCCAGAACCCAGCCCCAAACCCAGGACCCAGCCCCAAACCCAGGACCCAGCCCCAAAGCCAGAACCCAGCCCCAAAGCCAGGGCAGCTCCCGGTGCCCCGAGCCCGGCCCCGCTGCATTTACCGAGGGGCGCGGGCAGCGCTCCCGGCTCCGCTCGCAGGAAGCGCAGCCCAGACCATCAGGGCTCTGTTTCCAAGGAGATTTTCACACACTCTGAAAAAAAAAAAAATACCCGACACATTTGGTGCGAGCTGAAGGTAAAAATCCTGCTGACGCTTCTTCTCTGTTGAGCAGGGCGAGCTAAACTACGAGTGGAAGTACAATAATGAGTGTTAATTTGGTTTGTTGTGTCAAATAATAGCTTATTTTCAATGTTATTTTAAATAATTTCAATATCTACTTTAATAATAATTAATATAATTAATAGAATAAAATTGATAAATATTTATTGATATATAAATTTATATTTTTATTAAAATTATATCACGTTATATTCTTATTTATTTAAATAAATATAATTTAATTTTAATAACTTTTTTTCTATTAAAAAAAGAGGTAGCAAGAAAAGCAAAGCTCAAATACCTAAAGTGACCAAGCCTTGATTCTGTGAATTTGTCTCTCTGCACCCTGAAGTCCCTTAGCTTGGCACTCCGAAGGCATTCAGGGTAAAAATACCAGGGCAGGTGTGGGACTCCCGGTGTTTTAATGATTTAACCCCCTCAGCGGGGAGCTGCACAACCCTGCCAAGTTTGGCTGTGTTTTCTGTGGGCTCGAGCCTCAAAGAGGCGAGAACAACCTCTCATCACCGAGCCCTGAACTTTGCCACAGCCGGGCGAGCTCGGGGTCCTGCAGAGGCTTTGCCCACGGTCCATCATCCATCCATCATCCATCCATCCATCCATCATCCTCTCCTCTCCTCTCCTCTCCTCTCCTCTCCTCTCCTCTCCTCTCCTCTCCTCTCTCCTCTCCTCTCCTCTCCTCTCCTCTCCTCTCCTCTCCTCTCCTCTCCTCTCCTCTCCTCTCCTCTCCTCTCCTCTCCTCTCCTCTCCTCTCCTCTCCTCTCCTCTCCTCTCCTCTCCTCTCCTCTCCTCTCCTCTCCTCTCCTCTCCTCTCCTCTCCTCTCCTCTCCTCTCCTCTCCTCTCCTCTCCTCTCCTCTCCTCTCCTCTCCTCTCCTCTCCTCTCCTCTCCTCTCCTCTCCTCTCCTCTCCTCTCCTCTCCTCTCCTCTCCTCTCCTCTCCTCTCCTCTCCTCTCCTCGATGGGATCTGAATAACCACAGCATTTCCATCAGGGAAGGAGGGGAAGGGGAGACAGAGCAGAGCTGAGGTCATGGCAAGGTTCTAATTCACTCCTCCTGTACTGAGATATTCAATTAATTCGGATTTTAAATCCTGTGCCCTCCTTTGTCTGCACGAAGGGGAGGGAGGGAGGGAGGTTCTCCTCCCACTCCAGAGCCCTGCAGTCCCCAGTGGGATGATTCCAGCCCCAATTCCAGCCGCAGGTGCTGATCCCTGAAGCATCCCAAGCTCCCACCCTGCCCCAAGCTGCCCCTGGGGCTCAGCTCTGCCAAACTCATCCTCACACTCAGGGACTCCTCCCTGCCACCAGCTCACATTTCCTAGCAAGGATTTATTAAAAAAATCACAAACCAAGCCATCTCTCCAGGCTGTAGGGCCTGAACATCTCAGGCACAAATCAGATTTTCACTGCATAAAGCAATTTCCAGGTCCTAAACAGCTTTTCCAGCCTGGCCACGTTGTCACCGTACCCGGGTGGGAATTCTGGCCCAGGTGAATCCTCCTTTCCCTGTGTCTGTGCTCACCACAGCTAACGCACACAAATTACCCCCACAGCCGAGGACAGGAAAAAGCCATTTATTTCCAGCCTTGCAATGCAATTTTGGTTGTTGCAATCTCTCTCTTTTTTTTTTTTTTTTTCATTATTGATTTTAAGGTTGTAAAGCTGTGTCTGGTTTTTAAATGCTAATGTCGGTAACAGCGAAAGGAGATGAGGGAGCAGGGGAGGAAATTGAAGCATTTCACAGCTACCAAAGGTTTTAAACATCCCTGGCTACACAAGGAAACCAACAGGGAGAGCTTAAGGATGATAAACAAGTAATTTGCTATCTTGAACGCCCGTAGCTTCAATTTTACCTCTGGCAGTTGCCTCTCTTCAAGGTTTCCATGTGGGCCAAAATGAAAATACCCAGCAAAACAAGAAGGACAAAGTGAACTCTGCTGGAGTTATCAGCTGCAATAACAGCCCGGGATTGGATTTGTTTTATTCAACGGGAAGCTCCTGATATTCTTTACCAGCCTGGGAGGCTTTTCTGGATCATCACGGACCGTGCCAGGCACAGGAGGCTCCAAACCCCACTGCTGTGGGGTCAGTGGCCTCTGTGGGGTTTCACCTGTGATGCTGGGGATGATTTGGGGTGTTTGGGTGGCCCAGACATCAGGAGCAGCAGGCAGAATGAGGGGAGAGAGGTTTTAAATCCCCATTTCCTGAGGTTTTAGAATGGACCAGGACTGGCCTCTGTGGGTTTCACTGTGATCCTGGGGATGATTTGGGGTGTTTGGGTGCCCAGGGCTGTCCCAAATATCAGGAGCAGCAGGCAGGATGAGGGGAGGGATGTTTTAAATCCCCATTTCCTGAGGTTTTAGAATGGACCAGGACTGGTTTGAATGGACCAGGACTGGCCTCTGTGGGTTTCACTGTGATCCTGGGGATGATTTGGGGTGTTTGGGTGCCCAGGGCTGTCCCAAATATCACGAGCAGCAGGCAGGATGAGGGGGGGATGTTTTAAATGCCCAGCTTGGACACAGCCCCTCCAGCTCAGCTGATGCTCAAGGCAACATTTTGGGCCCTGATCCTTTGAGATGCAGCTTTTTGGCACAACCCCGTCAGCTTTTGTTGCTCTTCTTGCCAATTTTCATAGCTTCCCATGGATTTTCCATGAAAATTCTCCTTCTGCCCAGCAGGCCCCACTCTGGGGCACTCCCCATGTGCTCAGCAGATTTATTTATGCTCTCTAATATATTAATAAGGAGCAGGGGTTTTAATTAAGTGGAAAAAACCCAAATCTGAATGAAGGAACAGGGTGAGGCTGGAAAAGGTTTCACTCCTGGCTTTAAATGCTAGAAGCTCCTCTTCAGTCCCAGGCGAGCATTTAGAGGCATTTTGGGGGCATTTCCTGAGGTTTTAGAATGGCCCAGGACAGGTTTGAATCCTTTTAGACCCCCAAGTCTCTCATTCCCTGGTCCACGACCACCCTGCAGGGGAATTTGCTTCCCCCAGGCAAACACCACAAAGTGATTTCCCCGAGCACACTTCACAAACATTGCGAGCCACCAACGAAAATTAGAATTACATCAAGTTTTCAGCATCCAAATTGTCCAAATTTGAGGGGGGAGGGGGGAAAAAAGGACAAAAGACAGGTCAACAGCACGAGCAAGCTGGGCTTTGAAGATTCAGCACTTTATGTTTTCGGGAGGTGGAGGGGGAGCCCATTCATGGCTTCATTTTGACAGAGACTGGCATTTAATACAACAGGAGGTAGCAGGAATTCCCAGCCCTCATTACTGCCCTCAGCCTTTCCAAGGAGACAACCCCAGGATGCTCTGAAGCACTTGAAACACCATTAATTTTATGGCATCCGAACCAGCACAAAATGACCAAATCTGGCTTTTCCTGACCCGAACCACAGAAAACATTTCAGTGATTAAATGCTAGAGACAGCCCAAGCCTTCTCCGTGCTGTCAGCAATAAAATTTAACAGCATCACATACCACAAATGAAATATTTGTGTTGAGAAGGCGGCCAGGGCAGCACATAAACCCGAGCCAGCACATTTTATTTATTTAACCAGCAGGCTGCCCACAAAACAAAGGCTCAGGTGCTGTGCCAAATGATTTAGCAAGCCCAAAACCCCTGCCTGTGCTGCCCAGAACGAGCTCGGGGTGCCAGCTGTGGCACGAGCAGCATTTTCTGTGCCGTGCTGTGATCCAGAGCTGCCAAAAACGAGCAGAGCAATGCACTGTTCTCCTGATAAACCGAATTTAGGAGCTTAGAAATGCAGCGATGTGGTGCCTGAGCCTCTCCCAGGGGGAAGGGAGAGATCCCAGAGGTTTTTACCCCATTTCAAGGCTCACCCTGCAGCAGGAGCACAGGGCTGGAATTTACCCCAACCCTGCCCAGGTGCTCTCCCTGGGGATCAAAAATGCATTGTCCAACACCTGCAGGGTTTTCCTCATCCCACAGCTCCTCCAGCCTCTGCTGCCAAGGCCTGGCTTAGGGGGAGCAGCCTAAACTGGGCTGCCCAGGCCCTGCTGGGCCATCGCTCACCTGGAGCAATTCCTCAGGCAGGAATTCCGTGCTGGAAATCCCAGCCCTGCTGTTGCTGAAGCCCAGGAGCTGCTGCTGGTGCCTCGAAGTGTTCAGCAAGCCCACAAATGAAAATGAGTTTATTTTCCATTCCATCTGCTCAAAAAAAAAAAAAAAAAAAAAAAAAAAAAAAAAAACAAAACAAAAAAAAAACCCCAAACAACAAAAAAAAAAAAAAAAAAAAAAACAAAACAAAAAAAAAAACCCCACAACAACAACAACAAAAAAAAAAAAACAAAAAACAAAAAAAACCACCCCAAAATTCTTTCCCGCGGTGACATCTCTCCCCCTAAAGAAAATTGAATTTCCAGGTTCCAAGGGGGTGGTTTAGTTGTGAATTAGCTCCATTTTCCTCTAAGCACCCTTGGAAAAGAATTCTCCTTGTAACTGAACTCGGGAAAATCTGGAGTAAAAGCTCTGACTGCAAGGGAATTGCTCCCAAATCAAAATGCTGCCAGAAAAAAAAACAACAACTTTGCCCTCAAAACCCTCTCAGTGTTTCTTTCTCTGCAGATTCTGCCCTTCCATCTCTGCCCTCGTGCTTTTCACTGCTTTGTAAGGTTTTGGTTTTGTTTTTTTTGGGTTTTTTTTTTTGCACTGCCCTCTATTAATCTTCCTGAAAAACAGCTGATCACAAACACAGAAAATCAAATTATCCACCAAAACCCTTCCCATCCACAGCACCTCCACCAGGCACTCTCTGATGGGCACTTTACATCCACAGGGCCTCATAAAGATGAATGTCTTTTAATTAGACACAAACTGAGCTCATTTAGGGTTATTAGAGGTGATCTGCAAATTTATTCAGCAAATAGCAGCTTTTTGTACAGGGAATTTCCATGGAATAGCAGCAGCCGTGTCCAGCACACACCTGGTGGGACAAAACCCACACCAGGTGGTTTTTGGATCATTTTTTCCCCACAGAGAAAGGAAAAAAAAAAGGGCTGAAAATAGGTGAATTTCACTTCTTCTCGCCATAATTTAGAAACCAGCAGGGAAAGCAAAGCCTGGATGTTGCCAGACAGAAGTGGAATTGTGTGGACAGAAGGGAAGGTGAGGAGATGCCCAAACTCTCAGGAAGGTGAGAGATCCAAGAGCCTTTCAGCTCCACACTCACCTGGATTTTCCCCACTGGAAAAAATAAAATTCCCCATTTCCCCCATTGGAAAAAAAAGAAAAAAAAAAAATATCCAACTTTTTAACACCATTTGCTGTGCCCTCATCCCACTGTGCAGCCCCTTTCCCTCAGCTCACACCCAGCCATGCACAGAACCTGGGACATCTCCAGCTCTTCTCTCCACACCAGCTTGGCCTTTTCCAAGGTTTTTTTCCCCAGGTTTTGGGAAAAAATGGAGGAAAAAAAAGGATTTTTTCCCCCAAGTTTTTGAAAAAAAAAAAAAAAAAATTTTTCCAGGTTTAAAAAAAAAATGGGGTAAATTTTGGTGACCTCTGGCTGGGCAGAACCTCACTCCCCATTTTTGGGGTGTTTTTTTGCCAGATGGAGGAAAACAACAGAATTTAGGCTTCTGCTGTGTCTCAGGGACAATCCTCATCTGTTGGAATCCAAAATAAAGAAAATTCTCAGAACTTTGGACCTGTAAACCAAAGCTCAGAATTAAACACAGGATTTGATCTAAGACCTTGGAAAAGGCTTCCAAACTTAGGTACTGGAAGTGAGAATGTGGATTTATAGTTTAAAACAGAAACACGTTAAATTAAGAGGAAGAAGGTTTCGAGTTTTGGAGTTTATATAAAAAAATTACAAAGTTTATATATTAAAAAATTACTAAGTTTATATATTTAAAAATCACAACGTTTATATATTTAAAAATTTACAAAAGTAAACAAAAAGTTTAGAATACAGTACTATAGGTTTGTGTATCATGACATGAATAACTAAAACTTACACTATAACATAAATCCATACGACTAAATATTTAAAAATTAAAAATATAAATATCCTTATTAACAGTGCTTTATCAGTCAATACATCCTTAAAAGGTTTTTTAATTAAGGATCTTGTGACCTTCTGAACCACACAATAAAAATGTGAACTGAACTCACACTTCCCATCTATGTAGAAAAAATAAATCAATCAATCACATCATCTAAAAAAATTAAAAATCCCATCGTTAACCCGTGTAAAATTCCTCCCCAAACCCCCATTCCGGCAGAGCAGGGAAGGCACAGCGGATCAAGGGCGGTGTGGTGACAATAAACGATGTTTGCAGCGCCTCTGCTGCGGGGCTGAGGCTCAGCTGCACAAGCCGGGGCAAGCCCGGCTCCTGCCGCGGGGGACCCGCGTGCCCCTTGTCCCCGAGCCCTGGGGACAGAGAGAGCCCAGCGGGAGCAGCCCAGGGCAGACACCGGGGGGGCTGATCCGCAAACCAAGGGCACATTGTCCCCAGCACGGCACGGGACACGGGGGACAGGCGCAGGAGGATTCGTGTCCTTTGGGATTTGGGAAAATCCCCCTGCCAAAACCAGGGGGGAAATCCTCCTGCCAAAACCAGGGGAGAAATCCCACTGCCAAAACCAGGGGGGAAAATCCCGCTGCCAAAACCAGGGAGGAAATCCCACTGCCAAAGCCAGGGGGAAAATCCCCCTGCCAAAACCAGGGGAAAATCCCACTGCCAAAACCAGGGGGGAAATCCCACTGCCAAAACCAGGGGAAAATCCCCCTGCCAAAACCAGGGGAAAATCCCACTGCCAAAACCAGGGGGGAAATCCCACTGCCAAAACCAGGGGGGAAATCCCCCTGCCAAAACCAGGGGGAAATCCCGCTGCCAAAACCAGGGGAGGTAGTTCAGGGAGAGCTCCGGAGGGGATCGGAACTCACCTGGCCGGGAGCGCTGGGCAGCAGAGCGGGGACACCGGGAGGGACCTGCCGGGAATAAAACCCAGCCTGGGGACACCGGGAGGGACCTGCCGGGGGTAAAACCCAGCCTGGGGACACCGGGAGGGACCTGCCGGGGGTAAAACCCAGCCTGGGGACACCGGGAGGGACCTGCCGGGGGTAAAACCCAGCCTGGGGACACCGGGAGGGACCTGCCGGGGGTAAAACCCAGCCTGGGGACACCGGGAGGGACCTGCCGGGGGTAAAACCAAGCCCGGGGACACCGGGAGGGACCCGGCAGGTGTAAAACCCAGCCTGGGGACACCGGGAGGGACCTGCCGGGGGTAAAACCCAGCCTGGGGACACCGGGAGGGACCCGGCAGGTGTAAAATCCAGCCTGGGGACACCGGGAGGGACCTGCTGGGGGTAAAACCCAGCCTGGGGACACCGGGAGGGACCGGGGGTAAAACCAAGCCCGGGGACACCGAGAGGGACCCGGCAGGTGTAAAACCCAGCCTGGGGACACCGGGAGGGACCTGCCGGGGGTAAAACCCAGCCTGGGGACACTGGGGAGGGACCTGCCGGGTGTAAAACTCAGCCCGGGGACATCGGGGAGGGACCTGGTGGGGTATAAAACCCAGCCCGGGGACACCGAGACACAGGGCTGGGTTACACTCACCTGGCTGCTCTCCTTGGGATGAAAAAGTCAAAGGGGTGTAGAGTTTTCTGCTGCTTTTAAGGAGAATTTCTCTTTCCCCTCGGATTTACCTGCACAGGGGATGCACAAGGTGAGCAGTGCAGAGAGGAACAGGGATTTGGGAAGGTCTTGTGGAAACTAGAGAAGTATCAAGGACTGAGGCAGGGATTTGGGAATGTTCAGTGAAGTATCAAGGACTGAACCAGGGGCTCTTGCACCTCTCTGCTCCACAGGAATATTTTCAGCCCAGGCAGAGAGGGAATTGCAGCTGCCTAAGGCAGGGTTAGTGTGACAGAGGACAGGTGACAGGTGACAACCTGCCCTGGTGTTGGGGACTGCTGGAGGAGGCACATCCAGCCCCCCAGCCAGGGGCGGAGGAGCTGGAGCTCCTCTGAAACAGGGAAGGGGACAGCAGGACATCAGAGCCTTGGAGCTCTGCGCTCCTGCGGAGCCTGCCAGAGGGATGGAGCCAGGCTGGGGCTGGAACAGCTCCCACCAGAGCCCACCTGGGCACGGCCAGGGGCTGCTGAGCCTGGCAGGGGACCCCAACCTGACGGTGCTGCACACCCGCGACGAGGAGCTGGCCAAGGCCGAGGTCGGGGTGCTGGGTACCATCCTGGCCGTGGCCACCGTGGGCAACCTGGGCGTGCTGCTGGCCATGTACCGGCTGAGGAGGAAGATGAGCCGCATGCACCTCTTCATCCTGCACCTGGGGCTGAGCGACCTGGGCGTGGCCCTGTTCCAGGTGCTGCCGCAGCTCCTCTGGAAGGTCACCTACCGCTTCCTGGGGCCCGACCCCCTCTGCAGGGCCGTCAAGTACCTGCAGGTGCTCAGCATGTTCGCCTCCACCTACATGCTGATGGTGATGACCCTGGACCGCTACCTGGCCGTGTGCCACCCGCTGCAGTCGCTGCAGCAGCCCAGCCGCCAGGCCTACGCCATGATCGGGGCCACCTGGCTGCTCAGCTGCCTGCTCAGCCTGCCCCAGGTGTTCATCTTCTCGCTGCGGGAGGTGCGCCCGGGCTCGGGGGTGCTGGACTGCTGGGCGGATTTCGGGTACCCGTGGGGAGCGCGCGCCTACGTCACCTGGACCACGCTGTGCGTCTTCGTGCTGCCCGTGGGCGTCCTCAGCGTCTGCTACAGCCTCATCTGCCACGAGATCTGCAAGAACCTCAAGGGCAAGACCCAGAGCGGTGCCCCCGGCGCGGGGGGAGCCGCGGTGGCCGCCCCAGCTGGCCCCGGCGCCGCGGGGAAGGGCGGGCAGCCCTCGCGGGTGAGCAGCGTGCGCACCATCTCCCGCGCCAAGATCCGCACGGTGAAGATGACCTTCGTCATCGTGGCCGCCTATGTCACCTGCTGGGCGCCCTTCTTCAGCGTGCAGATGTGGTCAGTGTGGGACCAGGATGCTCCTGATGATGGTGAGTGGTGAAGGGACTGGGGCGCAGAGCCCCGGGAACGCCGGGAATGCAGCTGGGTTTTTAACAAGTAAGAGCTGTCTGTCGTCATTTAAAAATAAAAATCATGGGGAAGGTTAGAGGTTTCCCTCCCCCGTAATGCTTATAAAATACAATTTTCAGAGTCAAATCATTCCCTTCACCAGAAAAAAAACATTGAGAAGTGACGATTTCTGGCCATCATCCATAGGGATGTGCAAAGATATCTTTGCCATGTGTGTCTTTCCTCTCCTCCAGGAATTTTCAGAGGTTTCAGAAGTGGATTTCTGAGTTTATATGTTGAATTTTTTCCCCTGTAAATCTTCAGTAGTTTTCTTAACTACAGAAGTAGTACTGCTACTAGAAAAAGGGACTTCACCCAAGGTTGAAAGTCCTCTGGGAGATGCTTTGGGCAGCAGAGAGGCTGAAGGAAAGCCCAGAAGCTGCTGGGTCTCACCTCTCAGAGGATGTGCTCCAGCACATTGGCACTGCCACTGGAGGGTAGAGCCTGGCTCTGCCGACTTTCCATGCCCCAGGAATGCCAGTGGGACGGGAATGTGAGCCAGGAGAGTCCCCAGCTCCTGCCCGCTGCCCACCCTGCCCAGCCCCTGGGGATGTTTCATCTCTCTCTCTTGCCTTGCCAGAGTCCACCAACGTGGCTTTCAGCATCACCATGCTGCTGGCCAGCCTCAGCAGCTGCTGCAACCCCTGGATCTACCTGTTCTTCAGCGGGCACCTCCTGCAGGACGCCGGGCGCTGCCGGGGCTGCTGGGGCCGCCCCCGGGCCGGGCTGCGCAGACCCAACTCCACGGGGAGCCTGTGCAGCAGGAAAACCACGATCCTGAGCCACAGCCACCAGGCCGGGGTGCCCCTGCACGGGGACAGCGCCAGGGAGCTGTACCCGCCCTGCGACGAGGGCGTGACAGAGTCGGGCACGCTCTAGGCTGCGGCGGTGGCAGCTGCGACACCGCCAGGTGTGACACCGCGACGTGTGACACCGCCAGGTGTGACACCGCCAGGTGAGACACCGCCAGGTGTGACACCGCGACGTGTGACACCGCCAGGTGTGACACCGCGACGTGTGACACCGCCAGGTGTGACACCGCCAGGTGAGACACCGCCAGGTGAGACACCGCCAGGTGTGACACCGCCAGGTGAGACACCGCCAGGTGAGACACCGCCAGGTGTGACACCGCGACGTGTGGCACCGCCAGGTGTGACACCGCCAGGTGAGACACCGCCAGGTGTGACACCGCCAGGTGAGACACCGCCCGCTCTGTCGCTGCAGAGCGCGGCTCTCCCCACCTGGTGGCACCGCGTTTTGCAGGAATCGCAATGTTTCACCCAGAAAGGCGTCGCCGTCCGCCTTGTCCTCGCTGCCGTGTGTGCGGGGGATGGACAGAGCCCCTCCGGCCGCTGCCTGCCCACAGCATCCACCCCCACCCGTGTTTAGGGAAACCTCTGGCTGCTCTGCTCCGGGCAGGGATGCTGCAGCCTCCGGGAAGGGATGCGGCATCCTCCGGGAACAGGGGATCCTGCGCCTCTCGGGATCAGGGAATGCTGCGCCTATCGGGAACAGGGGATCCTGAATCTTCAGGAACAGGGGATCCTGAATCTTCGGGATCAAGGGATGCTGCAACCTTCGGGAACAGGGGATCCTGCATCCTTCGGGAATAGGGGATCCTGCATCCTTCGGGAAGGGATCCTGAATCTTTGGGAACAGAGGATCCTGCATCCTTCGGGAAGGGATCCTGAATCTTCGGGAACAGGGGATCCTGCACCTTTCGGGATCAGGGGATGCTGCATCCACAAAATCCTCCTGGAGCGACCGGAGTTTTGCGTTCCCAGCTGCCAGCAAAGCAGCCGGAGCACAGCAGGCGGCAACGCGCCTCCATCTGCTCCAGAGCTCGCCGCCGCTTCCTCCTCTCGCATCCTCGGGGCGTTGCTGGCCGAGCACACAGCGGGGACAGAGCTGTCCCCCCGCGGGGCTGCAGAGCTGCTCTGGCCTGGAACTGCCCCCCTGCCACCTCCCCCGGGCCAGGGACGGCGCTGTCGCGTCCCCTCGTGCGGGGCACAGCTGTCTGCACCACGCTGTGCCCGCTGGAGCGCCCCAAATGCGGCACTGGCACCCCCAAGGAGCTGCTGGGAGCAGCTCCAGCTCAGCCGGGCGCATCCTGACTCCCCCCGTGCCCTCTTCCCATCAGCTCTGCTCCCAGCCCCTTCCCGTGCCCAACATCTGCTGCATCCCAGGGAGCTGCTCTCTCCCTGCTGTTGCTTTTGGCTGATTTTGCAGGGATCAGGGGCCCAAAACCACCCGGGGCTCGGGGAGCAGGGAACTCAGTTCCCCTGCAGTCCCAGCCTGGCCCCTGCCCTGCTCCCAGGAGCTGTTTTGTGCAGGAATAAATCATGGATGAGGCAGGAAAGAGCATCCATTAGCTCAGTTGAGCTCAAAAGCTGCTGGGGGTGATGTCCAGGTGTCCAGCGAAGGTTCCAAATTCCCTGTGAGCCAGGGGCATTATTCCTTCCACTATCACAGGCTAAAGCTGTAAAAATAAAACATTAAGAGTAAAATATTTTGAAATCTCCAATATTTTCACTTTTTAATCGCCAGGCATTTGAATCAAATTTCTCAGAAGCTTCCACTCACTGGTTTTGGCCTCACCTCCAGTCCCACAATCACACCTCTCCTGGGTTTTCCAACGTTACCCAGGAATTATTGGGGTTTTTGCAACATTTTCCTTCACGTGCCCTTCGAGCTGGGCCAGATCTGCACCACAAGGTCATGAAAGCAGGAGGGCCTGGCTCCCCCAGCCACTGATCAATCCCAAATCAATCGTCTCACAACTTTCATTAAATCACAGCGTTGCTGAGCCCGTCTAAAATGCACTTGGGGCAGCTCCAGCCCTGAGGAAGGGGAGGCAGCAGCTCCATCCCTCCCTGTGCTGGGAGGCAGCAGCTCCATCCCCCTCACCGAGCTCCCACTGGGGCAGTGTTCCCATTCCCAGGCATTTTGGACGTTTATTTCTTGAAAATTCAAAAGTAACAAAATGCAGAGTGAGGAGCAGGGACATGGCCCAGGTGGGGAGAGACTGAGCCCAGCACCTGGAGCAGGGACAAAGCAGGGAAAGCAAAAGGTGGGAGACAGAGAGAGGGAAAAGCCAGTGGAAAAACTGTATTTACAAGGATTTTATGAAGCTGATGAGCAAAACAACATCACTGAGAGGAGCTGCCAGCCAGCTCAGTGCAGGTTTTGAGGATCACTGCATCTCCCTCCCAACTGCCCATTTTGAGAGGCGAGGGGAGGATATTTCTTTTGCTTTCATGAAATGAGGAGGAAAGGGCCATGACACAGAAGTGGAGAGCTGATTCCAGCCTGGCTGGGAGGAACCCTCCCCTGCCCCTGGCACATCCTGGAACAACCCTGAGGAACAGTGGAGCCTTTAAGGAAAAGCCAAGGAAGCTGTGCCTGCGGGTCGGGGTGGTACAAGTGCTGCAGCCTGTGCCAGGCAGTGCCCCGGGGGGGGGGGGGACAGTGCCAGCTGTGCAGCTGCTGGGGGCTTTGGGCACCTCTGAGCAGCACCCTGGTGTGACAGCTTCACCCTGGTGTGACAGCTTCACCCTGGTGTGACAGCTTCACATCGGTGCCACAGCTTCACCCTGGTGTGACAGCTTCACCTCGGTGTACTCCACACCCTTGGATGCCCTCGGCATGGAGAAGGGCCAGAAATGTGTTTTCCTCTTCTCTGGGTCCACGTTGACGTAATCCATCCCAGTCTTCATGTTCTCGTAGTCCTGGGCAGAGCCTGGCTCGTAGCCTTTCTCTGGGAACACCAGGGATGTGTAATTGAGGTTTTCCCCTGAGCCAGGGCCCTGCAGGAGCAAAATGAACCCCAGGTCAGGCCCCAGCACCCACCCAGGAGCCTTTGCCCGTAAGCCCATGCACCAATTCAGGGAATCATGGAATAGGTTGGGTTGGAAGGGACTTTAAAGCCCATCCCATTCCCCCTGCCATGGCAGGGACACCTTCCACTGTCCCAGGCTGCTCCCAGCCCTGTCCAACCTGTCCTTGGACACTTCCAGGGATCCAGGGGCAGCCACAGCTGCTCTGGGCACCCCGTGCCAGGGCCTCCCCACCCTCAGAGAGAAGATTTTGTTGCCTAATTTTCCTAAAGTGCCCAGGGATGCTTCCCTCTGAATGGGTGCGAGTGACAAGGGACAACAACCACCCCAGCCCTTACTTATGGAATTTCAATGTGGTTTGATGGATTTGCCCCTCCTGATGCTGCTCTGGGGGTCTCGAGCTGCACACAGTACCAGGTGGGCTGGGGATGATTTTGCCCGTGGTACCTGAGGGCAGAAAGGGTTGTCCGAGTCCTCCGAGGTGTCTGAAGATGTGTCACTGCTCCCTTAAAAACAGGAAATATTTACCACCCCAGCACTTCCCAAAGGGTTAAAGGGGAAAAAGGAGCAAGGGAGAAAAAGCCAACGTGCTCAGAAGTGAAAATTCTGATCCACAAAGCACCAGTTTGATCCCACCCAGCCTCACTTTCCTGGGAGAGAGGGGGCAGGGAGAGCCCAGCTGGGTGGGGGCAATGGGAAGAGGAGGCAGCTCCTGCTTGACCCTTCTCCCTCCCTTGCTTCCACTCCCAGAGTGTCCAGAGCTTGTAAGGAAGAGACATCACACAAATGCCACCCAAAAATTCCCATCCCTGTGCCGGGACAGTGCCCCATTGCTGCAGAGCCCCTTACCTGCATAGGCTGGTGATGGGTTTTGTGCCCCGGGGTGTTTTTGTGCCCCGGGGTGTTTTTGTGCCGTGTCCCCTCCCGGTGCTGAGGCCGGAGCTGGGGTGGGGTGAGGGCTGGGATGCTCCCCAGGGCTGCTGCTCACCTGCATCCTGCAGGAATGCTGGGCTGTGAGCAAGAGGAGAGTGAGCCCTGGTCCCTGCTGTGCCCAGCACACCCCACCCTGCTCCAGCAGCCCCAGTGCAAACCAGCCCACCCCAAAATAATGATTGCTGTGCACTGGAGCAGGCTCATATCCATCAACTCAATTACTGAGATCAACCAGGGCCCTGTTTTCCTGCCAGGAGAGGCTCCAGTGACAAATCACAGTGTCAGGGCCTCTTCTTGCAAGTTTGGAATGATTTTGACCCAAGGCAGAGCTGGGCTCTGTGCAAATGTGGAAGCAGGTGGTGTGAAAGAATTCCCTGCTAGAAATTGCAGCCTCGTCTGAATTAATACTCTGTGAGCTGATTCTTGGTATTTCCCCAGCTCTTTACTAAAAGAGCAATAAAAGAAAACGGTTTTGAAGCAACACAGGGTCGTACAAAGCTCACTGATGTGTACAGCCATGTCACCCATGTCACCACGGCTCACAGCCAGCCCAGCCCAGCCCTGCCCTGCCCCTTTCCCATCCCACACCCAACCCCAAACCAGGAAATCACCGGGAAAAGCCATTTCTTAATTACCAATTTTCCTGCTGAGCATGGTGTAAAGGGCCAGCAAGAGGAGAGGGTGGAGTATCAAGGTGACAAGTGAGGAGACAGCAGGAATCCAGCTGAACGAGAGAAAACCATTCAGTCTCACTGAAAGCACCAAACTCTTTTCAATCCCCCCATGGCTTCAAGGCACGTTTTAGACTCAGGTTTGCTGGTAGCTTTCGGTTTTGCTTTTTGGTTTTGGGGTTTTGGTGGCCCAAAATGCGGGGCTTGGTTTTGAAGAATGATTTGAGTTCCCTGCCCCAGAAGGGTTTTCAAAAGCCTCCAGGGGGGGAATGTGGTGCTGGAGGGGAGAGAGGCATGACAGATATGATGGAATTACAGAATTGTGGAATGATGGAATGGGTTGGGTGGGGAGGGACCTTTGAAGGTCACCCCCTGCCATGAGCAGGGACATTTTCAGCCAGACCAGGTTGCTCAGAGCCCTGTCCAGCCTGGCCTGGGCTGGTCCCAGGGGTGCTGTGAAGGGCTCTGTGCCCCAGGGTGCTGCACTCACCATGCACAAGAGCTCATCCTCCTGCTGAGGCGTCTCCAGGGCCTGGGGGGACACACAGAGGCAACAGGACCTGGTGGCAAGCAGAAAAATGGTGCCATTGAGCATCACGCTGCTGCACAGGAGCTGGAGATCAGGCTCAGCACTTGGAAGCAGTGGTTGGATGTTGCAGATGTGAAATAAAGGTTTTTTTATGTTATCCCAGCCCTCCCCCTGTGAGAATCCCTCTGGTTCACACCCTCACAGAGCTACGGGCTGTCCCTTATCACTGAATTAATGCCTTTATACAAGCTCATATCTGAGACTTGTCTGGACTTTCTGGGCCCCACTGGAACAAAACTGAAATTTGTTCTTCTTGCTTTAATCCTCTCTCATGGTTCATTTTGTTTTACTTTCTTTTTCTCTTTTTAATCCACAAAAAAAAAAAAAAAAAAAGAAAAAAGGAAAAAGAAAAAAGAAAAAAGAAAAAAGAAAAAAGAAAAAAGAAAAAAGAAAAAAGAAAAAAAGAAAAATAAAAGAAAACTACAAGATGAAGAAAAAAAATCCATGGAAAAAGTAACCAAAGGAAGGTCATGGGTTGGTGTGAGAATCTTGCATCAGTCAAGGTCCAGACAGAAATATCAGAGGCCCTCCAACACCTCAGTGTCTGAAACACCTTGGATTTGATACTGTGAGAGCTTCAGTCCTGGTGAGGTTAAGAGGGTTTAAGGCAGAAAATCAGAAATCACCAATGCCTGGGCTGAGCCCCTTGGCTTGGCACTTCTGGCCATAACACTCAAGAGATTTACAATAAAAGATAGGGGTGTTCATTTTGTAAAAATAGCAGTGGGGTGCTCCATTTGTGAGCTTTCACTTGCAAAAAAAAGCACTTTAAATCCTCCCTCAGTGTTATACACTCGCTATTTATAAATGGCTGATAGGGAGAGATCTTCAGCTCAGGCTTTGCTACAGTGATTAAAGCAGCCATGATAATTTGATTGATAGGCTGAGGGATAAATTGATAGAGCAAAGGCATTATCCATTCTGTGGAGCAGATTCTATCATTTCCTCTATGACACATTTCTGAGCTTAATTCATCAAAAGCTTTCCTGATAACCACCAATCTCCTGCAAAATTCCACTCATGCAAACAGTTTGATGACTGCCAAGCTGAAAGTTCATTTTTTTGCAGAAATTTCCCCCCTCCCTTACTGAATAAATCTGTCCCCAAATATCCTTCTCAAAGGGCTGCCACTCTTGAAAGCCTCATTTCCTACTGTGGGGCAGGAGATGCTGCTGCAGCAACAGATAAGGATCTGAAAAATGAGCTGCTCAAAAGGAAATTGCAAAATAAGCCCCAAATCCAACTATCAGCAGCTTCTGTGCCGAGGTGGGTACAGCAAGATGGAGGTGCAGATAGCGGGTGGGTATCAAAAAATCTGATTTGACACAGCAGCCAGTGAGAGCCTAGCACCAAATATGCTTTTTTTGGGGGGCCTCGGGGAACTTCTGTGAGCCTGCAGCCTCCAAGACTTCAACCCTTTCTCAAGAAAATGCTGAAATCAAGGCTTGCAGGGAGCTGCTCCTTGGCCGGGCAGCGAGGGTCAACCTGAGGCACCTGCGCTCGGCTAAACGTGAGTGAAAGCTCCAGAATGCCCCAAATTATTTTCATCCCACTTGAGCCAGGCCCAGCTGGCTCACTGGATGGCACCAAGACGTGCCCAGGGGGATTCTCAGCCCGGCTCTGCTCCCGCTGTTCCACCCTCTGCTTCACCGCACCCGGAGCGCGGCGCCCAACGCGGGCTTACCTGGGCTCGGAGTTTTCCAACCTTCCCTGCCCCACGGCTCGGGGCAGCTGGGGCCGTGCAGGCAGCAGGATTTGGGGCCGTTTCAGCAGGATTTGGGGCCGTTTCAGCAGGATTTGGGTGCAGAGCGGGGTCTGGCAGCGCGGCGGTGCCGGATGCGGTCACGCTCTACCCCCCCAGGTCAGAGGCACCAAGGAGCCCACGCGAGTTCCATGACACCTCCCCTCTGCCAGCGGCCTCATTTAAATATATTGGGGTGTTTCTCTGCTGTTCTGCAGCTGTTTTGCTCCTGCACCCCTCCATCAATTCTCTGTCTTCCAGCAGCTTTGTCCCAAAATTCAGCTGAGCTTCCTTGGAGCCAAGCGGTGCTGGCGGAGCTGTGCCCAGCTCAACTCAGCTGCCACCCAAAACCAGCTCGGGGTGCTTCCAAGCAAACATTTTCCACAGGGATAAAGCCTTTTAACACCACCTGGGCTCCATGGCTGCTGGGGTGGGTGGGCATCCACCTGCCCACACTCTGGAAAATGCTCTGCAAGCTTTGGGGTGCAAGCAGCAGCCTGGCAGATCCCATCCTGAGAGTTCCCAGGAGGTTTGGGGAGTGCTGGCTGCTGGTTCGTAGGAACTGTGGGGTTTGTAGCTCTGGGGGTGCCCTGGCAGAAAGGAACAAGAAATTCCCTTCTTATTTCAAGGTGCCTGACTCATGGGGACGGTGCCTGCTCGCCTTTCAACACCTCCACCAGCCCACAGCAATCCTGGCCCAGGGATATAACATCCCAAAGGATCCCCCTGGATTATCTAAAAGCAAAAAGAAGATTTCAAAAAGCATCACCTACCCCTGGAGCTGCATCACAAGTTGGGGTCGCTTCCTAAATTCCCCTTCATCCCTGGCACTGCTCCCACCATCCACCAGCTCATCACCAGAGGCTGGTCCTGCTCTCCTCACAGCTGCTGCACCCCAGGTAAATATTTCGGGGTTTATTTAACCAAAACTTGCTTGTTTGTTGATTTTTTTTCAGGTGAGAGTTTGCTGCTGCAGCGCTTTCAAGTGCTCGGTGGTGGATAAACAGATTAACAGGTGGGAGAAGTGTCTGATAAAGGCAGAAAAAAAGGGTTTTTTACAAAACACTGCTGGGGCACAGTGTGAATCAGCCAGGGCAGTGGCTCCACTAAAGGAAATGTGTAAGAAGGAACACAGATAACACATTTTTAGCCTGAGAACAGGTTTTTTAAACAAGGAAAGTGCTTCACACAGAGCTGCTGAGAGGTATTTTTTTCATCCAAGGGGCCAAATCTATTTTTGATCCAGCTGGGTGGGCCTGGAGGGGTGGGACACAGCTGGGGACAGAGACCCTTCCTTTCTTACCAGCCTGGAACACTGCAGGAGCTGGGGTCACCTTTCCTCAATTTCTCCAGAGCAGCACAGGCTGGCCCTGCCAAGCTGAGGGACACCAAGGCTTGGCAATTGGGCATCTCTTCCCCCTGCATTCCACACACTGAGGTACAGCTGGAATATGTATGAAACAAAGCCCTTTTGACCCAATTTTCTGTGCAAATCCAGCCCAGTTGCTCTCAAAACACAGAGAAAAATTTCTACTTGAAATAACAATTTTGAAGTGCCCCTAAGAGTTGAGCTTTTAAAATTGCTTCTAAAATAACTCAAAAGACAAAATAGATTTGCTTCGCTGCAAAAATTTCTAAATGAAAGGTCTGTCCTCGTTATGACTTTCATCTTCCTATTTTAATGCTGAACCCGCTGCCAGGAGTTTGCAGATTATGATGATCCAACTGGGGGATATTTTCCACAAAATAAACTATTTCACTTAAAGTGTTTGGCGTGTCTGTGCTGCTGCTCACCCTCACTTTTATCTCCAAAGCCCAGTGACCCTTCAGGCTGGGTTTTCTGATAGGATTTTCGGGTTATAAACCATGTCTGGAACAATCCACTTGCTGTTTTCAGCTTATCTGGCACTTACTGCAGCTGCTTTTGTTTTAGGAAGTTTCTTTTCTAATCCATGAATATGTGATTAGGACAAGGAGGGAGGGTGGTACATTAAACTGCATCTCAAAATGGGAAATAGAGAATAAATTTGTATAAAAGCCACTCAGTAAAAAAAAAAAAAAAAAAATTGCAGCATGGGGGAATGCAGGGAATTTTCATTTGTTTTGAAAAAACAGCTGCATGTGCCTTCGGCATCAACTGTGCTGTGCCCAACATTTTCCTGCTCACATCGAGAAATAATGGATGGATTTTTTTAAAGCTTAATCTGCCTGCAAAGCTGGGGAGAGGAGAGGCCTGGCAGCATCTCCAGGGATGGGGACACAAGATCCCGGTGACAGCAGGACGTGACTCAGCTGTCCCCAGCCACCCTCGGTACCTGTGCCTCACAGATGAGGACTTTAATTTCCTGGGCGAGGGCTTTAATTAGATAAAATTTAATTCGATAAAAGAGGCTCGCTGGGACAAACAAAAAATTGATTAGCACGGTGCTAAACCCTGTTAATCACGTGAATGGGGCTGGCTGAGCAGAACACCCCCTGCAGCACCCACCATCAGTTCTTTTACTGCCAAAACCATGGAAAACAAGGACAGCATGGAAAATAAGGGCCTGGGAGATGGTGGCAGCAGGAAAACCCTCACCTGCCCCCACTTGCTGCCCTCACTCACCTCCCCCCATGTCTGAAGGCTTTATTTGTTCTTCAGCATTTTCTGTTTGCACTCGCTGAGGCTTTAATGAGGCAATCGTCCTGGGTAAAACAAACCAGGGGACGAGCCCATCAGCGCCTGCAGAGCAGCAGGGAGCTGTCTCCCATGGAAAGCTGCTCCTTCCCGGCCTTTGCAAGGGAAAGTTGAGGATTCCCGAGCCGTTCATCACTGCTAATTAGTCTTTGCCTTTTAAAATTAGCTCGGTGGCTGATGGTACAAACACATCCCTTTCCTGCAGCTCCCCGCATCTGCCGGGGTTTGGGGCACCCCATGGCCACGGGCAGCTCCCTGGGGTGGGGCTGTGGGCTGAAGGAGAAGGGAAATGTTCCTCTAAAGCATTCTGGGGGGTTTCCACCTGTGGATAAGGGGCTGGTGCTGGGGACTGGTGCTGGGATGAGGACCCCGTTCTGCTCCCTCTGCGGGATCACCGCTGCCCCCAAATCAGCCAAACCCGCCCCTGCTCGGCTCCCACAGGCCCCCCAGCGCCGTCCTCACCCAGAAAAGCAAACGTGACCCCAGAGCGCCCGCTCAGCCTCGCCTGGGCCGTGGCCAGTGATTCATTGTGGGTGCCCGAGCCCGGTGTTGACTCTGGCACGGCCGTTATCGAGCCTGGCACCGCGGGTATAAGAGCGGCACCGCGGCGGGCACAGCCACCGAGCCACGCCATGAGGCGCCTGCTGCTCCTCGCCGCGCTCTGCCTGGCCCTGGCCAGCGCCCTGAGGAGGTAAGGGGGTCCCCAGGGTCCCCGGGGTCTGGGGGATTCACTGCCAGGGCTGTGACGGGGGGCAGAGCTCAGCCTGGGCACCCCGCGGCTGTGCCAGAGCGCTGGCACCACGCTGGGATTTCTGGCTTCTCCGTCCCTCTGGGCAGAGCCTGGCAGCAGCAGGAGGGGCTGCGAAGGGATTTGTGCGAGCAGGGAGGGCAGGAAAAACCAGGCTGGATTCCCCTTGGCCCTGCCCAGCCCGAAGGTCCTTCCCCTCGCTGGCACCGAGCTGCCCCTGCTGTCACTGCCAGGGCCTGGACGCTCTCCTGCCAGCTCTGGCCTTGATTTCCTGTGCCCTAAAACACATCCAGTGCCCCTCTTCTGCTGTGCCTCGGCAGGAAATCGTTGTGCGGGAGGGATGTGGGCTCTGAACCTCCATCCTGGCAGTGCCAGGACCCTCAGGGTGGGCACAGGACGTGAACAGCACACATGGGAGTGCCAAGACCCTCAGGGTGGGCACAGGACATGGGGCAGCACCCATGGGAGTGACCAGGGCCCCTCAGGGTGGGCACAGCACCCACAGCAGTGCCCAGCACCCTCAGGGTGGGCACAGGACATGGGCAGCACCCATGGGAGTGCCAAGACCCTCAGGGTGGACACAGGACATGGGGCAGCACCCACAAGAGTGACACGACCCTCAGGGTGGGCACAGCAAAGAGTGACAGGACCCTCAGGGTGGGCACAGCACCCACGGCAGTGCCCAGCACCCTCAGGGTGGGCACAGCGCCCACGGCAGTGCCCAGCACCCTCTGAGTGGGCACAGGACATGGGGCAGCACTCACGGCAGTGCCCAGCACCCTCAGGGTGGGCACAGGACATGGGGCAGCACCCACGGCAGTGCCCAGCACCCTCAGGGTGGGCACAGGACATGGGGCAGCACCCACGGCAGTGCCCAGCACCCTCAGGGTGGGCACAGCGCCCACGGCAGTGACCAGCACCCTCAGGTTGGGCACAGTGCCCACGGCAGTGCCCAGCACCCTCAGGGTGGGCACAGCACCCACGGCAGTGACCAGGCCCTTCCCCGCAGGGTGCCCCTGAGCCGGCGCCGCTCCCTGCGGAAGCTGCTGCGGGACCGGGGGCAGCTCTCGCACCTCTCGCACCTCTGGAGGGCCCCGGCCGGGCCGGACACGAGCAGCGAGGACTGCGCCGCCTTCTCGGAGACCAACGAGCCCCTCGTCAACTACCTGGACGTGAGCAGGGAGGCGCAGAGGGCTGGGAGCACCCTCAGTTTGCCCGAGCAGTGCCCGAGGCCCAGGCGCTTCCCGCAAACCCCGCTCCAGGCAGAGCCCGGCGTGCCAGGGCTCGCTGCCTGCCCGGCCCTTTGTCCCCGGGGATGTCAGGACGAGGACAAGGGAGGGCATTCACGGCAGGCAGTGCCAGCCCCCTCCCTCCCTGCCGCGCTCTGCCCGCCCCCCTGGGCACAGATTTACTCCAAAATTCAAGTTACACGCTTTTCAGGGCAGAGCCCCCCACTGAGGTGGAGGGAGCTCCCCAGGAGAATCCCACTCCCCAGTTCCCCCGTCCCCAAAGCCCCCGCCTGGTGATGAGGGTCCCCTCACGGCCCAGCCTTGCCAGGAAGAGGCAGAGGCCTGTACCCACCGTGCTGCCTTTTGTCCTCAGTCCCCATTGCTGTTCCTTAAATATTTGTCTCCTTTATTCCACCTGGCACGGCACAGATCAAACACTGAGCCCCATCCGTGTCCCCTCCTGTCCCCAGCCCAGGCTCTGTTTTGCTGGCAATTCTGGCTGTGCTGGTGGCTCACGGTGCTCTCTGCCCCCCTCTTTGGCAGTTGGAGTATTTCGGGCAGATCTCCATCGGGACCCCACCCCAGAATTTCACCGTGGTGTTCGACACGGGCTCCTCCAACCTCTGGGTGCCTTCTGTCTACTGTGTCAGCAAAGCCTGCGGTGAGTGGGGAGCCCCTGGCCCCAGAGAGGCCATGGGCCATCAGCCAAGGGCCATGGGGACCCTCCGAACAGAGGTGACAGAAATCGGGGGGCAAAGCAGGGGGTGACAGCTCAGCAGGGGACAAACGCAGCTTTTTGGGACTGTTGGAGATCAGCCAGCTCCAGAGAGCCCAGAGGGACCAGAGCATCCCCGAGTGGTCCCAGGGCTGCCCCAGAGCCCAGCAGGAATTGGGGACTGGGACTGGATCCCACAGGGAATTGGGGACTGGACTGGATCCCACAGGGAATTGGGGACTGGGACTGGATCCCACAGGGAATTGGGGAATGGATCCCACAGAGAACTGGGGAATGGACTGGGTCCTGCAGGGAATTGGGGACTGGGACTGGATCCCACAGGGAATTGGGGAATGGGAGTGGATCCTGCAGGGAATTGGGGACTGGGACTGGATCCCACAGGGAATTGGGGAATGGGAGTGGATCCCGCAGGGAATTGGGGAATGGACTGGATCCTGCAGGGAATTGAGGAATGGACTGGATCCTGCAGGGAATTGGGGAATGGGAGTGGATCCCGTAGGGAATTGGGGAATGGGGCTGGATCCTGCAGGGAATTGGGGAATGGGAGTGGATCCCGCAGAGAACTGGGGAATGGATCCCACAGAGAACTGGGGAATGGACTGGGTCCTGCAGGGAATTGGGGACTGGGACTGAATCCCACAGGGAACTGGGGAATGTGAGTGGATCCTGCAGGGAACTGGGAACTGGGACTGGAGCCCGCAGGGAACTGGGGACTGGGAGTGGATCCCGCAAGGAACTGGGGCTGCTGCTGGCAGTAACCAGGGACAGCAGTGCTCATCTCGGGACTCATTAAATGTTGCTGATCCTGCTCCCCCTAACAGCCCTTGCACCCTTCATCAGATTGAAATGGGAGAGGTTTTCTCCCCCCTCGAAACTCCAGCATGTCCCTCAGCAGAGCTCCCATAACCGGGAGTTTTGGTGACACCACACTGCTACATCATTTTGCCTCACTGGGGGTTCCTGGCAGCTGTGGCCATGCAAAAAAGTGACATTTCTGGTGACAGATCCCATTTCCTTCCCCAGCTGAGCACACCAGGTTCCAGCCAACCCAGTCCAGCACCTACCAGGTGATAGGGACCCCCTTCTCCATCCAGTATGGCACCGGCAGCCTGACGGGGATCATCGGATCCGACCAAGTAGCCGTGAGTGACCTTTGGGTTGCCCTGCTCTGGACAATGTGCCTGGGACTTGCCCACGGGCTCGGTCCCACCACGGAACCCCCTCCTCCCTGCAGGTCGAGGGTCTGGCCGTGAGCAACCAGCAGTTTGCAGAGAGCATCAGTGAGCCGGGAAAAGCCTTCCTGGATGCTGAGTTCGATGGGATCCTGGGGCTGGCTTATCCCTCCCTGGCCGTGGATGGGGTCACCCCTGTCTTCGACAACATGATGGCCCAAAATTTGGTGGAGCTGCCCATTTTCTCTGTCTACATGAGCTCGTATGGACATGGCTTTGCTCTGGGATGTTGCTTGGAGTCTGGCATTGCTTTAGGGAGCAGGAGGGGCTGCTAAAATACAGATATTTTACTGAGATAATGAAGGGGGGTTTGGTACCAGATTGAGCATCACAGACCTCTGGCCTTACAGCATGTGTGGGGAGAAAGTTGGGGTAAATTCATGCTAAATGGACAAAAATCCCTCACGTCTCCTCCTCCTCCTCCCTGCAGGAACCCTGACTCCCCCCAGGGAGGAGAGGTGCTTTTTGGGGGTTTTGACACCTCCCGCTTCACAGGCACCCTGAACTGGGTGCCAGTCACCCAGCAGGGCTACTGGCAGATCCAGCTGGACAAGTGAGTGGTGCTGGGCAGGGAGGGAGGGCAGGGCAGGGCTGGCAGAGCACGACAAATCCCTCCTGCACCTTCTCCCCTCTTCCAGCATCCAGCTGGGAGGGACAGTGACGTTCTGTGCCAACGGCTGCCAGGCCATCGTGGACACCGGGACGTCGCTCATCACGGGCCCCACCAAGGAGATCAAAGAACTGCAAAACCTCATTGGGGCTGAGTCTATGGATGGAGAGGTGAGAGCCAGGGTGGGGACAGGAGGGGACAAAGCCTTGGGGGCCCTTCTCTGCTGGAAGGGACCCCCCTGGGCAGCCCCTGAGCCCCCTGCTCTGTTCCAGTACGCTGTGGAGTGCAGCAACCTCAGCACGATGCCTGACCTGACCATCACCATCAACGGGCTGCCCTACACGCTCAGTGCCCAGGCTTACACCCTCGTGGTATGGCTGTGGCTCCCTCAACCCCAAATCCCAGCTGCTCCAGTGGCAAAGGTGGCCCAGCCCCATGCCAGGAGCTGGCAGTGTGTCCCCAAGGGTGACAAACCCTGCTGGTTTCTGCTTCGCCACCGTTCCTGGGTGTTTCCACGTGCACGAAGCTCTCGGCTTCATCCCCAGCTTTCCACTTCTCCTCCCCCAGGAGTACGCTGATGGCACAGCCTTCTGCACCAGCGGCTTCCAGGGCAGCGACATCCCCCCTCCCACAGGACCCCTCTGGATTTTGGGAGATGTTTTCATCCGTCAGTTCTACTCCGTCTTTGACCGTGGGAATAACATGGTGGGGTTGGCCCCTGCCGTCCCTTAGGGCTGTGACATCCGTGGGGCAGCAGAGGAACGGACCTCAGCAGGGCAGTGGATGTCACTCTGTCCTCCTCAGTGTCCCCAGGGGGATGAAGACACCCAGGGATGCAGTGAAGAGTCCAGCAGAGGTTCAGTCCACGCCAGGACACTGTGATATAAAAATGTCTCGAGCAGCTCTGTGATCTGCTCTGCACATTCTTTGTTTTTGAATCCTGAGCCAATAAAAACTTCAATAAACCCAAATTTTTCATGCTTCTGTCAGCAGCAGCCCAGCAGAAATCCTGCACATCTCAAAGGGTTACGCTGGGGATGTCCTGCTCTCCTCCCTGGGTGATCCGTGGCACTGCCAGGGCTGTGCTCCCAGCATGGCTGGAGCTTCCCTGGGATTTCCACAGGGGCAGAAAGAAGGGGATGCCTTGCCCAGGTAGAACAGAAATCCCTGGAGGTGGCTGTGGCCATCCCTGAGCACCCCAGGGGCAGGGCAGGGGCCAAGGGAGCACTGGGAATGCACCTTTCCTCAGCTGGGGCTGGTAAACAAGAAGGTAACAAGGAGACTGGAAAGACCCTGGGGCTCTTTCTGTGCCACAGAACTCCCGGAGCCACCGGTGATTTCCAGTGAATTTTGCTTTGATTCTCTGGGGGATCTCACAACACAATGTGCTTGGTGGGTCCTTGAAGCAAAAAGGGCAAAGCAGCTGCTGAGCCCTGGGCTGGGCTGGCTCAAAGTGTGGGGGGCAAGGGGGGCTGGGGGGGGCTGCAGAGGGGCTACTGGCCACGGGGCTCCCCAGGAGTCACCGTGGCACACATGACTTGCTGACGGGAGTGTGACAATGCGTGAGTGGCAGTGGCTCACGAGTGATCCACGCTGAGGCAGCGAGAAAGGGAAGCACAAGAAAGGTTATTTTTATCCAGGCCTTTGCTCTGCTTTCCCCACTGACCCTGAAGCGAGGCCAGCAGAGCCAAGGCCAGGGTGCTGGAGTGTCCATGTCCCAGCCCAGCTTGGTGCCTGCTCCAGGCCTCCCAGCGCAGAGCAGCCTTCAGGGCTGGGTCTGGGAGCTCTGGAATATTGGGATCTGGTTGTAAACTTTGCGGCTGAGCCTTGTGGTTTGCAATAAAGGGAGGTATCTGCCTTACCCAGAGGCACTGATTGTGCCCCTGACCAGTGTGGGCTCCGTGACGTTTCCTGTGTTGACTTCACCCCTGCTGCAGTCCCAGATAAGGTGCTGGGGCTGCTGGACAAAGGTCTCCTGTCCTTCTTCCACCTTAACCCTTAGCACACCAAGGTGCTGCTGAGCACGAGCCCAGGAGCTGGGGGGGAGCATCCAGCTCCCCCAGCACGACAGGGGCCACCCAGTGTCCCCAGACAGCAGGTGGCAGTGAGAACTGGCCTGGCCTGGAGTTGCCCAGGATGGCTCTGGTGCTGTGTTTTTGGGATCTCAGGGCATTCCGTGCCCTCTTGGCAGGTTTGGGGGGGAAGTTGCTCGAGCAAACGTGAGCATCCCAATAACGAGCGATCCTGCTGTCCCCCAAGGAGGCTGAGCAGCGCAGGGAACACTTGGATGCCCTTTGCTTCCTTCCCTTTCCCTCACTCCCACAGCCCTGTAGGGCACAGCCTGTCCTCTCCTTGTCCCCATAAGTCTTTCCCCCAGCTGTGTCAGCCCCAGCCTGGGTTTCATCACTTTCCTTACAGTCACAGGCCACAAAACCCACACATTTTCCTCAGAACTGCTGACGTAGGGGAGCAGCCAGGAGGGGACTGAAACTGTGGTCCCTGGAGCTGCTGAGCGACGCCTTGGCCATCACCTCCTCCCTACCACTGCTCCCACTGCTTTCATCCAGGCAGAATCTCAGCCCAGGGGGAGAGCAGGGAAAATCCCTTTTCCTGAGAAATCAAACAAAAGCCAGAGCTGAGGCTGATGTACCCTGGTGGGTACAGCCATCCTGGCCAAAAGCAGAAGTGGCCGTGGGCATCAGCTGCAGTTTGGGATTGACCACAAACCCCAGCCCCAGCAGCATGGAGAGGCTTCCATCATCTGATAGGGTGAGCAATCCCCCGTCCCACCAGGGACATGTGAGAGGAGCCAGGGCAGAAGTTGTTGCTGGGGGAGGTTGAACTAGAAATTCTCTCTGCAAGAGCAAAGGTGAAGCAGGATGGTGAAAAGGGGCTGAAAATGGGGATTAGGAGAGCTGCTCCAGGGAAATGTCAGCTTTTTACCCACCACTGGTAAGAACTGGCTCAGGTTCTCCTGCCTCAGCCCAGCTCCTCCCAGCGCCTGCCCTCTGGGGGGAAAAACAGATTTTTCTGGCCAGACAGGTCCCAAAATTACACCTGGAGAAGAGGGGGAGGAAGGTTTGTCCTGCTGAGTGCAGTGATCCTCCCTGAGATCCCATCAGGGGCTCCAAGAGGAAAAAAAAAATCTACAAAAATACTGGAAGTGGAAAAGCAAAAGCCAGTGGTCTTGGAGGGATCCCAAAACCTGGGCACGGGGACCACCATCAACCGGGGGGCTGCTGGTTCAGGATGAGGGAGGGTTCACAGATGGGGGACACCCCGCTCCCACTGCAAAGCCCAAATCCTGCCGAATGCTTGGCAAAGGCACGGGACCTGCCCTTGCACGTCGGGAAGCAGAGCTCTGCCTTCGCGGCCGTGGCCAAGCAGGTTTCCCCACTCCAAAGAGCCCTGAGCACCCGCCTGCTGCTGGGATTGCTCCATGGAGGCAGCTGAGATCCCCAAAATCCCATTTACTGATTGAACACATCCTCCTGCAGACGTCACCAGCTCTGCTCCCTCTTTCTGGGGTGTTTCTGGGGTGCCCGTGCTGCCTGTGGGTGCTGGGTGGGACCCCTGAGGGCTGGGGGCTGCAGGGATGTGACACGAGGGGCTGGAAATGCTCGTGATTCCCACCCTGCCCCTCTCCTGCCTGGAAAAGGAGGCGAAGCCACACAGAGCTCCTCAGAGGGATCCCAGCCCCTCCTCACCCGACCCCAGCTCCCAGATCCGTTTATCCCATCCCACGATATCAGAGCAAAGTCCGGCATGGCTCCAGGGATGCTGCCACAGCCCCGCCCGGCTTTTGTCCTCATCCCTCAACAATTCCCCAGCGGGGACGCAGATAAAGGGTCCCGGGGCGGTGGCAGAAAGGAACCGAGGGGATTCTGAGCCAGAGGAGAGGCCAAAAGTCAATCCCAAGCTCCAGCAGTGGAGGAGAACCTTGTTCCCCTTCCCCATCGGACCCCGAGCCGGGGACACTCGGCAGAGCCGGGAATCGAGGGCGAATCCATGGACATCCCAGCGCCCGCCCGCGGCTCCTCCAGCCCCGCCGGCATCTCGGCCCCTTTCTGCTGATGTCACGGAGCGGGGCCCCGCAGCCGCCTTCCCCGGGAGGGCAGGGACCGGCCGCCCCTTCCCGGATCCTCCTCTCTCGCCTCTCCCCTCCCCGGCCCGGCTGCAGGAGCCGGGAGCCGCGGCTGCCCCGCCGCCCCGGCAGGTGAGTGCTCTGCAGGTGAGTCCCCGGGGGCAGCCGAGACCCGCGGAGCAGCAGCGAGGGGAAACTCCATTTTGAGTTTAAAAACATCTGGCCGCCCAAAAAGCTGGCGAAAGCACCGGGAAGTCTGTGTGTGCTGAGACACGAGGCTCTGCCGGTGCCGAGGATGCTGCCCGCGGCTGGGCACGGGTGGCAGAGGGGCACAGGGGGGCCTGGAGCCCACAGCTGAGAGCTCCCCGCTGGTGTTCCAAGGGGGAAGGGCGCAGGGCTGGCCAGCGCATCAGGGAAAAATGCAGGGATGAGGCTGCCAGTGTTTCCATCCGTGCCTTGGCCGGCGGTGTCGGAAGCTGCCGTGGGGATGGGGCTGCTGCGGCTGCTGGGGGATGCTGGTGCCACCTGAGGAGGGGGTTTCAGGGGTCCTGGCCAGGCTCAGAGCATGTGGGGACACTGGGACATAATGGGGACACATCCTGGGGGGACATTTCGGGGTGTTCCTGGGCGGGGATGCTCCCTAGGCGGTGCTTGAGGCACCAAGGAAATCCTTCTGGCTGGGGTCTTCTTTAATAAATTTAATTTTCAGCAGCACCCCAGGCGTGTGTGCCAGGCCTAGGGGGAGGGACTGCGCTGGAGAGGGGGTGGGAGAAGCAGGGAAGTGGCTCCCAGCAGCTTTGAATGGTGATGAACCGGCGAGTCTGGGCGTGCTCCGGCTCCTCGGGAGCGGGCGGGGACGTGGGCCGGGCTTGGCACGGGGGCTTTTCTCTCCCCACCATGCCTGGCACACAAGTGCTGGCATGGCACGGGCATGATGCTGGCACGGTGAGGGCACAGCGACATCCTGGGGTCGGAGGGTGGGAGCAGGGACGGGACGTGCCACCCCACGGCCCTGTGAGCCCCTCTCGCCCCACAGGGCCCGTCCATGGATGCCAGCAAGAAGGTGGATCTGAAGATCATCATCATCGGAGCTCTGGGGTAAGGAGCTGGCGGGGAGAGAAGCCCCCTGCGTGTGCTGGGTGTCCCCTGCCCACCCCCGAGCCTCACCAGTGCCCCTTTCCTCGTCACCAGCGTGGGCAAGACCTCTCTGCTGCACCAGTACGTGCACAAGACGTTCTACGAGGATTACCGCACCACGCTGGGCGCCAGCATCCTCACCAAGGTCCTCGCCGTGGACAACACCCCCCTGAAGCTGCAGGTGAGCAGGGTGAGCTGGCAGTGCCCGCGGTGCCACCCTGACCCCAGCTCTGTGCGTCCCACCCTGGCCTGCTGTGCCCAAATGCCACCAGGGTCATGAGGTGCAGAGCCCGATTTTCAGAGCTGATTTTTAGAGCCTGATTTTCAGAGCCCAGTTTTTAGATGTGATTTTCAGAGCCCGATTTTCAGAGCAGATTTTCGTGGCTGATTTTTAGAGCCTGATTTTCAGAGCTGATTTTCAGAGCCTGATTTTCAAAGCCTGATTTTCAGAGCCCGATTTTCAGACCTGATTTTCAGAGCCTGATTTTCAGCATCCATGAACTGCACTGGAATCCCACAGGATTTCTGGGGGCTCAGCACCCCCTGAATCTGCTCCTGTGGGCTGCAGCACCCACCCTGCTGCTGTCATGTGCCCTCCTCTGCCCTAGATCTGGGACACAGGGGGACAGGAGCGATTCCGGTCCATGGTGTCGACCTTCTACAAAGGCTCAGACGGCTGCATGCTGGCCTTCGACGTGACAGACAGGGAGTCCTTTGAGGCCCTGGACAACTGGAGAGATGATTTCCTGGAGAAGGTCATTCCCAGGGAACAGGATTTCCCCATGGTGGTGCTGGGGAACAAGATAGACCTCAGTGACCGGCAGGTAAGGGTGGAGGAGGGAGAGCGGGATGAGCAGTGGTGGAGTCACCACCCCTGGAGGGATTTAAAACTTGTACAGATGTGGCACTTGGGGACATGGCTTAGTGCTGGGTTAATGGCTGGACTTGATGATCTTAAGGGTCTTTTCCAACCTAAACAATTCCATGATTGGGATGCTGTAGGGTCCTAAAGGCTTTGAGGGCTGATCCCTCACCTCAGAACCAGCCTTTTCCCTATCCTCACATAAACCAGAGCTCCAGGCAAGGAGCTGCCACGTCCCCCAGCACTCTGGGAGGGGATGAGCAACATCCTCCTGCTGCTCTTTGGGGCACAGACTGTCCCCACCAGAGGCAGCAGGAATGACAACCTCGGGCAGTGCCAGCACCCCCTCACCCAGCAGTGGATGGGTGAGGAGGGTCCCCTGTGCCACCCCTGAGCTGTGGCTCCACCCTCCCGTCGCGCAGGTGCCCAAGGAAACAGCCTCAGCCTGGTGCAAGGAGAAGGACATTCCGTATTTCGAGGTCAGCGCCAAGAACAACATCAACGTGGCCGAGGCTTTCGAGACCCTGGCGAAGCAGGCGCTGAGCACGGTGAGCACCCTCCAGCTCCGAGCTGTGCTGGGGGAGGATTTGGGGGAAAGCCGGGCTCAGCCGGGGCTGGTCTGACAGATCCTCCCGTGTGGAGCAGCTCCTGCTGCAACGGAGAGCCCGGGAACGAGAAACGCAGCAGTGTTTGATCCCGAATCAACAGGAGGAGGAATTGCCGTGCGCTTTTCCCACAGCGATGGGAACGCGGCGTGTGGCACCCAGAGCGCGCCAGCAGTGTCCTCTAGCGGCCGTGCCACGGGGCCATTGGTGTCCCCAAGCCCTGCGCTGGGTGGCTTTTGCCTGGATTTTGCCGTTAGTCACAAGTCAGGGCTGACCCGCAGCGCTGCGCGGGCCGCTCAGGCTGGCTCGGAGCTGCGGTCACTCATCCTTTCCCTTCTCCGGTTCTTTTCCAGTACAAAGGGATTTTTGAGAGTTATTTAACCGACTCCATCAAGCTCACTCCCAACGACAAGCCCAAGCAGAGCTGCTGCTGACCCCGGGGCCGCTGGACCCCGCGGTGCCCACGGCCGGAGCCCTGCCCGGGGGTCCGTGCCCGCTGCCCACCCCAGCCTGCCCACAGGGACTGGCCATGCCAGGGCACAGGATGGGCACCGCTGGACACAGCAGGGCCGCCTGCCTGCTCATCCCGGGATTTGCGGCGTCCCACGGCTCTGGAGCTGCTCTCCCGAGCTTCCCGATCACCTCAGTGTCACCGTGATGGCCCTGTCCCCCCTCGGCCTGCGGCCGTGTGGCACCCGAGCGGGCGATGTCCCTGCGGTGATGGTGCCAGGGGTGCGGGCAGTGCTCCAGAGACCACGACCCTGGCACCACGGGTCACCCACCCCAGTGCACAGCCTGGTGGCCCCGCGGCTCTCAGGGTGGTTCAGGCTGGCCTGGGGGGACAACTGGGGCTGGTGGCCTCGGCACAGGGACCAGCCACTCTGGACGCAACTATTCCGTGCCTCAGTTTCCCCTCCTCTTATGTATATCCCCCATCAAACACCTTCCCCCTCCCACCTTACTGGGGAGGATTCTCAAAAAAGCACTTTGTCAGGGGTACTCTTTTTTTTTAAAAAAAAAAAAAAAAAGGAAATTAAATATTTCATTTTTATTTATATTTATGTGTTGCGAAATGGTCCCAGGTCCCGGAGCAGGAAGGTGGGGTGGGGGCTCCAGACTTTCCTCTCTGAGCCTGTTCAGCTTCTCAGGGCTGGGGGATGCATTTTGGGTCTGGCTTATTATTATTATTATTATTATTATTATTATTATTATTATTATTATTATTATTATTATTATTATTATTATTATTATTATTATTATTATTATTTTCCAGTGCAAACTTTGGGTCAGGGGAGAGAGGAGGTGTGAAGTGGGTGTGCAGAGGTGGCGTGGGGGCCTGGCCGGGGCTGCTGTCGGCAGAGGGAGCCCGGCGGGAGCGGGGCCCGGCTCCCGCTTCCCTTCCTGCATCCATCCCGGGCACCTTCCAGCAGCTGGGGCTGCCCGGGGACGCGGCCACCCCTGTCCCCGCGCCACCTGCGGCTGCAGCATCCCCCTGGCCGGGGTGGATGGACTCAGATTCCCAGGGAGGTCACCAGGGACCTCCTGCCACCCCCTCCAGCCGCCCCAGTGACCGCAGCGGTGCCACAGAGCTTCCCGGAGGCGTCACCCGGGGCTGCCCATGGGGACAGCACCCATGGCTGGCAGTGGCAGGGGCCGGGGCTGGCAGGTGAGCTCAGGAAGGGTGAAACCTGGGCGAGGGCTGGGCACGGGGGGCTGGGCACGGGGGGCAGAGCTGGAGCTGGAGCTGGAGCCGGAGCGCCCGTCCGGAGAGAACCGAGAGTTCCCACCCTCGTCCTTACGCAACGCTCCGCCTGTTTATTTGGGCACTGGGCCGGGGAGAGGATTTGTCCCTTCCTATTGGGACGAGAGGGGCATTAACTATTTCCTCCCCACGTTCTGGATGCCCTTTCCCCACCCTGTGCCTGCCCAGAGCCGCCCTCACACCCAGCATCTCCCAGCTCATCCCGGCACCCGCCGGGGCTGTTGGGACGGCTCTGCTGGGCACTGTCCGTGCCAGCAGCGATGTTGTTTCTCATCACACCCTCGTTCCAGCAGCTCCCAGCGCTGGCAAACAAGAACCTGATCTGTTTTAGCCCAGCACGCAGCAGTTTGGGCCGCCCGGGCTGAGCAGGTCACACAAACACACTCAGGGGAGGGGGTGCTCCCTGAGCCGGGGCTGGGCAGCCTCTGGCACAGCCCAGGGCTGCTGCGGGTGCTGGAGCCTGTGAGTGGCAGGAGCTGGTGCCAGGTGGGAGCTGCAGACCTGGCTCGGGGTCCAGCTGGATGCTCTGGACAGGAGCACCCAGAGGGGCTGGGGTCCCACCTGGAGCTGCCGGCACAGCTCTCTGCAGAGCCCCTGGGCAGGCTCTGGGCTCAAACTGAGCAGGGCCCCAGCACTTTGTGCATCATTCCAGACATGGGAATTAGGACTGTGAAGGATGCTGCAGCCTCGGGAGCTGGCAGGATCTCCGGTGGCATCACCACCGTGGAGAAATCCTGGCCAACACACCTCGCAGGTGTGCAGCACCGTGCTGGAGCCAGCTACAGCCCTCCAGCTTTTCTTCTCCCTCCATCCCTCCCGGGCAGGGCGTCCTGCTGGCCAGGCAGCCCTGGGACAGCCAGGAAGGCCAGGAGAGCGGGCAGGGTGGCACGGTGCCAGGCAGGATGCTGGCAGGAGCAGCCAGAGGTGCTAAGCTGGTAACACTATCCCGCGGCCGAAACCCGATAATGGACAGAGGGAGATTTGCAACACGTGGGATTAACGAGGTCAGCTCAAGATTTTCTCAGGGTGAAAATCAAAGGGGAAAATATTTGCCTTGTGTGACTCAGTGAGTTCCTGAGAAGCCACCTGAGTTCCTGAGCTCACCCCGGTGGAGAGCCCGGCCTGTGGCCACTGCTGAGGAGCCAAACTGAGCCCTCCTGCTCTCCTGCCCACAGTTTAATAACCAGAGACTTCCCAGCAGCTCTGCGGTCCCTACAGGCTTTCATTCATCCACTGAAGCGACAAAAATCAGTAAAATCCCACCCCGATGCTGGTCACCAAACAGGGACCGTGCCAAGCCCCTTGCAGAAGATCTTCCCTCAGTATTTGAGGAATTAGCACCCCACACTCACCCTAAATCCCCGACTCCCAGTTTGCTTCATTGTTCTGAGGTTCAATGACCCCTGAGAGCTCTTCACCAGCCCTCATCCCACCTGCTCTGACAGCCCAGCCTGTGCTCTGTGCTGCCTGGTGGAACCTGCCCTGCTGAGCCCCGGCTGGTTCCAGGGCTGCAGCGGGGTTGGAGAGGATGGATTTGCATCACAAATCCCCCTGCAGGGCTGGCAGAGAGCGGCTCCTCCACTGCTCCTTCCCGAGACACATCCATGTTTAGAGCAAAAAAAGCATTGAGCTGGATCGAGGAATATCTTGGAAAATGATTTCCAGCAAAAAAAGCACCAAGCTGGATCAAGGAATATTCCCATTTTTTCCCAGGATATTCCCATTTTTGTTGTCTTATATCTTTAGTACTTAAGACAGCAAAACAACACGAAGCTCAGGTCTACTTTAATTTCTCTCCCACCTCTGAGTTTGTGCAGGAATTTTAAGCCCAAGGACACATTCCCACACTGATTTCCAAGAGTGCACCAGGACTCTTGGACCACAGGCAGCAGTGCCCAAGAACCACAGAATCGATAATTTAGGTTGTAAAAGCCCGCTGAGATCATCAAGCCAGCCATGAAATGATGTCCCTGAATGTCCACCTACCCCAGGCTGTGGCACCTGGAGCTGGGTGGGATTAACTTCTTTTACTGAAATGTGAGAATTTAAATAAAGGCACTGGAAAATACCTTAAAAAGCTGCAAAAAGAACCAGAAACCACCAAGTTTTCCTGTTTGGAAGGAGAAGCCCCATTAACCTGGAGCTGGGACTGAGGGTAACGCAGTGGCTTCAGCCACTTCAAAGCCGACCTGATAAACGCCAGAGGTTCAAAGTTCCAGGTAAACTTTCAAAGGCGTCAGACGTGAAAAACAAAGCCAGGGCATCACGCAAAGCCTTATCTCTGCCCCGTGGTGCCACCGGGCCGCAGGGCAGTAAACACCTCCGGAGGTGTCAGCACGGCCCCTGGGCCACCGGGGCCACTCCTGGTCGCTGTGACCCGGCAGTGACGGGCTCGGGGTGGTGGCCCGGCCTGTGGCACGCTGCGATTTCTTTCCAAGAGGGCTCCTGGTGCTGTGAATTACCTGAATGACCGTTGTCCCTCTCCTCAATCGCCCCCACAGTGTGATGGGTTAGGTGTGCTGGGGTTGGTGTGACTGTCCCCCCAGGGTGTGACTGTCCCCAAAAGGGACACACAATCAGCCCACGTTTGAAGCACAGCTGTCCCCTCGCCCTCTGCCTCACTGCCCACCCAGCCACGGCAAATGTTGGTGCTTCTCCTTCACCCCCAGCCCACGGGAAGTGCTGTCCCCATGTCCCACCCCAGAGGACACCCACGTGTGGGGCTGTGTGGGGCCACAGGGCTGTGCCTGGCCCCGGGGCTGGGGACAGCGGGGTCTGGGGACATGGCAGGGCTGAGAGCCAGCACGTAGGGAGGATTAGGGACAGTGGCCAGTCCGGCAGCCAGCTCTGGGACATGCTGAAGTCAGCAGCCAGCCCGAGCCTCAGGCAGCCTCCCCGCAGCTGGGGCCAGCAGCAGGATCAGGATCAGGGTCAGGATCAGGATCAGGATCAGGATCAGGATCAGGGTCAGGATCAGAATCAGGATCAGGATCAGGATCACGGTCAGGATCAGGATCAGGGTCAGGGTCAGGATCAGGATCAGGATCAGGGTCAGGGTCAGGATCAGGATCAGGATCAGGGTCAGGATCAGAATCAGGATCAGGATCAGGATCACGGTCAGGATCAGGATCAGGGTCAGGGTCAGGATCAGGATCAGGATCAGGGTCAGGGTCAGGATCAGGATCAGGATCTGGGATGTGGGGTGGGCAGGGTGGCCCTGCCAGCCTGGCACGGGGGCTGCCCCACTGTCCCCCCCACTCCCTGCAATCCTCTGGGTTTTACAAAGCCCCACAGAGGTGCTGAGAGCTGTGGAGAGGATCCCACCGTGGGACAGAGCCCGGAGCAGGAACAGCTCCAGAAGCAGCCGGAGAATCCCGCGCGGGACTGGTTTGATCAGGACGGGACGGTGCCCGTGCCGTGCCAAGGGCCGGGCAGCAGCTCCGCGGTGGCCGGGGCAGCACCGAGCCGCAGCAGGGCTCACACGGGAGGGGTGTGGGCCCCGGCACAGGGCTGGACACCACCTTCCCATGGGAATTCCAGCCTGAGTTGGACCTGGGGAGCAGCGGCAGCCCCAGCCTCCTGCTGGTGGGTCCCTGCTGCCTGAGGAGGAGCTCGCTATCCCAGATTCCCCAGATTTAGGTTTGAGGCAGGCTGGACTCTGTCCTGGGTGAATAAGCAGCTCCTCAGAGTGTGGACAGACACGAGCAATGGTGATCTGCAGCTCCACTCGTGCTGAGCACAGGGGAAATGTGGATTTGGCTCCTCTCACCGCCCTGGCTGAGCTCGCTCAGGTCTGCATGAGGCCATCAGTGATAAACAACCCAGAGAACAGAAAATTGCAGTTTTTCCAAAGTTGCTGAATGGAGTTTCAAGATTAAATACTTCAAATTATGCTAGAAAGTTTATTCTGATCCATTTTGGTATCACCAGCATCCCTGGGGATGGGGCTGCACCAGACCAGAAGCCAGGGCACGAGCAGAGCCTCCCTGAGGCCCCGGGTGAGGCTCAGGGCAGTGAATCCCTCTCCCACCATGGTTCCACCTGGACACTGCATCCCTCCGGCCCCAAATGCTTTATTTCTCTTTAATGCCCTTTAACCAGCCACTCTTCCAGGGCAGGCTGGCACCTCAGCTGGCCCCTGGCCTCCCGGCTGCAGCACCAACACTCCTAAAACTCCTCGAAAAGGCAAAGCAGGCAGCGCTTTCATCTAAAATCTGCCTGCTGATCTCTCTGGCCGGGGGCGACAGGGCCTCCTCCTGCTCCAGCTCCTCACGTCCAAAACCTGAGCTCCTCTGCAGGCATTGACCTCAGAGCCCTGAACAATTTCAGGTTTATTTCAGGGCTTATCTCCCTCCCATCGAAGCGTTTGGGCCTTAATGAGTTGCCCAAGGGCACACAGCAGCAGTGATGGGAGCACAATCACTTTCCCAGAGGAAAGCCACGCGTTCTCCTCCACACACCTTCCCACTTCTTTTTTTTTAGGGAAAATTCCTTTTTTTTTTTTTTTTTTTTTTTTTTTTTCAGATTGGGAAACCTCCCTTCGCAGGAATTCAATGGTTTAAGTGAAAAAGCCTCGTTTGGGTTGACTCTGCTGGGTCAGAGTGGGCAGGAAGCCTTGAGGGGTGGGGGAGGCAGTGCCTGGAGGCAGCCCCCAGCCCGAATTCCAGGAGAATGGGATGCTCCACTGGCACCCCTTGGCCTGGGGGCCCCCAACGCTTCGGGGCTGCTCCCAGGGGAGGAATTTTTTGATGCTGGGGCTGCTCGTGTCCCTAGGCCTCGGGCAGACCTTGCTGAGCACATTTGGAGCTCCCCAGCAGAAGGCAGATATCTTACACCTATTTTACAAATAAGATAAGAGCCCTTGCTCAAGGTGACCTGAGGGTTGTCCAGAGAGCACGGGCCAGTCCCAGGTGAGGACACAGTGCCCAGTGCCAGGTGCTCTCTGCGGGCTGGGCAGGGTCTTTTGGGGGTGATGATTCCTCTGGAGATCCTTGTGGTGCTCCAGACAGAAATTTGGGTCGGTGGGGTTGGCTCTGACCACCCAAACGTGCTCTGCTCCCCAAGCCAGGGTGTCTTACCGCACAGATCCTTCATTTTGGGGATGTGCCCGTGCCAGCCCTGCTGCTGCAGCCCCGGGAGGAGCTCCCCTGTGGAGAACAGGCTGTGACAGGGCTGACCCCACAGGTGACACGGTCCCAGCAGGGGGGTGGCCCTTCCCTTGCCTCTGGAGATGTCCCCACAGGGCTAGGGCAGGCTGGAAAGGCCCCGAGCAGCTGTGACCCAGCAATTCCCACGGAGACAAACCCCAAAACCCCAGAGGCTCTCCCAGCCCCGAGAGCCGAAGGGCCCCAAACTCTCCCGCGCCGCCGAGCCACGGGGGCAGCTCCAACCTCCCGAAGCCTTCCTGCATTCCAGCCTTCATTTTGGTGCTGTAAATAATCCTGCTGCCTCCTCTGGGACATGGTGTTCCTCATTCCTGCCCGGATCAGGCCGCTGTCCCCTGTGCCAGGTGGTGACACCGGGTGGGGGTGGCAGCGGTTCCCTTTCAGGTGGCAGCTGTGGCTCCAGCCCTGGCACCACGGAGCCAACGGCCAGGCCAGCTCTGCCAGCGGGATGGTGGCATCCAGCCCGGGCCCCGCATTCCTGGGCGAGCAGGAAATGGTGATAACCAGCCCTGGGAATGCCAGAGCTCTGTGCAGTGCCCACCCCTGCCCACCCTCCCAGCAGCTCAGAGCATCCTGCAGCTCTGGGCACGTCCCCCGCCTGCTCCAGGAATGGCCACCTCATTCCTGTAGGAATTTGGCAGCCCAGATCTCTGCTTTCCCACCTGGCTGAGGGATTTGAAACGCTCCTGAAGGGACAGGCAGACAGACAGGGAAGCAGGACACCCCACCTGTGTAGGTGTCACAGCCTGAGCAGCACATCAGCCATGAGGAACAAGCTCCCAGCACCTCTCAACGTGTTCAGCACCTCCCAGATCCTCATGGAAGCCCCAGATTCCCTCCTCAGAGGCTGCCCCGCTCCACCTGCAGCATCTCCATCCCAAACCCCACGTCCTTCCCGCACCTGTGCCTGCACAAGCCCTGTTTCCTCAGCAAAACCACCCAAAAACGAGGAGCAGCTCTGGCTGCAGGGGTGGGGATGGGGATGGGAGGGAAGGATGGAGAAAGGAAGGCTCCCTACAGGTCCCATCATCTCCCAGGAACCAGCTCCCACTGCCCCAGGGCACGGCTGCCTGTCCCTGCTGCCCCCAGCCTCGGCCTCCCACTGAATTATTACCACTGAATTATTACCACTGAATTATTGCCCCGTTAAGTTCAACATATCTGCTAAAATTAATCATCTGCAAACGGATCCACACATTCCAGCACGTGGAATGCTGCTATCGGCCCAGGAGATAACCAGCTCAGCACTCTGTGCACCCCAGGCTGACGTGGGGAGTCCCTGGGGTGTCTTTCCATGTCCCAGTGCTCCCCAGCTTCCCTGTGCTTCCCAGACACTCCTCCATGCCGTGCACACCATCCTGGATGCTCTGTTGGTGGCCACATCCTCGGGCCACACGTGGGGAGTTTGGCCAGAGCAGAAAGAGGCAGAATGGGTTGTATTTATAATTACTGAAAATGGAATTTGACCAGGACAGCGCCTCCCACACCAGAAATGCCCCAGGACCATCGGTGGCTGCACAGGGCTGGGTTCTTTGCAGGGCAAGACTTCGTTTTATCCTGATCACACCCAGCAGGACTTTGGAATAGCAGTTCCTGTCACAGGCAGCAGGAAACGAGAGGGAATCCATCTGTGCAGGAGGGACACCAGGGCTGCGAAGGGACAGGGAGAGCCTGAAAGCCTGGTGTCATTCCCTGTGGAAAAACCACCTTGCACGTGGTTGAGAACTTCACTGGGTCTTGTGAGTGCTGGGGGGACAAAAATCCATCCAGCTGGACTCCAGCCCGGCCAGCATCCCAGTCCAAGCCCCAGCAAGTGCAGCACTGAGCCACTTTGGGGTGGTTTTGTGTCCCAGAGTGCCCAGACAGCACTTTCCTGCCCGTGCCAGGGGTCAGTGGCATTCCATGGTCCTGGCATGGATCTTTCTGGGCCCTCCCTGTGCCTGATGCACAGAGCAGCTCCAAGAATGAGCAGCACCAGCTGCTCCTCTTTCCCTCACGCTGGGAGCCAGCTTTGGAATGTTACCTTTTGTCTTTCTCCAGTGGAGCTTCGCTAAGAAAAATGCCCTTTACTGTTGGCAAAAGTCCCTTTTGGCATGAACGCTCCAGCTAATTAACCCTGCACATTAGCCCTGGAAGTTAATTAGCATCATCCAGGATGCTGTTCCCCCTCTTTCCCTGGTGAAGGATCCCTGTGGATGCTGGAGCTCTGTGTTCCTGGGATTTGCTCTGTGGCAGGAACACTCGTGGGCTGCTGCCTCTGCCGTGCCACGCGTTCCTGTCCCACAGGGCTCCGCTCATATCAGGCTGTCCTGTAAAAAACCCCACTCGATATGAGTTATTAATGATATTTACAGGATAACTGCTCGGCAATGATTACCTCTGTCGGTCAGATGGCAATGAATCAGCCCCCTTCCCTCGGGCACCCTCGGCAGGGTGTTCCTCTGGCGTGCTCCAGACACGATGATTGATTTCCATACGATGAGGTTTCTTGGCAGGAGCTGCCGATGCCTCGAGCGTGCACGAGGTACCAGGAATTTTTACTCTGGGAGCGAGCACAGCCCACACCGCTGCCTTCCCCCTCTGCTCACCCCAGCCGTGCGTTCCCTGCCCCTCTGTCCCTCTCCCCGCTCCCTTCTCCCATCGTTATCCAGCGCTCGGAGGGGGCAGCACATCCCGGTGACACCCGGAGGAGGGAGGGCAGCAGAGCCCCCCCTGTGAACACCCCGAGCCAAGCTGCCCTTGGGGACAACGGGAACACGAGGGATCAATTCCTCCACAACAAATCACCCCCTGCAGCTCCCTTCTGGTGGCCAATTCCTTTGGGGACATGTCCCTGTCCCATTCCTCGTCCCGTTCCGTGCTGATGTCCCTGTCCATCTCATCACCTGCAGTGTCCTGGCCGCTACCTGGCTCCTGCACTCTCAAATCCCTCTGGGAGGGGAGGAGAGGAGTCCAGGAGCCTGGAGAAGAAAGAGAGAAGATCAGGATCCTGGAGAAGAGAGGAGTCTGGGAGCTTGGAGAAAAGAGGAGTCCATGGATCCTGGAGAGGAGATCAGGATCCTGGAGAAGAGAGATCAGGATCCTGGAGAAGAGAGGAGTCCATGGATCCTGGAGAGGAGAGGAGATCAGGATCCTGAAGAAGAGAGGAGATCGGGATCCCGGAGAAGAGAGATCAGGATCCTGAAGAAGAGAGGAGATCGGGATCCTGGAGAAGAGAGATGAGGATCCTGGAGAAGAGAAGAGTCCAGGAGCCTGGACATGAGAGGAGATCAGGATCCTGGAGAAGAGCATCAGGATCCTGGCCCCAGCTCAGCACAGCGGTGCTGCCATGCGTTGGACACGATGGCAGCACGTGATGAGCCGTGTCCCTTACTCTCAGCTGCCTGCTCCTCTGTCCCAGGAGCTTTCCCAGTTTCAAAAGCTGCCTCTCCCAAAACCCTGGCAGCTCCCACGCCAGGAGATCGAGCAGCACCTCAGGGGTGGCTCCCGAGCTGCAGCTCCCGGCCGGCCCCTCCCCGCTCATCGCTGTCCCCCGCCGGGGGCGTCAGAAGAACCTGTCAAACCCTGTGCGGAGGAGCGCGTGGCCAGGTGTGGCTCCTGCCGGGGACCGTGCCTGCCAGGCTGATGACAGATAGCGCAGCCCGAGCGTCCCGCGCATCCCCGCGAGCTCCCACCGGGGACAGAGCCCGAGCCTCAGTCCTGGGCAGACAGCGGGGCTTCCCCTCTCTTCCCCGCTCCTCTCATCCCTTTGAACGTGGAAATGAGAGAGACTCCGCTCTCCGCTGCCAATCCCTTCTCCCGGGCCGGCGCGGCGGGGTCGGGCGCTGGCACAAAGCGCCCCATTGTCCATCCCGGGGGCGGAGAGTCGGCCCGAGCTCAAAGGCCGGGCAGACGCTGCCCACCGCGGCCAACAAAAGCATCCCCTGCTGCCCCCGGCCCGTGGCAGCCGAGGGAGGGGGCCGGGGTGACGTGAATATGGGCTATTGTCACCCAGAGCATGGAGGGACCCGCAGAGGGGATCAAACGGCCCAGGCCGGAGCGGGGAGGGGTGGGGTGAGGGGGGACATCCAAAAAAGCGCTTCTCCCTCTTCAGATCTCCCCTTATCTCCCCTGGCTATCTCCTGGGCTTAGCCCGGGTGTACCTGCTCGCAATTACCTCCTCAAGCCAATCAGGCGCCGAGCACAGCCCTCGGTCCCCTTGACTGGGGTGATTTATAAATGACTCACTGGCTCGTTTGAGCGCAGACCTCTGCACACCTCCTCGGCAGCACCTCTCCTGCCACATCTGCACCCCCACACCATCGGCCGCTCTCCCGAGCAGGTAACTCCAACAATCGGGCTCTTTGTCTGGGTGGGCGTGGGGGATTTACACTCCGCTTGCACAGCCACTGGGTGTGAGGCGCACTATTTGGAGAACTGGTACTTCTTTTTTTTTCTCTTTTTATTTTTTTTTCCCCCTTCCTTTTCCTCCCTTCTCTTTTCCTCCCTTCTTTCGCCAAGAGGATTTACGGCGGCAGATTTACTCAGGAATTAGCAACACCAACGATCCAGCAGCTTGATTTATTATGAAGAGAGAGGCTGGAAGAGCCAAATATGTGAATTAATTATTGCTAGAATAAATCCTGCCATCTTATCCTGCCCGGTTCCTGCTGAGATGTGTGGAGGGATTTACCTGATTTAGGACAAGCAACACTGATGAGAAACACTCAAGTTTCTGGACCCTTGTTATGACCAGAACTTTCTGTGCGTGGGACTGTGAGAAGTGGTCCCTGCCTGAGGATGTTGCAGCCCAAACTGGGTGTTGCACATCCCGGGATAGAGGGGAGGGATGTGGAGCCCAGAGCCTGCAGGCAGTGGTTGGGAAGCACTGGATCTGCACAGGAATCCAGCCCAGGAAAGGGGATTTGGCTGTGCAGGGCATCCTGTGCTCACAGTCAGGTTAGGAGGGAATTTTAAAGCTGGGAATGAGGAGTGCTCCCAGACTGAGACCTGTCACACCGGGGGCAGGGTCTCCAGCTCCTCCCAGTGCCCTTTCAAGGGATGCTTAGATCCAGTTTGGGCAGGCTCCTTCATATATAAGCAAGAGGAAATATCCCCTCTGTCTTGCTCCGTGGTGGAAAACTGCAGTTTCTGCACCTGGGATGCTTTCTGCTCTGCCCTGATAAAATTTGTCCACGCCTTATTTGTAAGCAGGCTGAAACCTGGAGCTGGGGACCTGTCCTCTTTCCCTCAGAGATAAGTCCCTGCAGTGACATTTGTCCCGGTCACGCCGTGTTTCTGCCCCGGGTCAGAGATTCCCAGCACAGAAATGCTGTCCCATCCTCCACCTCTGGGACAGGATGGACGGGGTGACCCCAGAGGTGTTTTTCCTTCTCCCAGAGTGGATCCACAGGGGAGGGAGCATGTGGAGGGGTGAGCTCTCAGCAGACATCCCAGATCAGTGCTGGCAGGAGCTGCAGGAACGCTGCAAACTTTGCAATTCCTTTGGATTTGTGTTGCACAGCTGCTCTTCAAAGGTCTGTGTCAGAGACAGGTGAAGAACAGAGACTGTGGCACTGAGGGACAACAAAGTCTCACTTCTCCTTCCTTTAAATGCCCTTTCCAGATCACTCCTGCCCATCCCAGCTGCCTTTTCCACGGGAAGGGGATGGAGACAGCACTTCCAGGGACTGGGCTGAGATGCTCTTGGGGTCAGGCACTGCTCTGCCACACTCAGCCAGGTGACAGCCCGGGGGGACAGCAGGGCCGGGAAGCTTTTGGGGTGTCCATACTGACATAGATACTTTGGGATGGACATCCCAAAGCAGCACCCCGGGTCATGTGCCCGACGCCTCACCCCAGCCCAGCCCTTCCTCGCAGAGCTACGGCGCTGATGCAGCTCCAACAGCAGCCAAGAGTTGGGGTGGGGTTGGGAAAAACTGGGTAAATCAAACAAATCCCAGGGAAAGGAGGTCCAACCTGGGCTTTGCTCCTTGCTGTCAGCGCAGGGCAGATCCCCCGTGCCCACAGCGTTTGCTCCCTCACAGCAAAGCGCAGGAGCCGAGCTGCTGAGTAGAAACATTTCACTTAATAAACACCCTGTGAGCCAAACATTTTGGCTTCACCCTCAGGGGCTGGCAGATGCCTGCAGATTTTATTATTCTGGTTACCAGGCACAGAGCTAGTTTGGTTAGAAACTCGTGTGAAGTGGTACATCAAACATTGGCACCGGCCCAGCAGCGGCAGCACAAGAGCTCTGCCCGCTGCCTGTGCTGGGCTGGGTCACCCACAACGAGGAAAGGACCATCTGCCTCATGGAAATCACCCACTGAACACTCCAAATATTGCATCTGAACAGGAAGAAAACGTTGGTTTAATGCCTGCTGTTCCGTGGTGAAGGTGCAGGAGTGGGGCAATGGGCTGGGGGATCCCGGGGGACGAGGGGCAGCCCAGGGCACTGGGATGGGAGGTGGGAGCCGGAGGGAAGCAGAGATGTCTCCTCCCGGCCCTGCACCGTGGCACGGGACCCATTCCATGCCTGCCCAAGATCCATCAGAGCCCGTTAGCACCTCCTTTCACCCCCTTCTCTCTCTGGCTCTTATTCCACCAGCCATCACTGTGGCTCCTCCTGGAAAATGGACTGGAACAGCAAAGTTTTGACTAAACTTTATGGATTCTGGCATTTTGCCTTTTCTGAGGCATGGTTATTTTTCATGACTGATTTATATGCTCTTCTGGTGTCTTCCTCTTCTATTTCTAATGGGTAAAGGTTAAGAAAAGGTTAAACTCCAGGGACAAAGGTGTGTGCCCAGTGCATGGCATCAGCCCCCTGAATGCAACCCCTGCTTCCCTGCCCCTGCTTCTTCCCCCTCCCCAGATTATTGAGAATGATTTTTTCCCCAAAATACTCGTGCCAGAAATGTGGGACTGTAGATGTGCCTTTATCACTGCCAGCTTTTCTTCCTGAATCAGTTCATTTGTAGGTGAAGCCTGTGGCCATCCGGAGCCAGAGGCAAAACAAAACTAAATCAACCAAATTCTAAGTGTGAAAAAGCATTTGTGCCCAAATGGCCCAGCTGAAGACTCTGGGGTCCCTTGGTGGTCAGTTCCTGGTGTGGTCCATCAGCTGGACTCGGTCCTGGCATGTCCCCAAAGCCAGGAAGCTGCAGGGAGTGACCGGGGAGCGCGGGGGCGGATCTGCCAGTGCCCGATGGCAGAGGTGAATTATACAACATCTTCTGAAATACCTGAGCTGAGTGAGTGACAGCAGGAGCCTCCTTCTCCCCAGGCAGAGGGGAGCGGGTGCGTGGCAGGAGGGTGAGGGAGAGTTCAGTCAGGGGGAGCACCTGGCGCTGCAGAGCCTGGCACCGCCACATCTGGCACCGCCACATCTGGCACCGAGAGCGCAGCCCCTGCGCCACGCAGGTCTCAGGGAGGAACTGGTGGCTTCCCCTGCTGCCCTTGCAGGACCTGGGCCCTTTCACCGTGCTGCCCCAGGGCTCCTGCAGCCGCAGCCAGGCAGTCACGGCGCTGAAGGCACCGGTCCAGGGGCACGGGAGTCAAGACCTTGTCCTGGTGTTGCAACCAAACCCTTGCACCTGTGCCTGTGCTCTCCCGGCAGACCTGGGCCGGGGGACAGGGGGGAGCTGCTTTTATGGCCCTTTCTTGGGCAATGGGGCCGGGAGGGGGTGTTTTGGAGGGAGATTCACACGGGATTGGGAAGAGGTTGGACCTCTGAACCCAGTCCCGAAGCAAACAGCACGGAGGGCTGGGTGTGCCTCGTGCAAGGAGAAGGGGGATGGAGAGGGGGCAGGCAAAGGAGGAAGCGTTATTTCAAGAGCATTGATTTTTAATGCCTAAAATTAAGAAGCAGATGGTTGAATGGGACATTTGTCCATCTCCAGCACTGGGATCGGTTTGGGCCCTTGTGTCACACCCAAGGCAGGGATCAGATTGCTCTCCCACCAAATTTCTACTCATTCCTTGGACTGGAGCTCCTGTTCTGTGCCTACGTCAGTGCAGGAAAGTGGCTTTGTGCCAATGGCTCCTATCAACACCAGCCAGGAACCTCAATGTGACTTTCCTCTTCCCAAGCACAGCTATCACCAGCACGGGGACAGCAGATAAGAGCTCAGTGAGTGTGTTTGCAGAATGAACTCTGGGAGAAAAGGTCCATGCCTGGCATGCACAGCCTGGTTCGGGCCTGGCAGGGCTGGGATCAGCCAGCTCTGGACCGAGGGGACACTCATGACCTGCTGGGACAATGTTGGTCACCCACATCACATTGCTGGAGCAGAGCAGCTCTGCTCTCATGTGTTGTTTGCTCCGAGTATCACATCCCATTTGTGTACTCAGTGAGGTCAAATTTTACATTTCTGAGCATCACCCACTGCAGGGATGGGCTGCCCGAAAACTTGTGAGCTCTAGGAGCTCTTCTCCCAGACCTTGTCCTTTATTTCCACGCTCAAACTGGAAGAGAGATCTTGAAAAACCTGGTCCCTGCAATGCAGCAGCTGACTGGCACTCCACTCTCCCCTCCACACTCATGGAATTGCTCCGGGGTCCTGCCCCAGCTGCAGGGTTTAAACCAGCTCTGCAGCTTGCCGTGGGCTCATCCCAGCAGCACCAGGCCAGCTGGATTTGCCTTTTGTTCAAGGAGCAGCCACGCAGCTCCTCGTGCTCTTTAATGCCCAAATCTCAGCGGTTTAAGCTGCTGTTTTATCTCGGGCAAGGCTGTGATAAGCCAAGTCAAGAACTTGACTCTGTCCTGGACGCTGACATCACGAGCCTGTTTGTTTAAGATGGAATTTAATCATGGGGATATTTTCCCCTCTATACCTGCTCTGTTTATTATTTTTTCCTGATTGCCAGCACTTTCACTCAGCGGGGGAATTTCATTAAAGAGCTGGGATTTAATTGGCTGCTTGGATCTGTCTGGTGGCAGAAGGGATGGAGATCAGAGAGACCACCAGGACCTCGGGTGGGATTACCAGCCCTCAGAAGCTGTTGCTGAGTCTGGACCTATGAAATATTCACCATGGAGAACGGGAAATTCCGAGCAGAGCTGTGGGGCTGGGAGGAAGGCTGGGAACAGACACAGGATCATGGGAAAAGTGGGAAAACCATGACTGTTTATCAGGCAAGCTTTTGGCATAAGGGACTGGGAAGAGCCCAGGATTAGTGCTATTATCCAAGGGCAAAGTTTGTCCTTGCTCTTGGAGGGGAATCTCCAGGGGAAAAGGAGCAGCAGGGATGCCCTGCAGAGGGCACTGGATCAGGCACCTGGCACTGCAGGGTGAGGGACGGGTCTCCCCTTTGCCCCAAAGCCGTGGGCTGGGTTCCCCCCCCGAGCCCCGTGGGTGCAGATCAGAGCTGGAATCACACACACCTCACGGCCGGGGCAGTTTTACAGCAGGGTGCTCTTGATGGCCCCTGTGATCCCTAAAGGAGCGGGGCTGATGACCTCTCCTTCTAGACCCATTAGCCGCTATTTGCATAATGATTCTGTTGACCTAAATTCTCCCCAAAGTTTCGGCTCCCTGCATCATCCTTTCCTTCCTGCCCTGCTCTGCTACAATCCTCTCCTGTCCTCCACTCCGAGGCATCTCCCCCGTCCTGCGGAAGGACATTTTGCTCATCCCGCTGTCCAGGTGTGTCCTGACTTTCAGCAGCGCCCAGAGAGGGGAGGGGAGGCTCTGGCACATCCAGATCACTCCGTAAACTCTCAGCAACCTGGATGTTGCTTCTCGATGCATTCTCCTGCCTGAATCACCAGCTTTTCCCACCCCCTCTTCTCGTCCTGCGTTGGGCAATGACCCGCTTAGACACACGCCAAAACACAAATAATTACCGAGATCCTCGGTGTACATCTGACCACTTCCTCCCTCCCTCCCTCCCCTCCCATCCCGGCCACTTCGGGGTGATTCTCCCCTCTCCCCAGGCACGGTAAAATCAGGGATGTCTGAAGTTCATCATCCCTTTGGTGAGACCCAGATACCGGGCAGGACTGGTCTGCCGGGATGTTTTGGCATCTTCATCACTGACACGAGTTAGCAACAGTTATCTCCCCGAGCATCACTTCCTAGAGGAAACCGGGCACTCACCCACGGCCAGCGAGGACTGGGAAGGTTCTGGAATGCTGGACAGGCTGGGCAGTGTGGCAGGAACACCTCGGGAGGGATCCAGCCCTCAATCCCGGTGCCAGTATCAACCAGCCTGGCGAAGCTTTGCCAACGCCACCGATGGTGAAACCGAGCCATGGGAAAGGTCAAGTGCCTCGCCCGAGGCGAAAAGGCACTCCCGGAGCCGGGATTAGCACCCCTGCCCGCCTGCCAGGCGATCCAGGCCGAGCTCGGGTCCCTTCGCACGGCACCGCTCATTAGCACCGCTCATTAGCACCGCTCATTAGCATCGCCTCCGAAGAGCTGCGAAAGCTCCGGGGCCGGGGAGCAGCAGCAGCCCCTGGAGCTGGGAGAAGCCACTCCCAGGACCTGCCTCTCTGCCACGGGGAAACTATTTAGGGTGGAGAAGCTCGGGGAGGGCTCCAGACGCTGGAGGTGTCCGCTCTGTTATAGCGCAGGTGGGGCCAACTCCAGCCACATTCTTGGCTTTGCTCTTTCTATTATTTTTTTAATTTTTTTTTTTTTTTTTTTTTTTTTTTTTTTTTTTTTTTTGGGAAAAATCCAAATGATCCAGAGATGAGCCAGGCCAGGCCTCGCTATGCCATCGAACGTCCTGCCTACTCTGTCAGCCTCTTCGACGAGGAGTTTGAGAAGAAAAGCAGAACTTACCCCGTTGGGGAGAAACTGAGAAACCTTTTCAGGTAACAGGGAATGCTGTAGAACGTAAATCAGATTTAGTCAGGAATTGGGGGGGTATAATTCAGACCTGGGAATACAGATCCCATTTTTATCCTGGGGAACTGTGGTTTTCAGGGGTTTGATGGATGAAAGGTATGGGAGAAATGCAAATTGGGCTGAAGAAAATGAAATTGGTGGCTCTTTTCCCAGCAGAACAGTTTGCACTGAGTGCATTTGGGATTTGGGGTCCTATTTCCCCAGGTTTGGTTGTTTTTTTTTTTTAATAGTGGAAAAAGCACAATTGGTGATGTAGGGACATGTGGATTACTTTTTTTTAAGCTTTCTAGCTGGGTTTTCCTTTTCTCAGCTTTCTGATTGAAACCAATACCACCTTAAAGAAAGGCTTATAATTATGCTAACAAAGGTTAATAACCCTGCTGATCACCTTCTTGGAAATCTGTCTCCACTCCTCTGAGAAAGGAAGGCAATAATAGAGGAAAGAGAGGGCTCAGAATCTGGTGAGGGAGAAAGGTTGAGACATTCCTGGGAAGATCCTTCCTCACTTCCAGCTCATTCGCTTCCTCCCTTCCTTCATTTTCAAATTCTTCACCTTTCAAATTTCCTTTCATTTTTTATCTCCCTTCTAGATGTTCAGCTTCCAGGTTCAAGCTCACCCTCTTCCGCCTGTTCCCAATTCTGGCGTGGCTCCCCAGGTACAAAATCAAGGACTACATCCTGCCCGATGTCCTCGGCGGGCTCAGTGCGGGGACAATCCAAGTGCCACAAGGTGAGCAGCGTCCCTCTCTGCCTGTCCAAGAGGGAGTAACGCTTTGCCAGCTCGAGTACAGCTCTGCAGGTGACGCTGGTGCCCCGTTGGGAGGGGTTTTGTGTTTTACTGATGACCCCAAGCTCTCCCTCCAGCCTGCTGAATTCCCCTGCCCGTGCCCCTCGTGTTTTGCAGGGATGGCCTTCGCCCTCCTGGCCAACCTGCCTCCTGTCAACGGGCTCTACTCCTCCTTCTTCCCCCTGCTCACCTACTTCTTCCTCGGGGGCATCCACCAGATGGTGCCAGGTGAGGAACTGCCTGCCCAGGACAGTAAAATGCTGCCTGGGAGCGCTGGCGTGTCCCAGAACGGGGAGGTTTGCTCCGCCGGGGCTCTGTGGGGTCGCAGGTTCCGGCTGCGCTGCAGGATTGTCACCCCGACGAGCCAGTGCCACCTCCCGTGGGGCTGGGGAGGGGCTGAGTGACTCCCCTGCACCGCCCCACCTGCCCAGGAGCCAGACCCTGACCTCCCCGTGCTGTCTGCAGGGACTTTTGCTGTCATCAGCATTATTGTCGGCAACGTCTGCAACGAGCTGGCTCCCGAGTCCGACTTCCAGTACTTCAACCACACCGCCAACGAGACCGGCGTGAACAGCACGGCCCTGGAGGCGGCCAGGCTGGAGATCTCTGCCACCCTGGCCTGCCTGACAGCCCTCATCCAGGTGAGTCTGCGTGTCCCTGACCCTCCCTGGGAGCCAAGCTGGCCCTGGAGCACAGGTGGTGGTGGCAGGTGCTCCAGGAGGCCCCGCTTACGGGTGGATGATGCCTCAAAATAGAGATTTTTGGGGATTTTTGGGAGCCAAGCTGGCCCTGGAGCACAGGTGGTGGCGGCAGGTGCTCCAGGAGGCCCCGCTTACGGGTGGATGATGGCTCAAAATAGAGATTTTGGGGGATTGTTTTTGGTCTTGTGGTGGAATTCTCTATGTGGACAATCCAAGAATGGCACGCTTAGCCCTGAGTGGGGGTGGATGATGGCTCAAAATGGGGATTTTTGGGGATTTTTGGGGATTTTTTTTGGTCTCAGGGTGGAATTCTCTATGTGGACAATCCAAGAATGACACTCAGCTCTGAGTGTGGATGGATGATGGCTCAAAATGGGGATTTTTGGGGATTTTTGGGGATTTTTGGGGATTTTTAGGGATTTTTGGTCTTGTGGTGGAATTCTCTATGTGGACAAGCCAAGAATGGCACTCTTAGCCCGGAGTGGGGGTGGATGATGGCTCAAAATAGAGATTTTTGGGAGCCAAGCTGGCCCTGGAGCACAGGTGGTGGCGGCAGGTGCTCCAGGAGGCCCCGCTTACGGGTGGAGGATGGCTCAAAATAGAGATTTTGGGGGATTTTTTTGGGGATTTTTGGTCTTGTGATGGAATTCTCTATGTGGACAAGCCAAGAATGGCACTCTTAGCCCGGAGTGGGGGTGCATGATGGCTCAAAATGGGGATTTTTGGGGATTTTTGGGGATTTTTTTGGGATTTTTGGTCTTGTGGTGGAATTCTCTATGTGGACAATCCAAGAATGACACTCAGCTCTGAGTGTGGGTGGATGATGGCTCAAAATGGGGATTTTTGGGGATTTTTGGTCTCGGGGTGGAATTCTCTATGTGGACAAGCCAAGAATGGCACTCTTAGCCCTGAGTATGGCTGGATGATGGCTCAAAATGGGGATTTTGGGGGATTTTTGGGGATTTTTGGTCTCGAGGAGGAATTCTCTATGTGGACAAGCCAAGAATGGCACTCTTAGCCCGGAGTGGGCGTGGATGATGACTGAAAATAGAGTTTTGGGGGCATTTTTGGGGGCACTTTTTGGGCATTTTTTGGGGCATTTTTGGGGACTTTTGGGGGCATTTTTGGGGATTTTTGGGGGCATTTTTTAGGCATTTTTTGGGGATTTTTGGGGCACTGCTGTGGATTTATTGGGATTTTTGTTCTCGTGGTGGAATCCTCTCCGTGGACAATCCAAGAACAGCGCTCCTAGCCCTGCTGCCCCCATCCCTGCCCCGGGACACCCCTGCTGTGTGTGGGAGAGCTGTGTGCGCTCTCCCAGAGCATCACCCTGCCCCACAGCGGGGGGCTGCCACTGCCCTGACCCACAGCTCCTCCGTCCCACCCTAGCTCTGCCTGGGCTTCCTGCAGTTTGGCTTCGTGGCCATCTACCTGTCCGAGTCCTTCATCAGGGGCTTCATGACGGCGGCGGGGCTGCAGATCCTCATCTCCGTGCTCAAGTACGTCTTCGGCTTGACGGTCCCGTCTTACACCGGGCCCTTAGCTATCGTCTACGTAAGTGGGGGCTCTGCACAGCCACCTTCCCCCCCCACCACGGCAGCACCGCCACCCCTGCCAGGGAAACGGGGGCCCAGGAGAGCAGGAAAGGCTTGGGGGGAAAGGGGAATCCCCGCCCCAGCAGCGTTATCTGAGCCCTGCCTGCGTGGCTTTGATGAGGAATAACGAAATGGTGTGGGTATTCTCAGCTCAGTCAGAGAGAAAGAGAAGTTTTCTAACCAGGCGAGAGCCTGGGGAGCAGTTGGGAAAGAATGTAAATAATTCTCTAATCTATCTTGTTGTTCACATTGTTTATAGATATTTTCTGCTCCTGTGTGTCATTCACTGCACACCAGTGGTGTGGGATGTTTTTACTCTAAGACCAATGAAATGAGTCTGGAATTGTCTTCCCAGGGAGTTGGTGGAATCACCATCTCTGGATGTGTTAAAAAAAGACTGGACATGGCACTTGGTGCTGTGCTCTAGTTGAGGTGTGAGGGCATAGGTTGGACTCGGTGATCTTAGAGGTCTCTTCCAACCTCATGATTCTGTGATTCTGTGATTCTGTGATGTTCTCTATATCTAGAGCAGTACATTTGAAATAAAAGAGAGCTCATTTTCTTTGCCTTCTGATCTGGAGTTCTCTGTTCCCATCTTGCTCAACAGTGTCAAAATGGGACTGGGGTCTAGGGGGGGGGGGTATGAGCTGTGCTGCTTTGCAGCAGGACTCTTGCAGAGTTGTTAGCAGCAGGGACGTTTCCTCTGAGCAGGTTTGGCCATTCCTGGGATTTCCTGTGTGTTCCAAGGATGAAGCAGCCAGAACTGCATTAAATCACCAGCACAGGCCCAGGGCTGGGGGCTGATCCCTCAGCAGAGCGTTTTTAGCACTGCTCACGTCTCAGGGTGTTCACTGTGGTAACAAGTGCTGTCCGTCGTCCTGTCCATGCTGTCCAGAGTGTCTGTCTGGCTCGCCGTGACCCCTTCTCCTCTTGTCTCCCCTTCAGACATTCATTGACATTTGTAAAGGTCTGCCCCAGACCAACCTGGCCTCCCTGGTCTATGCCTTGGTCAGCGCTGTGCTCCTGATCGTCGTCAAGGAGCTCAACCTGAAGTACATGAAGAAAATCCGGATGCCCATCCCGATGGAGATCATCATCGTAAGTGACACCTGGGCTGTCCCTGGGAGCCTCCCGATGCTGCCCTGATTTTTTAAAAGTGTTGAGTTTTCTTTTATAGTTCTTCTGAAAGTTTTGAAGTTCTCATGAAACTTCTTTAGCCTTCTGATGATGTTTACATGTTTGAGAGTCAGAGGTCCCACACAATTTCATGTAGAAATAGAACAGTTTACATATTTCTCTGTGGGTGGAGAGAAATGATGGATTGATCTTTGGGCCAGTGTGGTTGGAGAGGTGGTAATTCCATCCTCCAATCCACGGTCACCTTTGGAATTCTATAAATGACTAAAACTGTGTCTTTTTCTCTTTTGAATTTACAAGCTTCTGTGTGCTCATTTCATGTACTGACATCCCCTGACCTCACAGCCCCGGGACACTGCTGCTCTCAGCAGGGCCACCACACACAGCATCTACACAGTGACTGTGACACAGCCCCCACATGGTTTGGGGTCAGAAACTGGACCAGCCCCGTGCTCATCCCTGCACTGCATCCTGCTGATGCTGAGGCTGAAGAGAATAACCTGGGCCTGTCCTCGCCGTCCCCAGCCCAGTGGTGCTGGTTTTGCTCTGTCAGCTCTGGGAGCAGGGCAGGGGTAACGCCGTGAGCCAGCCCAGCTCTTCCTGCTCACAGCTCTTTTCTCCCTGTCCTTGCAGGTGATCGTGGCCACCGCAATCTCCGGCAGCTTCAACATGCCCGACAAGTACGGCATGCCAGTAGTGGGGAAGCTCAGCATGGGGTAAGTGCTTGTGTGCAGGTCTGATTCACCTTCCAGACAGTTTTCCTTCCTCCTCCTCCTCCTCCAGCCTGGAAAACACCTCCCTCTTCCCTGCAATGCCAGAGTCCCCTTCCAGGAGTGTCAGCGTGCCCTGTGACACAACCACCCCCGTCCTCTGGAGTGTGGGCAGGGACTGTGTCGTTCCTGAACCCCCCAGCTCCTCACCCACCCACCCCCCCCAGCCCCCAGGCAGCGCTGCCACAGCTTCTCACCTGTGCTCTGAGTGCAGGTTCCCAGCGCCCACCCTGCCCCTGGTGAGCAAGTGGAAGGACATGGTGGGCACGGCCTTCTCGCTTGCCATCGTGGGCTACGTGATCAACCTGGCCATGGGGAGGACCCTGGCAGCCAAGCATGGCTACGACGTGGACCCCAACCAGGTATTGCTGGGGCTGGGGCAGCCAGGCACTGCTGCCTTTGCTCTCAGGCGTGAAGGGAAGAGCTCAGACGTGCTGGGCTCAGAGCAGACGTGCTGCTCCCGAGGAGGCTCCGTGGCTTTGTGCCATGTGGGGGGCAAAAGGACACGGCAGAGCCCTGTCCCGTGGGCTGCAGAGAGGCTGGAAGAGGGAAAGGAGCTTTGGGCTGGGCTCTCTGCCTTGCTCCCCCCCCAGACTCTGTTTTGGCAGCTTGCTGAAGCACGGTGAGGTGCGTGCACTTCTCAGGGAGCAGAGAAAGACCTGGATTCCTGGTGTGTCACCTAGATACTCTGAGAGGCAGGACATTAAATAATCCTCTTTTGTCATCCCTGGCACAGTGGCAAGCTTTCAACAGCAGCCACACATACCACATGGAGCCCTGCCCCGAGTGTGTCAACAGATGACAACGTGTTTATGTGGAATTGTGCTTCCAGGTTTCCCTGATACACCAGGTTCTATCCCAGGTCTTACTGGAAGGAAAGAGCCCGGGATGCACTGCAGGGAACCCAGAGCCTGCCCTGGCTGCATAAACCAGCCTCAGGCCCCTGCTCTCTTGCCATGTGTCAGCAGGAAGGGCAGCTGTCCTTTCTGATGGGCATTCTCCACATCTCCACAGGAAATGCTGGCCCTGGGCTGCAGCAACTTCTTTGGATCCTTCTTCAAAATCCACGTGATCTGCTGTGCTCTCTCTGTCACCCTCGCCGTGGATGGGGCAGGAGCGAAATCCCAAGTTAGTTCCTCCTCCTCCTCCTCTCCTCCCTCCCTCCTCTGGATCACAAAGTGCTGTAGCTGGACGTGTTGCCAGCCTGACTGAGCACCTCTGGAGAAGTTTGACACACAAGTGCTTCAGGCTGTTGCTGTTAAAGCAGAATTTCCTCCCTCCCCAAGCCCATTTTGCTCCCTGATTTGGTTCTCTGGGTTGGCCACAGAAGCAGAGCTCTCAGCCTGCAGTCCCTCTCTGGCTCCCTGGACTGGGCAGTGAGGGAAGTTTGGGGTTATCTGTGAGATCTGCAAACCCCTGCCTTTTTTCAGAGGCAAACATCCTCTCCCATAAAATGCTGCAGTGCCCAGTGGTGCCCCTGGCTACACCCAGGGGAGCTTTGGGAAGCCCTGATGTTTGCAGAAGTGATTTCCTTTCCTCTTTGCAGGTGGCAAGTTTCTTTGTGGCTCTGGTGGTCATGGTGACAATGCTGTCCCTGGGAATCTACCTCGAGCCTCTTCCAAAGGTAACACAAACATCTGTGCAGGCAGAGCCATTGCAACACCCGCTCTCCACACCCAAACACGGACACAGCCTCGTTCCAAGAAACCCTGATGCAAAAAGCAGCATGGGACAGTTTGTCCCTGGCCTGGGGACCTGTCTGGAATCACAGAATCACACAGTCACACAATTCCAGGCTGGTTTGGGTTGGAAAGGACCTTAAAACCTCATCCCTGCCATGGGCAGTGACACTTTTCACTGTTGCTCCAAGCCCTGTCCAAGCTGGTCTTGGGCAGGGATTTCTCTGAGCAAATGCAAGTGTAAATTGTAATGAAATTATAATGTAAATTATAATGAAAGAATCATCCCAATGATGCTGCTCAGATCCAAGTGAGATCTTTGTGAGCATCACCCTTGTGATGGGACTGGCCCAAGGCAGGCAGATGCTGCAGAAAAGCCTCCACTGCCAAACGTGGCACATCCAGGTCCTGGCTGACACCATTCCCTGTCCTCCACAGTCTGTGCTGGGAGCCCTCATCGCTGTGAACCTGAAGAACTCCCTCAAGCAGCTGGCTGACCCCTTCTACCTGTGGAAGAAGAGCAAGCTGGACTGTGTGAGTGCCTGGGGTGGCAGGAGGCATCACCTGGCCAGGGCAGGATGAGCAGCACAGACCCCAAAAACGTCTTTTGTGGGGTTTTGGGGTTAAGAGTCCCTTGCAGGAGGTGGGTTTGGCTCTCTTGGTGAGATGGTGCTGCCTGTCCTGCCCAGCTGAGCACGCTGCTGCTCAGAGCACATATCAGAGAGGCCTGAACTCTTACCTGCTGGGTTTAAATGCCAATCAAGTGCGGAGCCTGTTTGCCCAGAACTAGCCAAACCGGCCCTGCTCAATATCTGGGAGTCATGACTTAAAAACTCACACAATGGCCCTCCAGGGTGAGGAGAGCCCTTCAGAGTGATAAGGACTCCAGGCACTGGTTGATGTATAAACCCAGGCAGGGGGTGGCGGGGGAGTGAGAGCGGAATTTGGAAATGTCTGACATAAAAAGTCAGTGTTTGAACAGGACTCCCACGGCTGAGTGCCCTGTGTGGACATGGAGCCAATATCCTGCCAGGGCCCGACAAACCCCCTTATCGGGGCAATCAGGAGTCCAGAGGGGCTGGCCCGAGCCATGAAGAGCTTTCCCAAAACCCTGCTCAAACAAGCGCTGGAGAAGAGCTGGGTTATCAATTTGGGCACGTCTCTGAACGGGTTCTGCTGCTGTGGGGTGAGAGGGGAGGTGTGTGGGCTCTGGCAGCTCGGCTGCTGCCCCTTTACCAGAGCACAGCTGGACCCCACAGGCTTCAGAGACCCCAAAAGCCTGGGCAGACACGAGCGTGGACTGAGTGGAGATGGATGGTGCTGCCTGAGGAACATCCTGGCAGATGCCAATGGAGTGAACGGGATTCCTCTGACCTTAATCTCCTTGGAATTTGAACTAGATTCAGTGTCCTGTCCCAAAATGGGGAGCACCATTCCTGGGTGATGTCAGACCATTGGTGTTCATCACCTTAATGCTGGCTGTGTTTCAGGACAGCTAATTCCAGCTAATTCTAATGAAGCCTGGATGGATGGATGGATGGATGGATGGATGGATGGATGGATGGATGGATGGATGGATGGATGGATGGAAGCTCTTCCTTGCTATTTATGCACAAAATGAACATAAATTAAGATACTGAAGTCATCAAAGTTACCTTTATTCAACCAAGGTCAAAGTTAGTTTTTATTCGTTGTGAGGATGGGATTAAAACAAGCTGATGATGATTTTCAGAGGGGATGTTTAAACGCAGGGCAGGACTGAGCTCATACACAGTGAGATGCTTGAGTGCTAACACATAAAAATGACAAATGGCAGAGCTCTGAGCTGGAGTGGGGCAGGTTTTTTCCTCTGTCACACCTGGCTGTTGAATCCTCTCTGTGTTCAGGCCATTTCTAGCACGTGCTCAGGCAGTTTTCAGAGAGATGATTTCTGATTTTTTCCTGAACTGCTCTGACGGACAGCAGGAACTGCTCGGGGCTGGAGCAGGGAGCAGCAGATGGTGGGGTCTGCAGGAGCCCCTTCCTGACGAGCCAGGCCGATCGTTTTTGGATGGAACGAGCGGAGCGGGCGCTCCAGCAGCCGTGGAGAAACGCCCCGGCTGCTTTTATGGCTGAAAGGAAACTGGGGCTCCTGGCAAACTTCCCAGCAAGGACGGTTCACTCTAAAACATGCAGCAACTGCAGCCTTAGAACAGCTGCAGAAGTCAGGGTTTGGCCTATTCATGTTGAGCTGGGAGGGTTTGAGAGTCCAGGATAGCAGCACAGAGCCATTTTCCCCAACCATTTTTTCCCAACGATTTTTTCCCAACGATTTTTTCCCATCTATTTTTCCCATCCATTTTTCCCATCCATTTTTCCCATCCATTTTTATCCATATTTTTATCCATTTTTTCCCATCCATTTTTTCCCATCCATTTTTTCCCATCCATTTTTTCCCATCCTTTTTCCCACCCATTTTCCCATCCATTTTTTCCACCCATTTTTTAATCCATCTTTTCCCATCCGTCTTTTCCCATCCATCTTTTCCCATCCATTTTTATCCATTCTTCCCCATCCATTCTCCCCCATCCATTCTCCCCCATCCATTCTCCCCCATCCATTTTCCCCCATCCATTTTCCCATCCATTTTCCCCCATCCATTTTCCCCATCCATTTTCCCATCCATTTTCCCCCATCCATTTTCCCATCCATTTTCCCCATCCATGCCCCCATGGTTCAGCTCTTCTCTCCCTTCTCTCCCTGCAGCTGGTCTGGCTCGTGAGCTTCCTCTCCGCTTTCTTCCTGAGCCTCCCCTACGGAGTGGCGGTGGGCGTGGGATTCTCCGTGCTCGTCGTGGTTTTCCACACCCAGTTGTGAGTACCTCCCGGCCCCAAGAGCCACGGGAGATCTCCCAGGGGCAGAAGGAGGGACGGGTGATTTTTCAGAAGCGACCTCTGGCCCGCGGAACGCGCGGCAGGAGCCCCGGGGAGCGCAGGTGTCCTGCCCGGAATGTGCAAACAGGAATGGCAGGCGCCAATTTACTGCCTGCATTCCCGCTCCCGTGCACATCCCAGGGCAAGGGGAAGCCTCAAGGTATTTGCTTCACCCCACACAGTTCCCAGCTCACAAAAAGAGCGAGTCCTGTCTGTGTGCAGGGCCCTGCCGTGAGGTCTTCTCACCACTTTTAATCCATCAAAGCCCTTTCTTAATATTTCCCAGTCTGGCATCTCAAAATACTGACTCCTTTTTTTGCCCTGTAGACTCTGCAGGGGTGAAATGTAAGAGTTTTGACAAAGCAAATGTTCAAATCCTGGGATGGAATGTGAAGCAGAAGCAGTTTTCTTTCCCCTAATGCTGATCCCTTCTTTCCTGCAGCCGCAACGGCTCTGCCCTGGGCCAGGTGACTTCCACTGACATCTACAAGAACCCCAAAACCTACAACAAGGTGAGCTGCAGATAAAACATCCTCAGAGAAAATGCTGTTCTTTGCCACTGGTGCCCAGGCTTGCTCTGAGCTCCTGTCTCTGGTGCAGGTCCATGAAGTTAATGGGATTAAAATCGTCACCTACTGCTCTCCGCTGTATTTCGCCAACTCGGAGATATTCCGGGAGAAAATTATAGCCAAGGTGAGCAATTCCTCAACAAATCCCTGCCTGAAGCCAGTCCCAAACTGCCCTTGCTCTCTCCTGTGTTGCTGCATGGGGATAATTAAGCTGTGGGTGATCATGAATCATGGTCACATCCACTCTCTACTCCTCAGTCCTCCTCTCCCTGATCCTCAGGGCTGTTGGCAGAGCTCATTTTAGAGGTTGTGCCCAAATCCTGGCAGGTTCCTCCTCCAAGCTCTGCAAAAACAGGGGCATTCTGCTATTCCAAGTCTCTCCCTGCATGTGCAGGTTCCCCAAGTTCCAGGAGATGTTTGGATGCCATCAGGATCACCCCAATCCAGTGCCCAGGCTGGGAAATGCCTGGGAAGGAACAGCAGCTCCTGACTCTTGGAACAGACTTTTTAAGGAAAAAAAAATCTCTCTTTCCCACAGACAGGGGTGGATCCTGGCAAGGTGTACTTGGCCAGGAGGAAATTTGTGAAACAGCAGGGGAAGGGCACAGCACAACCACCAGCAAAGCTCCCAAAATTCCTGCTGAAGGAGAACAAGGTAACTCAGCTCCTGAGTTCCCAAAAAGGTCCCTCTGTCCATGGGCATGACCCCAAGTCCCCATCAAACAGCTCCTCTCGACATGGGATTTCCTGCACTGTTTTCCTGGCCACATTTCCCACCTCTCATCCCCTTTGCTCCCCACCTACATCTCCATTCCTCCCCAAACCTGAAGGTGCAGGAGAACTGAGAATGGCTGGGATTCTGGAGAGGAGGCTGGAATGGGAACATGGGGAACAATCTGCAGAAACCAGGCAACTTTGGCCTCTTCCTCTGGGGCTGTGCCAGCAGTTCAGCCCCAAGGTGCCCCTTCAAAGCCCATTTCTCAGTCACCCCAGCCCCATTTCCTTTGCAATGCTGAGCAATTTTGAAATAAATGGATCATGTAGATTATCCTGTCTAAATCCAGCCCCGAGGGACAGCCAGGCTGGAGTTAGTCCAGACTAAAACCCTTCTTGTCAGTGGGCAGAGGTGCAGCCACCTGCCAGGACCCCACCTGTGCCCTGCCCTGACTCTGCATCTCTGCCCTGCCGCAGACCTTGTCTTTGCAAGAGCTCCAGAAGGACTTTGAGAGTGCCTCTCCAACAGACACCAACAACAACCAGACCACTGCTAACGGTGCCAGCATCTCCTACATCACATTCCGCCCTCCTGGCCCCGGGGCTGGGCCAGGGCAGAGCCCCGGGGAGCTGGGCAGCAGCACCACCCTGCAGGGCAGCACCTTCAGCGTCCTGCCCGCGGCAGACCCCGACCCTGTGCTGACGGCACCGCCCTACATCAGCTTCCACACCATCATCCTGGACATGAGTGGGGTGTGTTTTGTGGACCTGATGGGCACAAAAGCGCTGAGCAAGGTGAGTTCTGGGCTGCCAACACAGCCCGGCAGTGGGGACCTTCTGCTCTCTCACACCAAGGTGTTTATGTGCCTCAATTCACAGAATTCACCAAGTCACCAGGTTGGGAGAGACCTGAAAGATCATCGAGTCCAGCCCAGCCCTAACACCTCAACTAAACCCTGGCACCCAGTGCCACATCCAGGCTTTGTTAAACACACCCAGGGCTGGTGACTGCACCACCTCCCCGGGCAGCCATTCCAGAACTTCATCACTCTTTCTATAAAAAATATATAACATCCTAATATCCAACCTAAATTTCCCTTGGCACAGCTCGAGGCTGTGTGCTCTGGTTCTGTCAGCTCCTGCAGACAGAGCCCAAGCCCAGCTGAGCACAGGCACCTTCCAGGAGCTGTGGAGAGAGCTGAGCTCACCCCTGAGTCTCCTTTTCTCCAGGCTGAGCACCCCCAGCTCCCTCAGTGGTTCCTCACAGAGCTTGTGTTCCAGTTGTGTGGCTTTTCCCCTTCTGCATCTCTGATTTTCTCCTTCAGTCCCAGAGCTGATAAAAGTCTTTATGCATAAACACAAAGCTGGAGCAGCAGTGTTTTTAATCCTCTCTCTCCCATCTCATCCCTTCCAGTTGTGTTCCAGTTACCAGAAGATTGGCATTAAAGTGTTCTTGGCAAACGTGCATGGTAAGAATCCCCAAAGAACACATTCCCATGGGATCTTCCCCCATTTCTGAGCTCCTGACAAACAGCAGATCCTTTTCTGTTCTTTATTCAAACTGTGAGATGTCAGTCCTTTACTGGACCAGGCCAGAACAGATAAAAGGAGAAAACAGAAGAATGGAAAGAGAATCACTGTTCTCTGTGTGTGAAATCAGTGCTTTCATTTGGGAAGTGATAAAACTGTAGGATCTCCACACTCAGCATGCAGGAAAACAGATCCCCACACCCATTTCTGCTGCAAACCTGCTTCTTCTGAGCCTTGCCTTAGCTCAGAGGACCCCTGTAGCCACAGAATTCCTCCTCTGCTTTCCTCCTGGTTCAGCTGTCTCCTTTCTCCAGCCCAGGTGTACAATGACATCAGCACAGGGGGAGTTTTTGAGGAAGGAGGCCTGGACCGAAGTCACATCTTCCTGACCATCCACGATGCTGTTTTGTTTGCACTGGCCAGTATCAGAGAATTTGTGCACCCGCCCATCTTGGAAGAGGTAAATTTGCTCCCCAGCCCACAGGATTCTCCTGTTTGCCTTCCAGGCTGCGTCAGCACAATGGAAAAATAACAAACTGCTACTGCACCTAAAGAAGCTTCATGTTTCTCTCAAGTGGTAAAGGCCTAAATCCAGCAAATTATTGAATATTCCAGTTGTCCTGTATGGGCCCAGCACTTTGGGATGGAATGGATTTCCATGGGAATTCAGAATTGTTAAAGTTTTACAGACACCCTTGGCTGAGAGATGAGTGCTGTGCCAGCCTGGAGGAGCCAGGAGAGCTGTTCCAGCACTGTGCCCTCAGTTTGGTGCTGGTTGGAACAGGCAAAGGCAGAATTTGGCCCTCAGTGATGAAGAAATGAAGGCAAAGCTCGTGCAGCTGGAATAGTCCCAGCATCCATGAGTGCTCCATTGGTGGGAGGAGAACAGGAGGAATTCTGAGGCAGGAATGTGGCCCACGCTGGTGGCACAGCGTCAGATAGGCTCTGTCCCCAAACAGGGGTTGGTTTATTGTGTGCCAGCAGGAGCTGGCACCAGCAGCACCAGTTATCTCCCCAGGAGGAGTTAAGGGATCTCCTATCAAACCAGAGCAATAGGTGAACGCAGATAAACACCTGGAGCAGGGCTCCTCCTGTGCCCCTTCTCCTGGCATTTCCCTTGGAGCACGGGTCACCTTTTAGGCCTGGCTTAGTCATTGTTTTCACTCCTTTTGACTCTGCACTCTGCTAATTTGTGGACTCAACTCTTCCCTGCACAGAGGCCGACCCAGACAGAGCTCTCCATCTATGACGAGTCTGTGGACGAGGGCAGTGCAGAGTACAAGAACCTGGAGGAGGTGAGTTATAGTGGCAGAGGTCACTGCAGCCGTGGATATGAGGCAGAAATCAGAACTTCTAATTTGGATTGATTAGTTGGGAAATCATCTGGAAGTTACTGCAGTGCTTCGGAAAGTTAATTGCAAATATAATTTTAAATCCCTGTCTTGAGGAGCTCTGGAAGGAGCTGGATGAGGAGCAGGTAGGTCACCCCACAGAGGAGTCCTTCAGTCATTCTGGGCCACACAGCTCAGGTTCAGCCAGACCTGTGGTCTCACACACTGGGGGGACCTTGGAGAAGCAAGTCTGGTTCATGCCCAAAAGAAGAGTCACCAGTGAAGATTTTCAGCACAGGCTCTGCAATTGCTGCAGCAATTTGCACCCACATGTGGGCCTTGGGAGGAGATCCCCTCCAGGGCTGCCCTTCCCCGTGCTGTCCATGCCCAGCTGGAAGCATGGAGAAAGGCTGGGAAGGGCTGGAGCTCCTGGGGGTGTTCGTGTGACAGTGACACCGAGCTGTGTCACTCTGGCACCAGCCCTGACCCTGCTCATCCTCTGTGCCCTTTAGGAGATGTTTGGGAGCATGTTCCACTCAGAGACGCAGACAGCTCTGTGAGCACAGCGAGCAGCGGGCGAACCCTCCAGGGGCGACTCCTCCCTCCCACCGCTCCGTGGAGAGCTGCGCTTCTGCCTGGGGATACAACGGGTTTGCAACGAGGCCATCCCCCCCCAGAACTGCCAAATCCTCCCTCCTCCCTGCCCTGCTCGCGGCGCTCGGAGCAAAGGACTCTGGAGCAGGCGGAGCCAGCGGGGGAAGCAGGAGCTCAGGAGATGCCGTCTCACGGACTGCAGAAGTGGAGCCGGGCGTCTGAACTCGGGGGATGTTCAGCCGCCCCTCTGTCCCCTCCCCATCCCTCTGCCCACGCTGGAATTGCATCACCTGGGCATCCTGCTCCTTGCCTTTCCCTGCTCCCCCCGCAGCGTGAAACACAAGCAAACACCGAGAGCCGTTCAGGGCTTGCTTCACGAGGTGTGGCCGTGCCAGCTGCTGCTGCTCTCTGATGTGCACTGACCCCCGAATTTCCCTGCGTGTCTCTGCCTCTCCTCTTCTGTGTCCCAGCATCCCAAAAAACACTGCCTCGCACCAGTGCTGCATTTCTGACACCCCAAAGACCTCAGGGCTCCCTCAGCAGGGCTAAATTCTGAAATACATGTATCTTTTTCTTAATAATAGGACAGGCTTGTACTCAGAATTCCTTGTCATGTGCACGCTGTCCTGCCTGCCAGTGGGTTGAGTACACGAAAACAGATTCTATTTTAAAATGCTATTTCTATTTTAACACTCCAAGATATTACAAATATAAGCAAGCTTTAGCGTATGGTTTTGAAGTACACAGACGTTATTGAGCTGACTGCTGAAGGCTTCCTGGGAAGAGAATGTGGGGCTTTCCTGCAGCTCCCAGATGTCTCATTTTCAAGGAAGATAAAGCTTCCTGAACCATCCTTGCTAGGCAGTCACTAAAGGAAACAACGGCAGCAGCCTGCCAGTTTGGTTTTATATAAAATCTCAACAACCAAGTCACCATTTCTCTACCTCAGTTTCTGATTATGTGGTGCAGGAGAGTAATGAAACCAAAGGAGGGCAGAAAACCCCACCAGCTGATGGTTATTACTTGTTTTAATCTTAGACAACAGTGGTTTCTCCAGAAATCTCCACGTAGAGCTTGTTTTACAAGGAGAAAGCAAGAGATTAAGTCTCCTAAATTATCTTTGAGGGTGATTCCTCATGGCCTTTTGTACTGCCTGAGTGCTCCTTTTAAAAAGTGCTAATTTTGAAAGAAAGGCAGCCAAGAAATTGGTGCAGAGCAACACGAAACTGTCCTGATCAATATTTTTGGGTCTCTGAGCTGGCATCACACTAAAAGAAGGAAGTTCCAGTTCCCAGCTCTACATTCAGGATTCATTACAGGAGGTTGATTTCCCAGCCTGGGGTCTGACAGGCCAAATGCAGGAATCCTCAGAGCAGAGGCATAAACCAGATTGTATTTCCCGAACTCCCCACTAGAAATGGGATGGGATGCCACGAGAAATGGCTCAGAAAGAGCAGCGGTGGCTCTCCTGCAAATCAGGACCCAGGCAGAAGGAAATCCCATTTCTGTAGCCAAATTCTGGGTCAGTTCTGGCAATAAATGTAACACCAGCAGGTAAATGCCACTGCTGGAGGCACAATGTGGCCAAAGTCATAATTCTCAAGTGCCCGCGGACAGAATTAGGGGAGCTCAAAGTCACGCTGGTGAAATGTTTTCACTTCCAGTAAAATATTCCCTTTATTGCTCTTAAGTAACAGTGAGGTCGATGTGTTTTGGCTCTGAAGCCTTACTTGGTAAATGCATGATGTATAACCAGCTCAGAAATGGTTGTAATTTATTTAATTTAATGTCGGTTTTGTTCTTTTTTCTTTTTTGATAATAAAGAATGTGTGAACAATCATTGTCATCTTCTGCTGACTCAGGGGCAGGATGACCATGGCTGTTCCCATCTGGTCTTTGGCACTCTGGTACAGTTTATGCCATGGGAAGCTGGGATAAATCTTCACACTCTGTTCAGAACAGCTGCAAAGAAGGGAATAAGAACTGTTCCATCGTGCTAGCTGGTGGAATCAAGGAAAGAAGTGACATATTTTTAAAAGCAGGTGGATTTAAGGTCTGTAAGGAGCGGGGCTGCACAACACAGAAACTCCCTGGGCTGTCCCTCAGCCAGTCCTGGCATCCTTCTGCCTCACTTGTGGCCCCAATGAGCCTGGGGTGGTTTTTCCCCACAGGAACTCCTTTTATCCCCATCCTTTGGGAGCAGCACCCCGAGATATTGGGAAGAAATTCGTCCCTGTGAGGGTGGGCAGGCCCTGGCACAGGGCGCCCAGAGGAGCTGTGGCTGCCCCGCCCCTGGAATTGTCCAAGGCGAGGTTGGAACGGGCTTGGAGCAGCCTGGGAGAGGGGAAGGTGTCCCTGACACGGCAGGGGTGGAATGGGATGGGATTTAAGATCCTTTCCAACGCAAACCATTCCCGAACTCCGCGCCTCCCCCGGCCGTCGCCACACCCGCTGCAAACTACAGCTCCCAGCAGCACCCGCGAGAGGAGCGGGCTAAACCCGCCCCTGCTCCAATCCCATTGGTCCCCGTGCTGACGGAGCGGGTGGCGATTGGCTCCGGGCCACGCCCGTCAGCTGCGGGCGTGCTGCTTTCAGTGATGGCGGGCGGGCGGCGGGCGGTGGCGGCGGCGCTGCTGGCGCTGGGCGCGGTGGTGCTGGCGCTGGCGGCCGCCGTCCTGCTCCGCGCCTTCGTCCTGCGAGCCCCGGCCGGGGTCCCGCGGCTCTGGGCACGGAGCGCCGGCACCGCCGCCCTCAGCGCCGGCGAGCGGCGGGAGCTCAAGGAGGCGCTGCGAGGTGAGGGGGCCCAGCGCTGTGAGCCCCCCTCGCCCCGGGACTGGCCCCTCCTGAGGGGGGACCCAGGGCACGGGGGGCGGGTGTGGAGGCGGCCGCTCGCCCGGGTGCTTTCCCTGCAAGGAACCGGGTGTTGGCTCCCAGCAGGAGTAAGGAAGGGGTTGAAAATCTGTGCTGGGCACTGCTGACGCCACGCCTTGAGCGCCGTGTCCAGTTCTGGGGAATGCAGTTCAGGAAGGGCTGGAGCGAGTCCAGGGAAGGGAATGGAGAATCCCGAGGGAGCTGAGAAGGGTTTGGAGAGTCCTGAGGGAGCTGGGAAGGGTTTGGAGAGTCCTGAGGGAGCTGGGAAGGGTTTGGAGAGTCCTGAGGGAGCTGGGAAGGGGCTCAGCCTGGAGAAAAGGAGGCTCAGGGGAATTTCTGGCTCTGCACAACTCCCTGCCAGGAGGGGACAGCCAGGGGGGATTTGGGATCTTATCCCAGGGAACAGGGACAGGAGGAGAGGGAACGGCCTCGGGCTGTGCTGGGGAGGCTCAGGGTGGACACCAGCAGGAATTTCCTCATGGAAAGGGCTGGAAGGGGCTGCCCAGGGGGGTTTGGAGTGCCCATCCCTGGAGGTGGCACCTGGAGGTGGCACTGAGTGCTCAGGGTGGGGATCGGGCACAGCCTGGACTCGATGATCCCACAGGGATTTTCCAACCTCAATGATCCTGTGCTTCTCCTGAGCCAGCTCTTGCCCTGTGTTGATTTTCTCCACCGTTTCCTGCTTGTACACACAGAATTTTGCCAGACACCCGTGAAGGCGTTTCCAGACATGCCTTTGTCCACTGGATAAGTCACTGTCGGGATTTTCTCCCTTTCTTGTTCTTGCTCACCACTGCTGTGACCAGTCCTGGGCTGTTTGTGCTGCCTGACGTAGAAGATTTGAGGGGTTTAGCTCTCAGTAGGGCTGGCACTGTGCAGGAAACCACAATCTGGCACCAAGTGATAAAACCCAGCGTGTAAACCTCATACCTTGCTGGTTTGTCGGATTTATTGCCTAGCAGATCATGTTTGCATTCTTTTTTTTAATGGGAAAATGAAGGCTCACAATAGATTTTTGTGTTAATTCATGAATCACACGACCTCAAAAGAATCCATAACCTCTCCTGGCAGCTGCTGTTTGGAAAGGCAGCTGGGGCTGAGTTACTCCCATGTTCTGCAGGACAGGGACTGGATGTGGGAGAGCCTGTTTAAATGACAGGGCACACCAAAAGGGCCAACAAAAGCCCTGTCTGTTTATATAGGTTAAATTATAAAGCAGTATGGAGGTGTAATAACCTGCTTAACTCTTGAGAAAGAGCCTTGGACTGCCAAGCCAGCTGCCTGTTCAGCTGCCAGAGGAGCCTGTGGCTCTGGGGAATCAGATCACCCAAGCAAATTGCAGCTGCTCCTGGACAGTAGCATTTCTAAGGATATCATTCAACACTTCAGCATGAAAAGTGGAGTCAAATTGTCTGGAGAGATACCTTGGCTGAGCTGTTAGGAAATGCTGGTGGCTGCATGTGCACGGCCCAGCTGAAGCACATCAGTCTCTTTTTGATCGTGGCAGCTCGTGCTGTGCTGTGCTGTGAAATAATGTTTAAAGCCTGGAAAAACACTCAGGAACATAAATGTACTTCCACTTTTGAAGTGCAGTTCGAGCTTTGTTTGATTTTGGTGCTGAGTGATTTCTGTCCTGTGTTTCTTTGAAGGGGCCATTAAAATCCCAACTGTGTCCTGGTCTCCAGAGGATTTGAATACAACTGCCATGGCAGAATTTGGGAGTTATATCCAGAAAGGTACTGAACTTTCAGTCTTGGCAATCTCTGCTGCTCTATATTCATTTTCATAAACAAATTGAAGAGAGCGTGTATCATTCCTGAATATAAGGGAAGAGATTTTTATATTTTTCCTGAAGAAAGGCCTTTCAGAAATGTCACATGTGTGTCCCCTCTGTAGCAGTGGTTTGGGGGTATCAATGGCCCCAAAAGGCTCAAAAGACTTTTTGTAATGATGGTTTTTGGTCCTTGAGATGGTTAAATGCCATACAAAAAATAAAAGAGGATGACTGCTGCTGCTTCAACCCAGTTTTTTGGCAGTTCCATCATTGCTCCCTGCAAAAGAGCTGCAGCACTGCTGGACAGGAATTCTGGTTTTGTTTAGGAGAGTTTCAAGTCCCAAGTGAGATGGATTGGTAGAAGTGTGAGAATTTCTATTCTCTACTGTGGCCAGTCTTATTTATAGTTCCCCCCTGCTGCTACCTAGCTGACAACTCTATGGAATAATGCTAAAATTGGTCATTATTGTTAATTTTTTCTTTTACATGTGTCTTTAATTTTTTTTTTTCCTCAACAGTCTTCCCGGCTGTATTTTCTTCAAAGTTCATCCAACATGAAATTGTTGGGGAATACAGCCACCTGTTTACAGTTCAGGGCTCTGCCCCTGGCCTGCTGCCCTATATGCTGCTGGCACACATGGATGTGGTGCCTGCTCCCCCTCAGGGCTGGGATTTCCCTCCTTTCTCAGCTGCAGAGCACGAAGGTTTCATCTATGGACGAGGAACGCTGGATAACAAAAACTCTGCCATCGTACGTGTGCTTGGTAATGTCCTTCCACAGAGATACAGCCTGGGAGAGGCAGAGGGGAGCAGCCCATCCTCTTGGGATTCGCTGTTGTCTCTCTCTTGCCCCTCTTTCTGGTGGGGATAAATTCTTAGTTTGGATCAATTCCAAGTCCTGCAGTTTTCTCCCGACTTTTCCTAACGATGGCGTGGAGTGACCACTGTTACTGAAGAAAAGAGGGTTAAAACTCATGAAGAATCAGGAGAATCATATTCACAGATGCAGATGAATTTGGTTAAATGCCAGTTTAAAGTTTTATGGCACAGGTAGAATTTGTGGCTGCCCCGTCCCTGGGAGTGTCCAAGGCCAGGTTGGAGCAGCCTGGGATAGTGGAAGTTTCCCTGCCTGTGGCACTGGATGAGCTACAAGATCCCTTCCAACCCAAACCATTCCATAATTCTCTGTCAAATTCCGTGTTTGAAACCAGGGATAGACCTTTTCCTTTTTCCCATGTGTCACTCCAAGCCAAAACTGGCCCTTTGAAAAGGGTGGAGTTTCAAATTAAATGTGTTTATTTAATAAGATAGACAAACAACCCTGCATCTTTTATGCAGCCTGTGGCAGAACAAAGAGCTGTTGTACTAAACACATTTGGGAGGAGTGGATTCAGAAAAGATTGGGAAAGATTTCTCATGGGGAAAAGGTTGATGGAAAAATTAATAAGGAAAGTGTCCCTTTGTGACTTTGATGATGACTTCCATAGCAGCCCTGCATTTAAATTTGAACAGATGTTTAGTGTCACACAGGACACACTCCCAGAAAATTTCAGGATGTTTAATCATCAGTTTCAAAGCCTTGAAACTTAAAAGTTTAGGTTGGTGCTTCATTCTTCTGTGAACTGCACAAGTAATTCCACAAGTGGCCAAAAAAAAAATCAGCAATTTCAGTGAACATGGCAAAAAGTGGGTGCTGACAATATAGAGGTGATAGGTGAAAAATTAAGTAATTTAAATTGAAAAAGAGAGATGGAACAATAGAGCAAATGTATTGTTTTTAATATATATATATATTGCCACAGCAAATGGTAGATTTGATTTCTCATCCTTCAGATTAAGTTTCTTGTTCTGCTTCTGTCATCTTGGCACTTGTACAGAACATGCAGCCTGGATTTGGTAGCTCTGGAGAGAACCAGTCTGGGTGTGTGGCACTGTAAGGGAACGGTGAATTCTTGGATAATTCTGGCTCTGGGGGGCTCCCTGTGCAGTTTGTCCCTGAACCAGCTGCTCTGTATTTCATGTCCCTACCCTGACACCTGTCAGAGCAATATTGATCAAAACCACTGCAGTGGCTTTTCCAAGGAGCAATATCCTCAGTGGGAGCTGTAGGAATCAAAGCTCAGCTGTGAACAGCACAAGGGCTGTGAAAGCATCACAGTTCTCTCTTCCATCACACTGCATTCTGTTGCATTTATTCTCCTGATTACCACACAGGGATGGTTCAGCACGTTCTGCTTTTCCTGCAGGGCATTCTGCAAGCTCTGGAATTCCTGCTGAGGAGGAATTACAGACCCCGCCGCTCCTTCTATGTTGGCATTGGCCACGACGAGGAGGTATTTCCTTTCCTTTCCTTGAAACAACAACAACCTGTTTGCATTGTTCCTCTAGGTAACAAGACTTAATTTTGAAACATTGTTTAGCTGGAAGGTCTTTCCTGTTTTTCTTGGTTCTGTGGGGAGATATTTTGTCAGGCCCCAGGTCACAGTTATGTATTGATTGTTTGGCTTGGAGTGATCTTCACCGAGGGTTTGGTGTGATGAGCAAAGGGAAAAGAACATTGGAAGGTGTCACTTCAAATTCTTTTCTGCAAGGAAGGTGCAGCAGGAATCCCATTTTGGAGACAGGAAAAGCTGGGTTGAGATTCACATGGTTGTATTAAATGTTCAGGAAGAGCTGGCCAGTATGTTCCAGTGGTACAGGGAGACAGGGGAGGTGGGTTTGGTTAGGCACTGTCAAAATATAGAGACAAAGAATTATTAATAGTTGAAATAAATAGGTCTGCAATTGCTAATCTGTGGAGTTTATAGCTCTGAGATATCAAAATGAAAGCAGCAGTCAGCGACTCATCAATGAGAGCACTCCTCATCGTGGCTATAAATTCATCTGCTGTCAGGCCATTAACGATCTCCAGTTAATTTTCCTGGAAGAATCTTTTATGGTTGCTCTGCAGCTATTCCCCAGGGGATTTCATGCACTCTTTGTGCTGCAGCCAACAGCAAGGTGCTTTCCAGTTTTCCTCCCAATGTTCTGGCTGGATCTGATCAGTTCCTCTGCCTGGATTGCACAGGTGTCTGGGCTGAAGGGAGCAAGGAAAATTGCAGCTCTGCTGGAAGCCAGAGGAGTGAAACTCTCCTTCCTGCTGGATGAGGGGAGCGCGGTGCTGGATGGCATCATTGCAGGGGTGAAGAAGCCAGTGGCTATGTAAGAGTGACCACCAGAATGTGATTCATTTTCAGTCATTAATTAGTGATAAATGACACTGTTGATGTCCCTACAGAATGTTTTCAAGACGTGTGGCAGCGTTGGTGCTGCTGGAGCTGCAGCAGTGGCACACAGTGCAAGGCAGGGACCTTCAGTCTCTGCCTGCTGTCCATCACGGTCATGCTGACAGAGGCACAACCTTCCACTGAGCATTTTAATTCTGTGCTCTGGAGCTCTGCTCGCTGCAGAAGCAGCCCAGACTTCAGTCCTGCAGGGATCTAAACACTGTGTTAATGATTTGTTGTTGCTGCTTGAGTGGTTTTTATCATACTAAAACTATGCAGTGTAGTTATTTTTATCTGCAGTCTGTGCGTGTGTGTTTGGAATTACGTTAGTCATTTATTTGTTAATTAATTGATTCATTTATCATTGTCCAGGATTGCTGTCACAGAAAAAGGTTCAATGACACTGAACTTCACTGTGGAAAAAGAGCCAGGGCATTCATCCTTTCCTCCTAAGGAGACAAGTATTGGCATTCTGGCAGCAGCCATGGCCAGGTGAGAATTTCCCTGTCACCCGATGTCAAAAACAGTCAAAAAACCTCCTGAATCACTGTGTGTGATTCAGATGTGTGACTTTTTAAATATTTGTGTTTAGAGTCTTTTTCAAACTGCCGTTCTGTATTTGAAATTGCAGTTTGTGGCTCACTTTGAAGGGCAGAAATGAAACTCCCAGTCAAGGAACAACTGCCAGGTGTCTGCAGAGTCTTTGCACTTCAGCTGTTCCAAGTGTCAGCCAATTCTTTAAAAGCAAGACAAGTGCTGTCTGCCCTAATTTACTCTGTAGCAAGAGAGATTCCTTTGTTTGGGTGGAAGGATTTCTCTGGAATTTGTTCCTGCACATCCCTGCTCCCTCAGCTGGGAATTCTCCAAGCCAATAAACATGGAATAGAGTCATAATGTGACTGCAGAAATCATCTCTTTACATCTCTGTGTAGATACCAAAGTGGCTAAGAAATACATATTTTAGAAAAACTGAGCATGTCCAGACATGGTGGGGTTTGTGTGCTATTTTTCTGGATTTCCATGCATTTATAGGAGCCAGGCTTTGGGATTTTTTTCAGCTGTTTCTCAAAGGAAATCTTTGCACGTGACTGGAATGCCCAGAAGTCTGTGGAGCTGTGCTTGCACATTTACTTACCAGGAGAGCAGAGTGTGATTGCATCTCCAATAACAGCGATACATTTCACAAATCAGATTCCTGACATCCTTCTGGAGCAATAACAGCCAGAGAGTTGTTTTTTAACCTTTTCAGTGTTGAAAACATTAACAATTTGTTTTGTAGGCTGGAGCAGAATCCCTTGCGCAACCTGTTTGGCTACGGCCCAGAGCTCATGACTATGGAGCACCTCGCAGCAGAGGTGAGGACAGAGGCAGGATTTCATTCCCAAATTTCTGTAAGAGTAACCAAATGAAGAGTTTAGAGCTGTGTAGAAAGGGTAAAAAAAGCAGATTTTTCTCCCAGATTATTTTTCCTCCTGGAATTGTTTTGTCCATATTCAAGTGACTCCACTGCGCTCTTGACAAATTAAAACTTTCTGATTCGTGGTTTTGTTTCTCCCCCTTAGTTCAAGTTTCCTCTCAACGTCATCATGAGCAATTTGTGGCTGTTCTCACCTATTGTCAGCAGGTAAGATAAGAGATCCTTGATAAACATCCCCAGCCTCTCACCCTTAAAAGATGAAGCCATTTCTAATCTTCCCAGGAAATCAGTTATTTTGTAGTTTAGATAATTCAGTGGTTTCCCGTTAATAACCACTTTGTTAATTGAATAAGCCATCATTCAGCTTATTGCCTCTGGACTTATGGTACTTGTTTTTTAGCAATATTCAACTTATTTGAAAAATTGTGTTTGTTTGTTTCTATTTTTGTAGAGTGCTTGCCTGGAAACCTTCCACCAATGCCTTGATCCGAACGACCACTGCAGTCACCCTGTTTAATGCAGGAATCAAGGTACTTTCATTTGGGTTTTTCTCCATGTAGTTATGATGAGACAATTAGCACATTTAATTTCCACCTATTTATATCCAGTTCTAAGATCAGTGTGGGCCCTGTGTGGTGCCACAGTCTCATTCTTACCTCAGATGTGGCTTGGATTTGGCTACAGTTGAAAATCACTTCCTTTCAGAAGTATCTGATCTCTGTCCACCACTGTTAAAATTGTTAATATTTCAGCATAGACAAGAAAATGTGGTTTCTGCATAATCCTACAAAGTATCAAAGGCAATATTTGAAACTGTCACAGTCACAAACACTTCCCTGACCCAGACATTTGCAGCACAGGTCTGGGGTTTGCCTGAAGTGTGTTAAATGTGCACCTTGGACTGAGAGATAACAGCCAGATCCTGCCCTGATAAAGAGGTGGAGCTGTCCAAAAATGCTGGAGCCCTGGCAAACAAACAGGCTGCGTTTGGTGTGTCCCTGAAAAAGTCTGTGACTGAAAAGCATCACTGGGCAGGAAAAGATGCAGTGGCTGAACAGTGACACGGAGTGGCCAGGAGGGAAGCAGCACCCTCGTTCCTTGGCTTTTTTCCTAAACATTACACGTTTTTGTTTAACAAAGTTGTAATATTCAGTCTGTAGATAAGAAGAGTTATGTGTTCAAGAAAAATCAGTTGTTAAGTGACTTACATTTACCTAAATATTGTGATGTAATGTGACATGAAGTAAAAATAACACATAGAAAAATCCAGAATTTCTCAGTATACATTTTCTGAAAGTAGAGGGCTTAGCTCAAGATAAACTTCTATAGAAGTAACAGCTAACTTCATTTCTCTTGATCTGATGAATATTTCTTTGTGTATTTATCTGTATTTTAGATAGGATTTACAGTGTTTTAACACAGAAAGAGACATCACACTTGGTGGAAGCAGTGGAGCACCTGAGGCCTGCAGTTTTTGGAGCTGTTCTGAGTTTGCAGCTGCCATTTTATTCTGGTTTTCACTTCCTTTTAAACTTTGGCCCTTCCTTTTTTCCAGGTGAATGTCATCCCTTCCTCTGCGAGAGCCACGGTGAACTTCAGGATCCACTCAGCTGAGACAGCTGCTGAGGTACCCTGGTCAGATCTCCTCAGCTTTTGTGTCAGATCTCCTCAGCTTTTGTGTCAGATCTCCTCAGCTTTTGGGATATGGAATGGATTTGTGACCTGGGAGAGTTTGGGAATCTTGCACACCTCAGGAGGCCTGACAGGCCTGTCCAGCCCAGGGCAGCTGTGAAATGTTGTCAGTACAAAACCTCTTCCCTCCCCAAGCCTTTGCTGGAAGTTTCTTTCTCTGGAAGCTTTTTCTGGATTATTTGGATGCCATAATTTCCAGGAGCAGCAGGCTGAGCTCCTGCTTTCCAGGGCTGAAGCAGTTCAGGAGTACCTTGAGACAGTGATGTGCATCTGATTAAAAAATTCAGCTGAAGTGTCAGCCGTGCACCCAGAAGAGGGTCTGACACACACTTTCAGCCTGTATTTGCAGCCACAACTGACAGTTCACAGACAGATGTTTTCTGGAAAGCTGAACATCTGCTGATGTCCCTGAGGGCTGCTTTCTCATTTCTTGTGCTGCTGTTGTCTCTGTGTTTCACCCACAGGTGCTGGAGGCAGTCAGGAGCACCATTGCTGATGACAGAGTGAAGATGGATGTGGTGGAGGCCTTTGACCCCCTGCCCATCAGTCCTTGGGATGAGCAGACATTTGCAGTCCATATTTTTCAAAGAACCATCCTGGACACTTTCCCAGATGTTGACAGTGTAGTCCCAGGTGACAGCAGGCACATGATGATTATTGTTTCCTCTTCTGCTTTTCCCTCCCCCAGCACTGCCTTGTTTCCATTTGCTGTGTACTCCTCCACCCCAGCTGTTAACTGCTGGAAACAACTGGTTTTTCCTCTTATTCCGTTCCCTCTTTATCCTTTAAAAATTTTAATGTTGTTTTTTAGTAGTGGAAGTAAAAAAGCAAACAGGAAGCTGACAGAAACAATGAGCCTTGAACTGGGCTCTCTGCACATACAAAGGAATCTCTTCAGGGAAGAAAGGAATTGTGAGGGAGAGGAGGAGGTCTTCTTGCTTTAGTTCTTCTTTTATTGTTTTCATATGCAAAGCCATTCCTGCTTTTCTGTATTATTCCTTATGATCTCAGCCCCTTCCCTTTCTTGCAACTCCTTCCTAGCTCTGCAGCTGTTGGATTGAATTTTGAAGCTTAAATTTTTGGGGAGGCAGAGTGTCAAGGCTGTTCTTAGGTTGAGTTCCTGCTCCTGAAGGAGAGAATGTTCTCCAGCATGTACCAGTCAATGTTTCCAGTGATGCTTTTGGTGCAGGCAGTGCAGGACTGTTATCATTTGCTTTTCCTCTCTCCTGGGGAAAGGTGGTTCACTTTTTGAAGTTCAGTTGTTCCTCTCCTGCAGAACAACCCTGAGGTTTGTTTTCCAGGCACGTGCATCGGAAACACGGACAGCAGGCACTTCACCAACGTCACCAAAGCCATTTACAGGTTCAACCCTCTGCTCCTGAAACAGGATGATCTCCCCAGGTACTGAGCTCTGCACGTGGGCAGCTCTTGGGGTGGGCCCAGGGAAAGAGGAGATCCATGAGCAGAAGGAAACCCAGCCTTGTGTACCTTGGCCTCCCACGCTGTCAGGCCACGCATTTCCTGCAGATTTGGGTGCTGGGGATGGAAATTACCCTGGGACACTGTCAGCCCTGGCTCTTTGTTCCTTCAAATGCAGGCAGGACCCATTCAGGTGTTTGATTCTGTGGTGCTGAGTGGATCTGAGTGTGCTGCAGCAGTGTGAGAGGTGTTGTTCTGGTAGTTGGCCTTGTCCTGCAGATTTATCCACGTATTTGGACGCTTGCCACTCTGAATTGATTTGAAATTTCCTGAAATTATGTGATAACAACATCATCAGGCAAGGGATTGTTTGCTTATTTAGATTTCTCATTTTATTGAGGTGCAGATGATGCAGGAGTTGAGTGTTCTGGCTCTACAGGAATGGCCAAGAAATGGCCCATTAGGATTTTTTCAAGATTAGATTTTTAGATTTTTTCCAGGCTTAGCTGTTGGGCTCTGAGCCTTTGAATCAGTACATTTGGGTTGGTTACAGTGCAGTTTTTGGTCTATATTGCTGTGGTTTTCTGTTTTGCACTGCTTTATGAAGTCAACAGCCAAGCAGGGTGCTGGGTTTGTGCAATGGGGTCAGAAATTCCCCCTGGATGAAAAATGTCCTTTTTCTTCCAGGATCCATGGGTTGAATGAGAGAATCTCCATTGAGAATTATGAGAAACAGGTGGAGTTCCTCTTTCAGCTGATCAAGAACTGTGACATTGAGGCACTTCCAGAGCCCCACGCCAGCTCCCACGAGCTCTGAGAGACATCTGGGAAGAGCAGCTGCAGGTGGACTCTGGGACAGGGGCTGAAGATGCAGTTGTGTCTTGTGTATTGAGCTACAGCTGGAATTTGGGGTTTTTTTATATTGTGGTTTACATACAGATAGGAAAAGTGCTGGTTGTGTGATAGGAACCTGGCCAAACCCAACAAATATCCCTGATTTCTGCTCTCCGTGGTCTGATGTGCAGCCATTAATCTGACATTAATTTTTTTTCAGCACTTTAAGCCTCTGAAATGGGTAATCACTAAAAATCTAAGCTATAATCAGCAGTCACTCACCACTAGAAGGTGACTCATCCTGTGTGCTTCTGACAAACTCCTTTTTTATGCTCAGTGGATCTTTCTCAGGTGAGGACTCTGCCAGAAGCTCACGGGGAGGGTTTGTGGCGTGGTGAAAGGGTTCCTGTCACTGGTACAGCCACACTGGGAGGTTCTTGCACTGCTGCTGGGCACTGCTGCTTCCCAGGGGATTTTCCCAGGGGATTCTCCCAGGCTGCTTCCCAGGGGATGCTGTCACCAGCATCCAAGGTACTCTGAGCCAGGGTCATGGCTGCACTGATTTCTGGCTCTATTTTCAGGTACTCCAGAACTTCCATGTTGTTGTGACTGAAGAGGTGCTGAAAACTTTCCTTCCCATCATTTTAGTGATGATTTTTTTTCCCCTCCCTGACTCATGGTGTGGCTCAGGGCGTGTTGTGCAACAGGGTGTCAGAATAAGGGATTGCAGCTTTAAATAAGGAATTAAATCCCTGTTGTCAGCTCGTCTCTTTTGCCACTGAATCGCTTTATGCTTCTCCTTTGCTCTTCTGAGAACTTGATTGCAAAAGATGTGAAGCCCTTCAGTTTCTTCCAGTTCAGAGGGCTCAGAGGTTTGTTCCTTCACTGCCAGTGCAAGCAATTTCCACCTTCCTGCTCAGTTTTTTGGGAATCCTGGGGAAGGCAGGCCATGGATGTTGACTCTGCTTCATCTTGCACTTCTTGCCTACCTATGACAGCACAAAAGGGTTCAGCATTCTTTTGGCCTTGACAGTTGGGGTTACCAGTATTAATTAGACAAAAAATTTATTTAATCCATTAATTAAATTAATTCTATCAATAAATAGTTAACAAAGTGATGTTAGCCAAAGAAAAGCCTGAAAGCTGCTGTGTGACAGTGACAGTGTCTGTGCTGCAGGGACTGGTGCAGCACCTCCTGCTGCACAGATGTGTCTGTTTTTCAGAGCTTAAATTATGCACTGAAATGGGTGGATGTTCTGCTCGAAATTCATACTGTGAAATGTGCTGGAATGTACAGGAAATACCCTGAAATGTATCCTGAAAAACACTGATGGAACTGTGATTCCAATTCTTTCCGTTCACCGTTCTCTTATTTATTTGTAGCCTGATCTTATCACTGTGGCCAGAGGGCTCCAACTGTATCACTGAATAATTGAAACAAAACTGACAGTTTCATCTAATAAAATGAGGAATGTGAATTCTTTTCTGGTGATTATGTAGACTTTTTATGTAGCTATGTAATTGCAGTGAAGTCATTTCCACACCTGAGCAATCCATAAAGTTTCCATCAAAACAAACCCACCTATTTTCCAGCCAGCTGTAATCTTTGCTCCCTTTTCTACACAAAATCAGCTCACCCTGGCCAGGCATTGTTGGGCAGTAAATAGTTTGCATCTTTTCTGGTTTGCTGCACTTTGTGATTTGTTCAGCCACGTGTCTGTGGCTCTTTTGTGGAGGTGTCACTGCTCCTGTGAGCTCCTGTGTGCAGGCACAGCAAAAGTGATGTGTCAGGGCACAGCACTGAATGGAACTCAGCCCTGGCAGTGGGAGGTGCAGAGAAGGATTTGTTGTTGTTTTTTCTCTGGCAAATCTCTGTAAAACTGAGTTTAAAGCTTTTGCTTTGGCTGTGGCTGTATGGGGCCAATATTGTTTAACAGCTGATGGTTGTGCTGGCAGTCAGAGGGACTGAAAAAAAGGGAAAACAGGGAGAAAATGGAAAAAAAATCTTATGAGAGAGCAGAGGTTGTGAAAATCCTGACCTGGGTCACACTGCTGTGGTGTGGAAGGAGGGATTTCTTGCCTGTTGTACCAGCAAATGTGTCCTAAAGACATAAAACATCCTTTATATTCTGTAATCTTCCCCCAGCCAAAAACCCCTCAGCTCTGTTCTGCTGAGGATTGTTTCTTTAAAAGAAGAAGATGCATTTTGCTGCTGAAGGAAAAGTGAAGGGCAGAGGGTGCTGGGAAGGCAGGGCTGGGTTTGGCAGCTCCTGTGTGAATGTGTGCAGTGAGATTTGGCTGGGGCAGCTCCTTGCAGAGCTCATTAAGTGCAGCTCATCAGCCAGGCCTGGGATCTTGCAGTGCCTCTGCTCTGGGGACGTGCTCAGCAGAGCTTTGCTGCAGCCTCAGGGGCCACTAGAGTGCTTTAAACACACCCTGTCCTGCAGGATCCACTGGGGAAACAGCACATTCCCATCTTTACCCACTTTCCCAGTCCCTTCTGATGATTAGCCCTGCTTTTTCCGTGGGGCAGCTTTGCCTTTGTGCTCTTAAGCCTCTTTACTTTATCACATTTGCTGCCAGGTCGTGGCCGTGTGACACAGTTCCAGGGAGTCACTCAATGTTTGGTGTCTGCACACACCTCCTGACTGAACAGATCCCTCCCTTCCCACCCCATTTCACGTCATTTCAGGAGATACGTCTGAAAACATCTTTTCCTAAGTGGAGTGTGAAATCCACATCAATAATAACAAGAATATGAATGATGCCTTTTCTGTTAAGATCACCTCCAAGCTTGCATGGTGTGAGCAGTTACTGGAGAGTGCCCAGCACATGATGAAAACACTGATTAATGACTCCAGGAGCTATTCTTTTTGTGTTGCAGTGAGTCACTGTGCTTGGAGCAGGGAGAGCAATTACCTCTGACTCAGAGGAGGAAGGAAGGGCCTGATTTTCTGCTCTGAATTCAGGTAACTCAGTCATACTGACAGATATGATTGGAGCACTGTGTTAGCCCAATTCCAGCGTGCGTTCCATCCATAGCAACTTCCTTTTTCCCCAGGTCTACACCGTTGATATTCTTGTGCCAGCACTGACTCCAAGTGAGCTGTGTGCAGTTGTCAGACTGCTGTGGGCCAGCTGAGCCGGGCCTGCTGCACCCTGGGGAAAAGGTCACATCCCACACCTGCATTTTCTAAAGAAAGCTCTGTTGCTGGGCTCCCTCTAACAGAACTTGGTTTATTTTCAGCCCCAAGTGGCCGTGGGGAGTTCAGGCTCAGAGCTGGAGGAACAAGGTGTTTACAGAGTTGTTTCCTCCAGCTTTGCATTTGACACTTGGATTCTAGGCTCCTCTTTCGCTGTTTCATTTGATATTCCATGGAGCTGCTGAAATCCATTTTCTCCAGCAGGTGCTGTGAGAATTTCCCTGTCTCAGTGCTGTGGAGTGAGAACCTGCAGGCTGCTCAGCCACAGCCTCTAGCAGCCCATTTTGCTGCTAGACAGGAGAATTCCTCACCTGCAGCTCAGCTGTGACCCTGAATTCTCTGATTTTCAGTGCTCTTTATGCTGCTGCGTGAACCCTGCACAAATTCTTGCCAGTCCCTTCAGTCCTTGCTGGTGCCCTGGAACTTTTGCAGAATTTTTGTCCCTTCAGTCCCGAATTCAGGCTCTTGAATCGACCCTTCAGAGATGTGCTGCTGTGAGGTCTCTGCAGCACTGGCAGCTCTGTGCCACCATCTCAGGGCCTGCCGTGGTGCAGAAGTGCTGCCCAGGGGATGATTTTGCTGGCTGAGCAGCTCGGGGAGGGCTGTGTGACACTGGAGCAGGGGCTTGGCTCGGCTTTCAGCTCCCACAGCTTCCCAGGACAGCGGGAGGCAGAGATAAAGGGCTGCTGGGGAAGGGAGGGCCCTGCTCCCTGCAGATCCCTCTGCTGATTGCAGAGCTGAGCTCAGAGCTGTGGTGGGGGGCCCAGAGGAAGCTGCAGTCACTTCTCAGCAGGAAGGAAAATGACCACATGGAAGGGTGGTTAGAGCAGGGGGCAGGGGACAAAGGGAAAATGCTCTTTGGCACTCAGGGATTTGCCATGGGGTTGGTCACAGGGCAGAGGGAATCATGCAGCTTTTCCCAAGGTGCTTTTCATGCCTCTTTTAATTTATATTTTTAACCCAGCACAATGGTGTGGTTCATTGCAGCCCTGTAAATACTCAGATCACTTGAACATTGTGCCTGGCCTTGCACTACAGACATGATCCCGTGGGGTGGCCTGGCTCAGATATTCTGGATCTGATGTCCTTCCACTTGGATTTTTAAATGTTGGTACTGCAGGACTGCCTTGTTGTATGTAAACATGTTAATCCAAAGTCCTCTTTGGGATTTTGAGAAGTGAGAGGGTCTTCATGGAGCAGGAAACAGGGGGGAATTAAGAGATTATTGTGTTATTTTTTTCATCATCAGTCTCTGGTCTGGCCAGCCTTGTGGTATCTGTGTTTTCTTCAGCCTAATTCTGACCATAAATGAATTCCCTCCCAGCCCATAACTGGAACAAAGCTGACATGTGAGGCACATCCCCAGTGGCTCCATGACAGGTGTCCCTGTCCCTGCTGCCCCCCTGGATCCGCTGACCTTGTGGAACACAGGAAAGCCAGGCCCAGGTGCTCTCACGTGGCCACCAGCCCCAGGGAGGGACCTGCCAGGGGCTGCCCTGTGTTTGTCACAGCAGGCCCAGCACGTGGGGGACACAGGAACACAGCTGGGACCTTGGAAAAAAGGATGGAGATGGGTTTGTTTGCTTCCAGGCTGGCAAAACAGAACTTCCTGGATCTGCATTTCTCCCCCAGCTCAGGGCCAGCTGCTGACGTTCTGCCTGCCCTCGTGAGCTGCTTGTGCCCTGCAGTGACATCTGAAGGGGCAGATCCTGTTCTGTAACCTGCTCAGGTTTGTTTTCCTGCTGAGATTCCTGCTTGCAAGGAATTAAGAGCCCAGTTCCCTCAGGATCCTCGCTGAGGAGCAGCTGGGGCTCCATTTATGTTGTGACAGGCAGTGGGGGAGCCAGGACAGGCAGCAAAGGCACCTCTCAGGGCACTGACCTTTCTGTATCAGGATTTTTTGAGTGACTTTGGCCAAACCCTTTTATCCTGCTGGATTCTCCTGTGAATCCCTGAGGCCATTCCTGAGTGCTGGCCCAGAGCTGGGCAGTTCAGCAGTGCCAGAATCTCGTGGCTGCTGTAAAACACATGGGCACCACATTCCACGAGACATTCCATGATCCAGCACAGCTCAGTGGTCAACTCCTTCCTCTCCAAACATTTTTTGTTGCCTTTGCTACCTGCTCCCTGCAATTGGAAACCCAATTTCCTGCCCTTTCATCCTCTGCTTTTTTGATGTCAGCCTCGCTGGGGGGAGGTTTTATCTATTTCTGTTTTCTTGTCTCAGGCAGCTTTTGTCCCCACACTTCCACTTCCTGAGCCTGCAGCTGGGGAGCAGCGAGGTCACATTTGGGTGCACGTGGTTTTTGGGGAGGTGAGGGAAGAATGGAGGCTCCATCCCGGGGGAGGGATGGATTTTCCGAGTCAGGAAGGAAAGATGAAGGTGGAAGCAGAGCCTTGCAGCCAGGTTTGTTTGGACAAAGGAGAATGGAGGCTGGGCTGGAGGCAGGGTTTGGAACTCCAGTCCCAGCTGGAGTGTGGAAGTTGGCTGTGGCTGGAGTTGTGTCTCTGGATGTCTCAAGTTTTCCATGAGGTTTCTTTGCTGGTGGAGGTCCTGAGAATGAGTGAAATGACCCCAAAGGCTCCTCATCCCCTGAAATCCCAGAATCCCGGGATGGTTTGGGTTGGAAGGGACTTTACACTCGTCTATTCTACCCCTGCCATGGCAGGGACACCTCCCACTGTCCCAGGCTGCTCCAAACCCCATCCAGCCTGGCCCTGGGCACTGCCAGGGATCCAGGGGCAGCCACAGCTGCTCTGGGCACCTGTGCCAGGGCCTGCCCACCCTCACAGGGAACAATTCCTTCCCAGTATCCCATCTAACCCTGCCCTCTGGCACTGGGATGCCATTGCCCCTTCTCCTGTCACTCTCTGCCCTATAAAAAGTCCTTTTCTCAGTGCTGCTCTCTCTAATCATCTGTCCTGTTCTGCTCCACAGGTTCCTCTCATCCTCTTCTCCAAAAGCACCAAATATTCCAGGAGAATATTTCTCCTCCAGGAGAACACCTGGCTGTGCCCAGTTCTTGACAGGAGCAGACAGAACTGAAGCAGCAGAGCCCAGAGCTTTGGGTCACAATGGATCCCTGCCCACGACTGCTTCAGTTTCCTTCAGGGATGAAGTCAGCAGCTCCAGGCACGCCTGAGTGCCTGTATCCCTGTGGGAATGTGGCTCCCGGGCTGCCCTCCCCTTCCCCCACACACTTGCGGTGTCCCAGCCACCCTTTTTGGCCCAGAGCGTGTCTCCAAGGCCTGGAGCTGGGGTCACATCATCACCCTGAGTAATAACTCGCTGCTGGCTGTTTCCTGGGAGGAAAGGAAAGGCAGGAAGGAAAAGCAACTGCTCAAAATTTCCACTCACGACAAGAAAAAAAAAAATAAAAAAAAAAGGGGAAATAAAAGGAAAGCATGAATCAGAGGAGCTGGTTCATTCAGGAACACAGAATTCTACAGAGCAACAAGGACCTGACCTCTGTAGCAGGAGATTTTATGCTCTTTATTTATTTGTTGTGGGACAGTTTGGCATAAATAGAGGCAGAGTACGTGACAATATTGCTGACCTTTTGTTCGGGGCCGCCTCAGCCTGGCAGAGGCCTGAAACCCAGTGGGTACCACTGAGCACGTTGGGCTGCGGCCAGCCGCGCTTCCCGGGGTGGGGGACCGTGGAAGCACCCCTGGGGCAGCACTGCCGGGCACCCCTGAGCTGCCAGGGGGGCACAACGAGGCTTCCCCAGAGAGGGATCCCCGGACAGCCCAGGGAGAGCAGGTAAAGGCATGGGGATGGATGGAGGGAGGGATGGAATCCATGGATGGTTGGATGATGGATGGATGGATGGATGGATGGATGGATGGATGGATGGATGGATGGATGGATGGATGATGGATGGATGGATGATGGATGGATGGATGAGGGATGGATGATGGATGGATGGATGGATGGATGGATGGATGGATGATGGATGGATGGATGATGGATGGATGGATGAGGGATGGATGATGGATGGATGGATGGATGGATGAGGGATGGATGGATGGATGGATGATGGATGGATGGGGGATGGATGGATGGATGGATGATGGATGGATGGTGGATGATGGATGGATGGATGGATGGATGGATGGATGGATGGATGGATGGATGGATGATGGATGGATGGATGGATGGATGGATGGATGGATGGATGGATGGATGGATGGATGGATGGATGGATGGATGGATGATGGATGGATGGATGGATGGATGGAATCCATGGATGGATGGAGGGATGGAGGGATGGAGGGATGGATCCATGGATGGAGGGAGGGATGGATGGACAGACAAACGGAGGGATGGACAGATGGACGGACAGCAGGATGGATGTTAGAATGGACGGCAGGGTGGATGGAAGGACGGCAGGACGGACAGACGGACTGACGGCTCCCGCCCGCTGCGGGCTCGGCCGCACCACAGGCCCCGCCTGTGACCACAGGCCCCGCCCCCGAGCCGCCAAAGGGGCGTGGCCTACACGCACGGGGGACGCGCTCCGCGCCGGGGGCGGGGCCAGACGTGACGCCACGCGCGCCGGTCCAATGGGAGCGCGGCGCGGCGGGGCGGGCGCGGCCGCCATTGGCCGGCGGTGATGTCAGGGCGGCGCGGGGCGGGGCCCGGCGGGGCAGAGCGCGGGGCGGCGGAGGAGCCGCGGGTGCGCAGCGGGAGCGGAGCGGCCGGCACCGGGCGGTACCGGCACGGCGGGGACACGGTACCGGCACGGCGGGGACACGGTACCGGCACCGCGGGGACACGGGCGGCGGGACCCCGGGCACAGCGGCCGGGCGGCAGCTCCGCTCCGCTGCGCGCATTCCCGCGGGGATCCGCTCTGGAGGTGGCGGATCGCGGAGCTCTGCGGGAGGAGCCCCGGCCGCGGGGATCGCCCTGCGAGTCCCTCCCGGGTGGCCCTTCCCGGGGGCGGCTGTGCCCAGCGGTGCGGGAGAACAGCCCGGGGAGAGCTGGGGGTACGGCCAAGGTTGGAGGAAACGGCCCGAGCCCGCTGGTGCGGGCTGCCACGGGACCGCGGGGAATATCGGCTTTCCTCCGTGTGTTTCAGGTGACAGACGAGTTCCTGGGAAACCGCGTTAGATCCCAGGCTGTGCAGATGCCAGCCCCCACCCTGCAGCCTGCCCAGCTCCGTGAGTAGCCTCAGTGGGGACCTGCTGCTGCTCTGAGTAAGAGCTGGGCTCGCCTTGTGCTGCTGGGTGAGAAATTCTGCTGCGGGAGGAGGAGGAGGAGGGCGGCAGTGACACTCGAAGCCTGCTGGAATCGCTGGCTGTTCTGGCAGAAAGCCTGCAGGAGCCTTCAGACTGGAATTCTGCAGAGGGACAGTGCCACTGGAGGAAGTGGCAAAGCCCTGGCTGCAAGAAGAGCCTGAGTGGGATCATGTCTAAAAGCCAGTCCTCTCCTTCAGTGTTCCTTTAAGCTTCTGTGTCCTTCACTTCTTCTGGTTTTCCCTCTGCCCCATCACACCTGGGAAAAAAGCTGGGAAGAGATGCACTAAGGCATCACCCATCTCGGGAGGAAAGCTTGGATCCTGCCTCGGCGGCTGCTGCAGCACAGGGCGCTGGAGAGGAGCAGAGCCTGAGGGAATTGCTGCCGTTCCCAGCTCCTGCCGTGTCCCCTGCCCTCCCGTGCTCCGTGTCCCCTGGCCCCGGGCGCTGCTTGATGGGGATCTCTGCCGCAGGAGCAGGCTCTGCACTCCCGGGCGGGCGAGCAGGGCTGGCACAGCTCACCCCTAGATGCTGGAAAGGCCGTGTGGATAAGCTGCTGGCAGAAGATCCCTCCTGGAGCAGCTGCTGGCTGTAGGCCCACGGAGCCAAGGGTCAGGAGAGCCTGTGGTGCAGCATGACTTCCACGCTGGAGCAGAAGGAGAGCCCCCAGGCCAACGGGGCCGCGCTGCCCGTCGTGCCCGGGGACTGCCTGGCCAGCCCGGGCTGCACGGAGCCCACCGAGGGTTTCCTGGGGCCCGAGGGCACCCGGGTGGAAGTGGTGGTGCTGGAGTCGCGTGCCAACGCCAAAGGGGTGAGGGAGGAGGATGCCCTGCTGGAAAATGGCAGCCAGAGCAACGAGAGCGACGACACCAGCACGGACCGGGGTCCTGAGCCCGCCTCGCCCCTCAAGGAGACCTCGTTTTCCATCGGGCTGCAGGTCCTGTTCCCCTTCCTGCTGGCAGGCTTCGGCACGGTCGCTGCTGGGATGGTGCTGGACATCGTGCAGGTAGGGCCGGTGCTCCCCTGGCGCTGCAGAGCAGGGCTGGGTGCCAAAATGCAATGCCAAGGCTGGTTCAGCAACAGGGACGGGGGGAAACGGTTCCCTGGTGTGCTGGGTGGGGAGGGGGAGATGGGGAGCCCTCCATCCCTTTGTCCCAATCCTGGCTTTGTAAATTAAGCTCAGTTAATTTAAGGGGGTGGGAGAGGTGTGAGGAATGAAGGAAGGAGAGGGCACTGGCTCAGAGGAGAAGGTGCAGCCTGGGAACTGAGAGCACTCTGTGCATCACAGCTGGAGATAAATCCCTTCCCTGGTGGCACCCCAGCCCCAGGGACTGGCTCCTCTTGTCCCTTTCCCAGCTCAGCTGCTTGCTGTGCTGGTCCAGGCTCGTGCCAGCCAGGTTAATGTTTCTCTCAGTGTGTGCCAGGCCGTGTGGCTCATTCCTGAACTTCCTGCACCACTTCCCTTGTGCTCTGGAGGCATCCGGGGATGGCAGGAGTGTTCCCCCGAGCGGGCTGTGGAGGTGACTTTTAGGAAAGGCCAGCAGGGAGCTGGCAGTTGCCCCTGGATGAAAACCGAGGTGTTCCCTGTGGGAATGTGCCAGCCTGGCTGCTGCCTTTGCAAACCGAGGCTCCTGTGCTGCTCCCCGCGTTTCCCAGGCAGCAGATCAGCTCCTCCTGTGCCCTGAGCGCCAGGCTGGCCAGAGCCTCCCATCCCTGAGGCACAAAACCGGGCTCATCCGTGGCTTTGGGATGGGGGCACAGCCTTCTGGGAGCTGTGGGCAGCCAAAAACCGCTCAGCTGGGAGCTGCTGGGTGCGCTGGGCTGAGTGAACGAGCCCTGCTGCCGTGGGCAGGGAGAGGCTCCAGCGTCAGCCCCAGCCCAGCCCGGTGCCGGGAAGTCCGAGGGATTTTTTTGGGGTTTGTGGGTGGTCAGGCAGCCGCTCCTGCTGCTGTCCTGCCCAGAGCAGCAGTTTTCCCTGCGTGCCTTTGAGCTCTGCTCATGCCTGTGGCCTCTCTTGGTGCGACCTGCCGGGACAGCTGGGAAGTGACTCCAAACAGGAAAGGCTGGACGGGGGAAACTAATCCGGGAGAGCTTTACTGGAATCGTTTTCTGAAAAATAAGGACATTTCAAGCATGTTTTCCCTTCACAAGGTCCCTGCCTGGCTCTTCTGGAAGTTCCCCAAAGTGATTTGAACCCGACCTAAAGTTTTTCCTGGAGCAGGCACAGCCCTTGTGGCCAGGCAGGGCTGGGACTGCGGCTCAGCCCTGCGTCCTCCTGCCCTGATTTCTGTGGAATAAAACTTTGTAATTCCTGTGTCCCACAGCAGCTCAGCCTGTGCTGCCAGCAGCTCCGACTCCCTTCAGCCTTGGGATGAAACGAGCCGTGGGTGGGGAAGGGGGAGGATTTTTCCAGAACCTCAGCAGACCCAGGTCTGGTTCACCCCTCCAGTGCTGCGTGGGAGACGCTGGAATCCTGGGCAGATCCTGAAGGATCCTCTCTGCTGTGTTTGCCTCCCCAAAACCAGTTTATTTCCCTGGTGCTGTGCTTCTCACAGGAGCTGTTACGAGGATTTTAACACCTCCATGTCCTGAACTGAAATTCTTATTTCCTCTTCTCTTTAGCCTTCTTTTTTTGGCCTTTTTTAGTTTGTTTTTGTTGTTGTTTATTTGTTTTCCTTTTTTAGGTTTTGGTAGCGGGTTTTTTTTCTTTGCCTTTTTAAATTTTTTTTTGCCTTTTTTGGAGGTTTGTTTTCTTTTTGCCTTTTTTAGATGGCAATAGAACAGACACTTAACCCAGGACACAGCAGTGGTGCTCACTGCTGGAGCCCTGGGTGCTGCCAGGGGGAGTTGGAGTGAGGGATTCACCCAGCAAAACCATCCCAGAGTCTCCCAAAAATAGCCCAGGGAGAGCCCAGCTCAGCTGCTCCTGGAGGTGCCTTAAAGGAGGCCCAGCCTGAGCTGGGTGGGGGATTTCAGGTTCTGCTCTCAGCTGTGAGCACTGAGCTCAAATCACACAGAATCCCAGGATTTATGCTGGGAAATCCTCCCAGGATCAGCCAGTCCAAGCTGTGCCACCATCCCCACCCTGAGCACCGAGTGCCACGTGCTTGGGCACCTCCAGCCTGGGGACTCCAGACCTGCCAGGGTGACCTCAGGAGCCTCATTCTCCAGCAGGGAGAGGGCTGTGGTTGTGGGAAAGCTTCAGAGCAGATCTTACCTGTGTCCCTGAGAGTCAGCTTGGCACAAAATCCCAGAGGGTTTGGGTGGAGGGACCCAAAAGCTGATCCCATTGCAAGGCAGGGACGCCTTTCCCCATCCCAGGCTGCTCCAAGCTCAGCCCAGCCTGGCCTTGGGCACTGCCAGGGATGGGGAATCCACCACCCCTGCCAGGGCCTCTCCACCCTCACCCTGCCGTGCCAAACTGTCAGAAACATCAAATGGGGCAGGCACATCCTTCTCTCCCTCAGGATTTTTCATAGAGGAGCACAGAGGGAAGAAAGAGAAAACAATTTCTATTTCTGCTCCTTGTTTTTCCCCCATGTGGACTGTGTTTGGAGAATTGTTTACCTGGGGTGATTGCTTGGTTGGATTCTGGTGAGGATTGTTTGGGGCTGGTGGCCAATCCAATCCAACCCAACCCAATCCAACCCAATCCAACCCAATCCAATCCAACCCAATCCAGTCCAACCCAATCCAGTCCAACCCAATCCAGTCCAACCCAATCCAACCCAATCCAGTCCAACCCAACCCAATCCAGTCCAATTCTGTCCAATCCAGTCCAACCCAACCCAATCCAGTCCAATTCTGTCCAATCCAACCCAACCCAACCCAATCCAACCCAGCTCACCTGTGGCTGCACTCTCAGAGAGGGTCACAAGTTGTTAGTTAGATTTGGTAGTTAGAACAAGTAGGTTTGTAGTTTTAGTACCTCCTTTAAATAGTTTATTGATGTATTACAGTATAGTTATAATAAATTAATAATTCAGCCTTCTGAGCTGCAGTCAGACATCAGCATTTCCTCCCACCGGCTTCCCCTGCGTTTACAATAATTAAGGGGATTTTTATCCCTGGAAAACACCTTTTCCCGTTGAGGAGAAACAATCCCTCTCCATCCATCCCAAGCTTGCCTCCACTTTTTTTTTTTTTCATTTGCCTCCAAGGATTTTGCAAGCGCAGCTGGAATTTGGTGTTGCAGAGCAGCAGGAAGCTGCAGCTTGTTGGCTCAGAGGTGAGGGTGGGCAGACAAACACAGAATAACTGAACTCCTTCCTCACAGGAGGCTGGCAGGCAGGCTGGGATCTTCCCTTGTCCTGGAGAGAAATCCCTGGGCAGGGTGGCACTGCCAAGGACAGCTCGGAGAGGGCTGGAGCCTCCCTGAGCCTGGGAAATGCCCGGGTTAACACAGCTGGTAGGGAAAGGTGGCCTCAGTGCGCTGGGCTTGGAAGCAAAACAATTAAATAATATTTAATATTATATATATATATATGGCCTCAGTGGGCAGGGTTTTGGATCAAAAAATCAAAAAAAATTAATAATATATAATATTGTATATATGGCCTTAGTAGGAGGGATTTTGGATCAGAAAAAAATTAAATAATATATTATAGATTATATATATATATATATATATGGCCTCAGTGGGCTGCCTTTTGGATTAAAAAAATAAATAATATATAATATAATATTTTATATATATATGGCCTCAGTGGGCTGGCTTTTCGATATATATATATATATATACATATATATATATATATATATAATCTTGTATATATATATGGCCTCAGTGGGCTGGCTTTTGGATTTAAAAAATTAATATATAATATAATAATATAATATTATAGCTATATATATGGCCTCTGTGGGCTTGCTTTTAGATTAAAAATATTAAAAAAATTAAAATTAAAAATTAAATCATATATAATGTAATTTTTATATTATATTTTTATATCAAAATAAAATATATTTCCTATATTTTGCACAGGTGCCATTTGCAGGCAGAAGGCTGCAGAGGCACACCCAGCACATGCCCAGCTGTGCTCGGTGTGCTCCGGGCAGGCTGGGGACCAGGAGAGGTTTTGGGCGCTGGCCCTGAGCTCTGGGGAGCTCCCAGGGTGTGGCAATTCTCAGCTCAGTCAGAGAGAAAGAGAAGTTTTCTAAGCAGGCGAGAGCCTGGGGAGCAGTTGGGAAAGAATGTAAATAATTCTCTAATCTATCTTGTTGTTCACATTGTTTATAGATATTTTCTGCTCCTGTGTGTCATTCACTGCACACCAGTGGTGTGGGATGTTTTTACTCTAAGACCAATGAAATGAGTCTGGAATTGTCTTCCCAGGGAGGTGGTGGAGTCACCACCTCTGGATGTGTTAAAAAAAGACTGGACATGGCACTTGGTGCTGTGCTCTAGTTGAGGTGTGAGGGCATAGGTTGGACCTGATGATCTTGGAGGTCTCTTCCAACCTCATGATTCTGTGATTCTGTAATTCTGTGGTTCTGTGATTCTGTGATTCTGTGGTTCTGTGATTCTGTAATTCTGTGATTCTGTAATTCTGTGATTTGTGATTCTGTGATTCTGTAATTCTGTGGTTCTGTGATTCTGTGGTTCTGTGATTCTGTGATTTGTGATTCTGTGATTCTGTGATTCTGTGATTTGTGATTCTGTGATTTATGATTCTGTGATTTGTGATTCTGTGATTTATGATTCTGTGATTCTGTGATTCTCTGATTTGTGATTCTGTGGTTCTGTGATTCTGTGATTCTGTGATTTGTGATTCTGTGATTTATGATTCTGTGATTTGTGATTCTGTGATTCTGTGATTCTGTGATTTGTGATTCTGTGATTCTGTGATTCTGTGGTTCTGTGATTTGTGATTCTGTGGTTCTGTGGTTCTGTGGTGTTCTCTATATCTAGAAATAAGTCAGAGCTCATTTTCTTTGCCTCCTGAGCTGCAGTTTCTGTTCCCATCCTGCTGGACAGTGACCCCAGGGCTGTTTCTCAGTGAGCCTGCCGGGGGCTCTGGAGCCGTTCTGGGTTCCCAGCTGGGTTTCCCTGTGCCTGCACACCCTGCAGCTCCTCTCTGCTCTCCCCAAACAGCCGGGCCTGCCTCTGTCCCTCAGCCCGGCAGCTGGGCAGGCAGAGGAGTTGGAAATGCCTGAGGTAACACAGCTAGCAGGGAAAGGTGGCCTCAGTGGGCCAAAATGTAAAAAATAAGAGATAAGAAGATGTATTTTTATTAATAGTTATTATTTTATTTAATATTATACATAATATTATATTATTATATTATTTGTATTTTTATATTATATATAATATATAATAAATATAATATATAATAATATATATTATATAATAATATTTATAATAGATAATATAATATGTAATATAATTATATTTATTTATAATAATATAAATATATTATGTAGCATTTATATATGATATAATTTATATTATTATATAATAATATATTATTAATAAAATATATTTATAAGTATTATATTATTATATAATATATAAATTATATAATTTATATTATTATATAATAAAGGCTGAGATCCTTTGCTGTGCCTTGCAAATATATCTAAAAATATATATAATATATATTGATATAATAAGATTATATAGTATAATAATATATTACAAATATATATAATACTATATAATACATATAATATTTTATATAATATATAATCTTATATATAATCTTATGTATTATATGTATTATGTTGTATATTATTATAGTATATAATATATATATTACATATTACATATCACATATCACATATCACATATCACATATCACATATCACATATCACATATTATATATTATATATTATATACAATATATTATATACAATATATTATATACAATGTATTGTATATAATATATTGTATATATTATATATTGTATATAATAGTATATATAATATAGTATTGTTATACTATATAACATATATTCATATATTTTATATTATATATAATATATCTATTAATATATATTTTTTATATATATATATTTGCAAGACACAGCAAAGGCTCTCAGCTGGGACTGAGCACACTTCAGCACTCAAACCTGCCAGAAGCTGCAAGAGCTGGGAGAGGCTCTGCCCCTTTCCCTGCTCTGGCCCCGGCTGTATGAACGTTTTGTCTCTGGGCTCTCTCCCGGGTTTTTCTCTGCAGGTCGCTGCCTCGGGGCTGTTCCTCAGCCCAGCACGATGCTGTGCTCGCTGCTCCAGATGTCACAGGCGGGAGAAGCGCTGCGGAATTCCGGCTGTGGCAGCAGGGAGGGCACGGGGGTGTCTGCTCAGGGCACTGCCCGGTGTCAGGGTGGCAGCGGGTGGTGACACCCCGAGCACAGGCTGGCGTCAGCCACGCTGACATGTCCTGCTTTATCAGGTGTGCTTTCCTCTTGCAGCACTGGGACGTCTTCAAACACGTGACTGAGGTGTTCATCTTGGTTCCTGCTCTGCTGGGCCTGAAGGGGAACCTGGAGATGACCCTGGCATCCCGCCTGTCCACAGCTGTGAGTGCCCAGGGAGCTGGGGAGGGACAGGGGGACAAAAATTCCCCACTTTTGTGCAGGGAAGGCACAGCAGAGCTGCACAGGGCTATCTCTGGATCTCTGGCAGGTCCTCTCCTCCTCCTCTCCTCTCCTCTCCTCTCCTCTCCTCTCCTCTCCTCTCCTCTCCTCTCCTCTCCTCTCCTCTCCTCTCCTCTCCTCTCCTCTCCTCTCCTCTCCTCTCCTCTCCTCTCCTCTCCTCTCCTCTCCTCTCCTCTCCTCTCCTCTCCTCTCCTCTCCTCTCCTCTCCTCTCCTCTCCTCTCCTCTCCTCTCCTCTCCTCTCCTCTCCTCTCCTCTCCTCTCCTCTCCTCTCCTCTCCTCTCCTCTCCTCTCTCCTCTCCTCTCCTCTCCTCTCCTCTCCTCTCCTCTCCTCTCCTCTCCTCTCCTCTCCTCTCCTCTCCTCTCCTCTCCTCTCCTCTCCTCTCCTCTCCTCTCCTCTCCTCTCCTCTCCTCTCCTCTCCTCTCCTCTCCTCTCCTCTCCTCTCCTCTCCTCTCCTCTCCTCTCCTCTCCTCTCCTCTCCTCTCCTCTCCTCTCCTCTCCTCTCCTCTCCTCTCCTCTCCTCTCCTCTCCTCTCCTCTCCTCTCCTCTCCTCTCCTCTCCTCTCCTCTCCTCTCCTCTCCTCTCCTCTCCTCTCCTCTCCTCTCCTCTCCTCTCCTCTCCTCTCCTCTCCTCTCCTCTCCTCTCCTCTCCTCTCCTCTCCTCTCCTCTCCTCTCCTCTCCTCTCCTCTCCTCTCCTCTCCTCTCCTCTCCTCTCCTCTCCTCTCCTCTCCTCTCCTCTCCTCTCCTCTCCTCTCCTCTCCTCTCCTCTCCTCTCCTCTCCTCTCCTCTCCTCTCCTCTCCTCTCCTCTCCTCTCCTCTCCTCTCCTCTCCTCTCCTCTCCTCTCCTCTCCTCTCCTCTCCTCTCCTCTCCTCTCCTCTCCTCTCCTCTCCTCTCCTCTCCTCTCCTCTCCTCTCCTCTCCTCTCCTCTCCTCTCCTCTCCTCTCCTCTCCTCTCCTCTCCTCTCCTCTCCTCTCCTCTCCTCTCCTCTCCTCTCCTCTCCTCTCCTCTCCTCTCCTCTCCTCTCCTCTCCTCTCCTCTCCTCTCCTCTCCTCTCCTCTCCTCTCCTCTCCTCTCCTCTCCTCTCCTCTCCTCTCCTCTCCTCTCCTCTCCTCTCCTCTCCTCTCCTCTCCTCTCCTCTCCTCTCCTCTCCTCTCCTCTCCTCTCCTCTCCTCTCCTCTCCTCTCCTCTCCTCTCCTCTCCTCTCCTCTCCTCTCCTCTCTCCCGGGACAGAGGCTGAGCTTTGTTTGCCCCCTCTCTCTGGGAAACAAACAAATCCCTTTGTTTGACTCCCTCTCCATTGTTGGGATCTTGGATCCTTTCTGTCCTGGCCACAGGGACCTTGTCCCTCCTGGCCCTGGCCACCTTCTGGCCACGGGCTGCTCAGGGGGAGTGCCTGGGACAAGGGCACTGTTGGCACTTGTGTGTCCCCTCCTGGGGCTGGCAGGAGCAGCTCTGGCAGAGGAACCAGACTGTGGCAAGTCAGGAATGCAGAACTTTGCCCCGTCTGCCCTGGTGGCTGCAGGAGGGGCACGGGGACACCAGCACAGCTCCTGTCCTGGTGCTTCCTCCTGTCCCCAGGCTGACCCCCGGAGGCTTTGGCTTCTGCCTTCCCTCCTGTGCCTCCTCAAAATCCTGGAGTCACGGGGTGGTTGAGGTGCAGAGCACCTCCAGATCATCCAAGAGGCTCCCGTGCCTGGTGGCACAGGAGGATCTCTGGTCCCAGGTGTGTGGAGGGAGCTCCTCTCTGCCCAGAGCTCCCCCAGCTCTCTCCACAGCCTGGAGTTCTTTCTCAGACTCTGGCTTTCTAATTAGTGCTGCTTTAAGGCACCTCAGAAATTCCTTCCACAATTAAGAGGCAAAACTCCCCCATTAGTTAAAGGATTAAGTGACTACAGCCAGGTTATGTTAATCCCAGCCTAATTGCCATGTGGCTGGAATTTTAACGTCAGGCTTCATATGGAGCTCAAATTCCTGGGCTGGCTGTGCTGCTCCAGCCAACTTTTTGTTGGTTTTTCCCCATTTCTTCCTCCTCTCTGCCCACAATGATTTGTTCCAGAGATGGAAGCATCTCAGTAAAGCACATCCAGCCCTTCTTGCAGGGGGATTAATTAATTAGTGATTTCTGGTTTTCTTCTTTTCTTTTCCATCTGAGAGGAGGAGATTGCTGCTGTGCTGTTGTGCACAAGTTTGAAGAAGTTTAGGATGCAGCACTGTAGGTTTGTGTGTCATAACATGATTAGCTAAGAAAGCTCACACTGTAGCATGACTCCATAAGAAGAAATATTTAAAGATTGGGTCAAGAACATAAACATCCTTGTTGGCAGTGTTTTATTGGTCAATAAATCCTTGAAAGGTCTTGAGACCTTCTGAGCCATGCAGTGAAGATGTGAGCCTAAGAAAAATAAATCCCATCATCTGGAAAACTCAGAGGTCCCATCTCTAGCTCCTTCAAAACTCAAAATGCATTCCTTCAAAATGCACTCCAAAGTGCATTTCCCACTCCAGTGTTTGAGCCTCTCCCTTGTTTCCTGAGCTCATCAGCTTCTAATGGTGCAAATTGGATATAAAATCACCCATTCTTCCCATAAAAAATAAATCCCATAATCTAAAAAACTCAGAGGTCCCATCTCTAACTCATTGAAAATTCAAAATGCATTCCAACATGCATTTCCCACTCCAGTGTTTGATCCTCTCCCTTGTTTCCTGAGCTCATCAGCTCCTAATGGTGCAAATTGGATATAAACTCACCCATTCTTCTCATAAAGACCCTGGAGGTGGCAGGGAGGAGCAGAGCTCGTGCCCTGCAGCGATTCCTCTGGGTTATTTTGGATCCTACACCAGGAATTAAAGCAGTTTCCACCTCCTGCTCCTGGCTGGTATCACCCACGGTGATATTTACTGGTTGTTTTTTTTTTATCCTGCTCACCCTGCTCAGCCTCTCCCCGTGCCAGCTGACCCCTGTGCCAGGGCTGCCCGCTCCTCTCCGTGTCCCCACGTGGCTCCAGCCTTGTTTGCTCAGCTTTTCCCGGGAGCAGGAGGGTTTGTGCTGCTCTGGCAGCAGGGGCACGGAGCTGACCTGGGGCTCTGCAGCCCCGGCCCGAGGGGCAACCTGACCCAGCTGGGCCCTGGCCAGGCGTGGCTGGGCCAGCAGAGCGAGGGCAGTGAGGAGTGCAGCGTGTGGCTGCAGGGGCACAGAGAGATCTCCCTGCTTTTGCAGCATTCCCGCCAGGTTTGTGGTTGGTGCTGACTCCCCTTTTTCTGCTGGAGGGTTTGAGGTCCCCTCCTGCTCCTGGCACGCAGGAATTTGGCTGTTTGCAGGTGTGAAGTGCTGCCAGGCTGTGATTGGTGTCTGATTTCCTCTTGCAGGCTAATATTGGCCAAATGGATACACCCAAAGAGCTCTGGAAGATGATTACAGGGAACATGGCTCTGATCCAGGTGAGCAGAGGGAAGGGGAATATTTACAGCCAGGGCAAGTGTGGGAGGTTTGAATGCCTGGGTTTTGCTGTTTGCTGTCAATGTTCTGTGTCTGATGGGGGGCAGGTGGCACCTCTGTGGCCCTGCAGGTTGGACTGGGTGTTGCCATGCTGGATTCTGGTCCCCCTGGGTGGGGTATCCCTCTTGGAATCATAGAATGAAATCATGGAATGGTTCGGGTTGGAAGGGACCTTAAAGCTCGTGCCGGTTTTTGGCTTCCTTTTTCTGCCTCTGTTGGGGTGGGGATTGAAGGCACTTTAGTTGGTATTTCATGTTCAGACTCAGGTATTTGTTATTTCTTGTCAATGTTCCAGCCTCACAGCAGTGAGTTCTGCAGTCTTTCATTAACCAGGCACAAAATGGCCAACTATCTCTTGTTTCAAGGCCTTTTAAGGCTAAACTACCCAATTAAGAAATGACACCTTGATTATTTTCCATTTTAACCCAATAACTGATCACTCAAAGCCTGCATTGTGGACTTTTCTGTCCAGTTACAAAACACCACCCAAACCCAGGGAGAAGAAGGTGAACAACCAGCCTCTGCCCTAAAACCTCCATCTTGCTTCATATTTATTTCTAAATTCTGAAACCCCAAACTCGAAGTTTTCCACACTGTGACATTACACACTCGTAACCAGCTCCACACCCGTAATCCCAGTGCTGTTAATCCATTTTGGAAGCCTTCCCACAGCCTCAGGTCAGTGCAGTGCTCTCCTGGGAGTCGGAGTCTGTCAGCACAGAAAGTCTAAAATTCTCAGCATCCAGAACTCCAACGAGCTCGTCCATTTCTCATGGGCAGCGACACCTTCCACTGTCCCAGGCTGCTCCAGCCTGGCCATGGCCACTTCCAAGGATGAGGCAGCCACAGCTTCTCTGGGCATCCTCTCACAGAACCACCAGGTTGGAAGAGATCTTAAAGATCATCGAGTCCAACCCAGCCCCAACACCTCAACTGAACCCTGGCACCCAGTGCCACATCCAGGATTTGTTAAACACACCCAGGGCTGGTGACTGCACCACCTCCCCGGGCAGCCATTCCAGAACTTTATCACCTTTCTGTAAAAAACTTTTCCCCAACATCCAACCTGAATTTCCCTTGGCACAGCTGGAGGCTGTGTGCTCTGGTTCTGTCAGTTCCTGCAGACAGAGCCCAAGCCCAGCTGAGCACAGGCACCTTCCAGGAGCTGTGGAGAGAGCTGAGCTCACCCCTGAGTCTCCTTTTCTCCAGGCTGAGCACCCCCAGCTCCCTCAGTGGTTCCTCACAGGGTTTGTGTTCCAAACCCCTCACAGCCTCGCTGCCTCCTCTGGACACACTCAAGCTGTCCCCACACCCTGGGGCTGTTTTGGTGTCTTGGTGACCCTGTGCTCTCCATTTCCAGGTCCAGGCCACCGTGGTTGGCTTCCTGGCCTCCATCGCAGCCGTGGTGTTCGGGTGGATCCCAGATGGGCACTTCAGCATGGACCACGCTGTCCTGCTGTGTGCCAGCAGCGTGGCCACTGCCTTCATTGCTTCCCTAGTCCTGGGTGAGAGTCACCCCTCTGTGCACCTCTTCCTGAAATTTTAACCTCCCCTCAGCCTTATCCTGGGTTTTTTTTTTGCCTCTTCCTGGCTGCAGGCATGATTATGATTGGGGTGATCATCGGCTCCAGGAAGATGGGGATCAATCCTGACAACGTGGCCACGCCGATTGCTGCCAGCCTGGGGGACCTCATCACCCTGGCTCTGCTGTCAGGGATCAGCTGGGGCTTGTACAAGGAGCTGGGTGAGGAGCAAAAGGCTCAGTGTCTGCCTGGTCCTTGCTGTGGCTCCCTCTCATTTCACCCTCTCCCTCTGTAATCATCTTCCTTGCGGTGTGTGGGATTCCTGCTCTGGAAACCCTGCTCTTGGCAAACTGGGATGGTCTGGGATCTCAGGACACTCATTCTCTTTTAGGACACACAGGTCTGGCTGCCCCATGCCACCATTTCAGGTGACAAGACTGGGAGGCTATTCCCCAAAAATCCACATTTCCAGGGACTTTTAATTTCCTTATTCCTCCTTTCTTATTTTCTTTTCTTCTTTCTTATTTTCTCCCTCGGTTAGGCCTAGTTCAGGTTAGGGGAGGGGATGGAGCTTCTCACTGCCTTGTACACCTTGTACACCTTCCAGGGGCTTGGCTGGGGCTGGAGCAGTGGGAGAGGCAGATTTGGGTTCCATCTGCTGAGCTGTCAGCTCCAGCTGGGGATCCTCGGGGCAGGGCTGCAGCTGGAGACCCCCAATTTCCTCCTCCTTCCTCCTCCTCCTCCTCCTTCCTTCCCTGGGACACGGGGCTGTGCCTCAGCCAGGTTCATCCAGGGGTGAAGGAAGCAGCACTGGGAGATCCTGCCCAGGGGTGGGAAGTGGGGATGAGAGCTGGAATTGCAGAGACCTCACTGAGATCTGCCGGTGTTTTACTGGGTACAGCTGAGACAAGGAACCACCAGCAGAGTCCAGGCTGGCCTGGACTTTCCCTGCTTTTCCTGGAGCTCCTGAGGGACGTGGCCTTGATTTCTCTGCTTCTTCTTCTCCTTCTCCCCCCCCTGCTCAGAGAGCAAAGCCTTCGTGAACCCCTTGGTGTGCGCCTTCTTCCTGTCCCTGCTGCCCATCTGGATCATCATTGCCAGGAGGAATTCTGCCACGCGGGAGGTGCTCTACTCGGGCTGGGAGCCCGTCATCATCGCCATGGCCATCAGCAGGTGGGCCTGGCCCTGTCCCCAGAGCCCCCCCGGGCTTAGCCCAGCACTGACCTCCCCCCTCTCCCCCTGCAGCGTCGGGGGGCTGATTTTGGACAGGACGGTGTCGGATCCCAACTTTGCTGGGATGGCAGTTTTCACACCAGTCATCAATGGTGAGTCCTGCCCCGCCCCGGGGCTGCAGCTCTTGGCAAACTGGGATGGTCTGGGATCTCAGGACACAAAGGTCTGAGTGCCCCCGTGCCACCCTTTCACCCTTTGCTCTTGGCAAACTGGGATGGTCTGGGATCTCAGGACACAAAGGTCTGAGTGCCCCCGTGCCACCCTTTCACCCTTTGCTCTTGGCAAGCTGGGATGGTCTGGGATCTCAGGACACTCACTCTCTTTTAGGACACACAGGTCTGGCTGCCCCCATGCCACCCTTTCAGGTGACAAGACTGGGAGGCTATTCCCCAAAAACCCACATTTCCAGGGACTTTTCATTTCCTTATTCCTCCTGCTTGGTGGAACACCCCCATCTTCTAAAATATTTGCCTTGCGGCACCTGGCAACACAAAAATTTGTATTTGTGCCTTGGAGGCAGGAAATCTGTTTGGTTCTGGTGCAAAGTTTTCACTTCCTTTCTGCCTGATGAACCAGGAAAAGTAATTTTTAAATTGTTTTTTACAGTAGGTGGAGTTAATTTCCAGCCAGCGTGTCTTGTGCTGGCGGCTTTCACAGTTTTGTGTGAAAAATAATAGTTTTGAACTTCCTGGGCCTGTTTTGGTGCCTGACTCATCATTTCTCTTCCACCTTGAGCTGCAGTAACAGAACTGCTTCAGTTTTATGCAGGGGCCTGAGGGGAAAAGCCACAGCTCTGTCCCAGCTCCTCACATCCTGCAAAAGTAGAACTGGGGTCAAAACCAGACCGTCCTACCTAATTCCAGCAGCTGGCACTTCCAGGTCTGCTGGCTGTTGAGAGGAGCTCCTGGAGGTGTCTGGGCCATCCCCTGAGTGCTCTTTGTGCCCTGCAGGTGTGTTGTGGTTGAGATGGTCACAATGCAAAGCCACACTCCATTGTCAGAAGGCTTCAAACCCCAATTTGTTACAGCATGCTTGCTTTTCATACGTTCTTACAAAACTCATAAGTTGACACTCATTGGTCAGGAAAGACAAAGTGCTCATTGGAATAGGCAGCTGCAGGTTTCTCTTATTCTTTTTTCTCTTCTCTTCCTTATTTTCTCTTATTTTCTCTTCTTCTCTTCTTCTTTCTTTTGTATCTTCTCTTCTTCTTTCTTTGTTATTTTTTCTTTCTTTCTTTCTTTCTTTCTTTCTTTCTTTCTTTCTTTCTTTCTTTCTCTCTCTCTCTCTCTCTCTCTTCTCTCTCTCTCTTTCTCTCTCTCTTTCTCTCTCTCTCTTTCTTTCTCTCTTTCTTTCTTTCTCTCTTTCTTTCTCTCTTTCTTTCTCTCTTTCTCTCTTCTTTTCTCTCTTCTTTTCTCTCTCTTCTTTTCTCTCTCTTCTTTTCTCTCTCTTCTTTTCTCTCTCTTCTTTTCTCTCTCTTCTTTTCTCTCTCTTCTTTTCTCTCTCTTCTTTTCTCTCTCTTCTTTTCTCTCTCTTCTTTTCTCTCTCTTCTTTTCTCTCTCTTCTTTTCTCTCTCTTCTTTTCTCTCTCTTCTTTTCTCTCTCTTCTTTTCTCTCTCTTCTTTTCTCTCTCTTCTTTTCTCTCTCTTCTCTCTCTTCATTTCTATCTCTTCTTTTCTCTCTCTTCTTTTCTCTCTCTCTTATTTTCTTTCTCTCTTATTTTCTCTTCTTTTCTTTCTCTCTTGTTTTCTCTTCTTTCCTCTTCTTCTTTCTTTCTTGGTTTCCACATCAAAAGCCTTGGTAGGAAATTCTTTCGGGGGTAAACACGGATCCTCTCCTCAAACTCCTCTGTGGCTCACAGAAGTCTCTGTAAAACCTCTTCCACAGGTGTGGGTGGCAACCTGGTGGCCGTGCAGGCCAGCCGCATCTCCACCTACCTGCACATGAGCGGGGAGCCTGGAGACAGCCCCGGGACAGCCCCTCGGAAGTGCCCCAGCCCCTGCAGCACCTTCTTCAGCTCAGGTACGGCCGTGGAGGGCAGGGCTCGGTGCCAGCTGGTGCCTCCCTGCAGGGCAGGTGGGCAGGGCTGTGCTGGGGGGGATGTGGGTGAGAGTGTCCTGAGCTGGCAGGTGATTTGTGGAAGGTGAGGAAGGCAGGAGCCCACCCTGAGATGGGAAATGTAAACCCCATCCCTCCTGCTTGTTACAATTTTGAAATTAAGGGGCTCTCAGGTAAAGGCATGGGAATAGGAATAACAGCTCTTTATTGGGAAAATGAAAATACAAATGCAATAGTACAAAATAAACCCCAAAAACAAACACTGGCAGAGTCAGAGCCTGCCCTGGCACCTGTGGATCAGGGTGTGGCAGCAGTGCCATTCCATGGGGGCTCAGCCCTCCTGCAGTGCCAGCTGTGCTTCTGCTGGAGCAGGATCCTGGACAAGGCTGGAGTTTTCCTCTGGAGCTCCAGGGCTGCTGGAGATGGGCCTGGGCTCCCTCTGGGAATGCAGTGGGGCAGAAAGCTGCTCCTCTGGGAACGCAGTGGGGCAGAAAGCTGCTCCTCTGGGAATGCAGTGGGGCAGAAAGCTGCTCCTCTGGGAATGCAGTGGGGCAGAAAGCTGCTCCTCTGGGAATGCAGTGGGGCAGAAAGCTGCTCCTCTGGGAATGCAGTGGGGCAGAAAGCTGCTCCTCTGGGAATGCCATGGGCAAAGGCTGCTGTGGTGTCCCAGAGTCTCAGATTGTATCCAGGTAGGAATGCTTGGCTCCTCCCCTGGGCGGAGCCTCTCCCCATGGGATGATGGAATTTTCTCAGCCATGCAGGGACACTCAGTGGCCATGATAATTAATAATTAATGGCTCATTAACAGAAGAGATCTCCTGGAGGGAGGGTTGGCTGTGGAAGAGATAAAGAGAACTGCCCAATGAGCAGAGAACTGCCCCAGCTCTGACAGATTAATAGAACACACACATTGCCTTGCAGTCTAGGACAGTGGGAAAAAAAACTTCACAGCTTGTAAAAGTTGTGAAGTTGGTATGATTTATTTCAGTTCCTTAAGGACGTGTGCACTTCTGAAAATTCTTGAGTCTGCTTTATCTTCTAACCTGTTGCATATGCATAAAAGATATATGCATATGCATTAAAGTGATTTATTAATTTTATGGGCCTGTGCAGGTTTTTAGTCACGTAGTTGTAATGTGATGTTTATAATTCAGATTTCATTTTTTCTGTTTGTTTTAGTCTCAAGGTTAGTGGGAGGCCTCTTTTTATCTCTCTTTAGTATTCTTTTCTGAGTAGTTTTGAGTCTTCTTTGTTCTCTCTCTGTACTCACTTTTTGTGAGTACACAAGTTAAAAGACTAAACAAAAAAATCCAAAACTGGTCTGTAGCCCGAGTTAAATTTCTAACCCCCTGTTTCAGAAGGGACCCACAGGATCATCCAGTGCAGCTCCTGGCCCTGCACAGACACCCCAAAACCCCTGCCAGCCTTCAGCCTTGGCTCATTTAATCACAGAATGGTTTGGGTGGGAGGGGACCCTAAATCTCATCCAGTGCCACCCCTGCCATGGGCAGGACACCTTCCACCAGCCCAGGTTGCTCCCAAGCCCTGCCCAGGCTGGCCTTGGACACTGCCAGGCTCTAAATCAGGCCTGATGTCCCCTTTGCAGACGTGAACTCCCGCTCTGCCCGCGTGCTCTTCCTCCTGGTGGTGCCCGGGCACTTGGTTTTCCTCTACACCATCCACTCCATGCAGGGGGGACACACCACGCTCACCCTCATCTTCATCGTGTTCTACATGACAGCAGCACTGCTCCAGGTGAGCTGGGGACCCCTCGGGGGGCTGGGCTGGCTCAGGGGACACGGGGGTCCCCTGCAGCGGGGGCTGCTCAGGTGTAGGGTCCCTGTCCCTGCCAGGAGATGCTGTGCTGGGCACAGGGATCCCTGGGCAGCTCTTCCTGGACACCTGTACACACAGTTTTCCCATCCTGCCATTCCTGGGGAGTTTCAAGTCTGCCTTTTGTCTCCTTTAAGTCCTTTCGGTAGCCAGAGTGTCCTCATCGGTCCTGGGGGGTGATGTGGCAATTTGACCAGGCCTGGTGATGAAAAGAGGATGTGGAATTTGCAGGGAATGTCTGCCCTGTGCTGCCCTTTTACCTGGCATTTCCTGGAGCTGTGGGAGCCCACAGGGATGTGAGGGACACACAAAAACAAAGGTTTGAGAGGATCCACTGCAGATTTTGTCTGTTTTAAATACCAACGTGAGCCTCTTGCTGCACTGGAGCAGATGGAGGAGAAAATCCCACTTTGGCAGGGCAGAAAAGATGTTCCTTTAAAAAAGTTGATCCCGTAGAAAAGTTGATCCTTTAAATTCCTCTAAAAAACCAAAAGTTACTCTTTTACTTCTGGAAGCCAGGTGTTGCTGGCCCTGCCTGAGCCGTCCCCTCTCTGCCCCACATCTCCTCAAGCTTGTTCTGGTTAGAGCTGAAAATTCAGGTGCAAAAATTGAGACTTTCAGCCCAAATTGGGTGGTGAGAAGAAGCTAGAGGACAGGCAGAGGCTGTGAAGGACACAGAGGATTTGGGGTGCTCAGGGAGCCACTGAAACTCTCCAGCTCCTCTTTGTTGGATGCAGCTGCAGAGAGCAGCCCTGGGGAGGGCGGTTCCAGCTCCAGTTTTTGGGATTCCGGGAATTCACAGAATCACCAGGTTGGAAGAGACCTGAAAGATCATTGAGTCCAACTCAGCCCCAACCCCTCAACTGAACCCTGGCACCCAGTGCCACATCCAGGCTTTGTTAAACACACCCAGGGCTGGTGACTGCACCACCTCCCCGGGCAGCCATTCCAGAACTTTATCACCTTTCTGTAAGAAACTTTTTCCTGATATCCAACCTAAATTTCCCTTGGCACAGCTGGAGGCTGTGTGCTCTGGTTCTGTCAGCTCCTGCAGACAGAGCCCAAGCCCAGCTGAGCACAGGCACCTTCCAGGAGCTGTGGAGAGAGCTGAGCTCACCCCTGAGTCTCCTTTTCTCCAGGCTGAGCACCCCCAGCTCCCTCAGTGGTTCCTCACAGGGTTTGTGTTCCAGACCCCTCACCCCTCGCTGCCTCCTCTGGACACGCTCCAGCCCCTCCATGTCCTTCCTAAATTGGGGGCCCAGAGCTGGACACAGCCCTCGAGGTGTGCCCTCACCAGTGCCCAGCCCAGGGCAGAATGAGCTCCCTGCTCCTGCTGGCCACACCATTCCTGCCACAGGCCAGGGGCCACTGGCCTCCTTGGCCAGCAGGGCACACGGCTGGCTCATGCCCAGCCTGCTGTCCATCAGTGCCCCCAGGTCCCTTTCTGCCTGGGCACTGTCCAGCCACACCATCCCCAGCCCGTAGCACTGCAGGGCTTCTTGTGGCCAGGGGGTTGTTGTCGTGGCCAGGGGGTGGTTGTTGTGGCCAGGGGGTTGTTGTCATGGCCAGGGGGTGGTTGTTGTGGCCAGGGGGTGGTTGTTGTGGCCAGGGGGTGGTTGTTGTGGCCAAGGGGTTGTTGTTGTGGCCAGGGGGTTGTTGTTGTGGCCAGGGGGTTGTTGTCGTGGCCAGGGGGGGTTATCATGGCCAGGGGGTGGTTGTCGTGGCCAGGGGGTTGTTGTCATGGCCAGGGGGTTGTTGTCGTGGCCAGGGGGGGTTATCATGGCCAGGGGGTGGTTGTTATGGCCAGGGGGGGTTATCATGGCCAGGGGGTGGTTGTTGTGGCCAGGGGGTTGTTGTCATGGCCAGGGGGGTTATCATGGCCAGGGGTGGTTATCATGGCCAGGGGGTGGTTGTCATGGCCAGGGGGGTTATCATGGCCAGGGGGTGGTTGTCGTGGCCAGGGGCTTGTGCTGCCCTGCGGCAGGCAGAGCTGCTGTGGGATTGCAGGGCTCAGGGGCTCTGGCTGCCCTGGCTCTTCCAGGTGCTGATCCTGCTCTACATCGCTGACTGGATGGTGCACTGGATGTGGGGCAGGCACCTGGATCCCGACAACTTCTCCATCCCGTACTTGACAGCTCTGGGGGACCTCATTGGGACGGGGCTCCTGGCCCTCAGCTTCCACGTGCTCTGGCTCATCGGTGACCGGGACTCCGATGTTGGGGATTAAATCTCCCTGCTCCTCCCTTCCCACAGCTCTCCTCCTTCCATTTGTTGTTTCTTTGCTTCCCCCTCCTGCCACCCCACCCTGGATGATTTCACCTTTGATACTGGATTCTCATTATTTTCAATGGGAATTTTACGTGGTTTATATTTCAAGCCAAGTTTGTACAGAAAAATCTATCTAGTTTTAGGAAGGACAAACAAACAAACAAGAAGTGTAACGAGACAATCACTAAGTGCAATTTTCGTAGCAGTTATGTCTGAACCAAGGTTCCAGTGCAGTTCCTGCTCAGTCAGATCATGCAGGGAGCCCCCCCTGCCCCCTCTCTCGAGGTGAAGGGCTGCTTTTTTCGCTTCATAAGCGTTTTAAACCCTGCAGGTCGAGCTCAGGTTCCTTTAGCTGAGCTGGCTCCTTCCAGCCAAGTACAACCTCGTGGCTCAGGGCACGGGGTACCCCTGCCTTGGCTCTCTGAAGCTCCAGCCTGGGCCCACATCCAAAACTGGGGAGTGTCTGTGAGGAGGATGGTGAGGAAGGCTCCTGTGTTCACCCCAGGAATGCGAGTGAGCTCATTTGAGAGCCCCAGGCTGGGCTCTGCTGGCAGCTTCGGGCTCCCTTTTGCCACCCACCCCAGCCTGCAGCTGCCTCTGCCTCGGTGAGCCCAGCTCAGCTGTGCTGAGCTTCACCCACGGGGGCTGGGGGCTCTCCCCAGCCGTCCTCCCCCCTGCCAGAGCTCCTCTGCAGGACCTGCTGGAGCCCTCCCTGTGCTGCTCTGTTTCCCTGGCTCTCCTCAGAGCAGCTGCCGTTCCCAGAGGGGTGGATGGACAAACAGCTCCTGGTTTTGTGCCCGGGTTTCCTTTTGGCTGCTGCGTGCTGCTGAGGGGCCCCTTGCAGGCAGAAGCCACCCAGCAGCTCCCCCAGCTGAGCCTGGGCTGTTCCCAGCTGGGCAGGAGCATTTTGCTCCTGGTGTGTGTTCGGGAAGGACATCCAGGGGGTTTCTCTGCCAGCTGGAAAACAGCTGGGAATGCAGGATCACTGGAGCCCTGGCTCTTGGAGCAGCTCTGTGGCACAGGACCCCCCTGCCCTTGTGTAAAACCTGGGCCTGGAGGAGTGCAGGGCTCCCTCCTCTGCTGCTTCCCCTCCTGCTTTCTGTGCTGTTCACATCAGGCCTGCCTGGAATTCCTGCTCTTCCCGTCAGGCCGTGCTGGGAGCGCAGCAAAAACCAGAGCTGGTGCACCCAGAGGGGCAAACCAAGACCAAAGTTAGTCCAGGCTCCCTGTGCCAGGCCAGGCTCTGGGCCTCGCTCCAGAGCCGGTGCTGTTGGAAAAGAGGCTCAGGATGAAGTTCTGGAAATCCACGGAGCAGGTGGAGCCAGACCAGGGCTCCTGGCTGCTCCAGCCCCCTCTGGAGCTCTGCAAACCCTTCCCTGCTGCTGCTGGTGTGCAGGGCTGGGCTCCCGGCTGCTCCTTCTCAGCCCCTCAGAAGAGCAGGTGTTGTATTTTTGAGATGATTTCCCCCTTTTTTCCCCTTGCTAATCGACCCTCAGGCTCAGCCCCCCTCCTCCTGTGCTCCGTGTCCCGCGTGGGAGCAGCTCTGACCCTCCTCTGTCCCCTCTGGTGACATTTCTCAGATGTCCTTTGGCCAAAGCTGTGCTCAAAGGAAAAAACCCAACCACAAAACAAACCCTGTCCCTGCTGTGCTGAACTCTCAGCCCAGGGACTTCTGGAATGTTTTCTGCAATATCTTCTGGAGTATTTTCTGGAATATTCTCAGCTGCTCACCTGATTTCTCTGCCTGATGTTGAGGAATAAATGCAAGACTTCTTTCCATTAACACTTCAGCTTTTATGGATACAGAGAGAAGCTCTGCTGGCCTTTCTGGTGTCACATCACCACTGAATCCCCCAGGAAAGGATTCCCTAGAGGAGGAATCTGCCTCTCATGGTCGGGGGTGGTGGGGTTGGGAGGGTCTGTACATTAAATATGGTCAAAGGTGTGCTTGGGGAATGGTCAGGGAAGAATTTAATTTAAAACTGAGGAATATTGATGGGGGAAAAAAAAAAAAAAACAACAAACCTCTTCCCACTGGTTGCACTCCAATGCATGCCTACTCCACAGCTGCCTGCAGATGAAAATCCTGGTTTACTCTTTTATTAAAGGAAAAAGACTGTCTTAATTATTTATAGTTCCTATAACTGACAGATGTCGACCTAATGGATAAATTATATTTGGTTAAATAAAGATGACATTTATTTATGTGGACTGTGGTGGTTTTTTTTTTTTTTTTTTCCTTCAGGTTGAAGGCCCCTCTCAGGTTTTGAAGCTTATTTGAGCCCAGGCTGAAGCTCTTTTGATTAGGAGAGTTACGAAAATCAAACAAATTGCTGGGCATGGAGCAAACTGGGGTTAGTGTTGAGTGCCAGGTGCCCTTGGTCGGGTCCTGGCAGCTCCTGGGGGCTCCCAGCAGGAATCCAGGTGTTTGTTCTGGCCCTCCCTGCATTGGGAGCCCAGGCCCTGCTGCCACGTGGCCTCTGCCTGTTCCTGCTGGTTCCGTGGAACAGAAGGGCTCTGCCCCTTCTGGGGTGCACAAAAGCCCCTGGGCTGCAGGAATTGCTGCTTCCCTGCAGGGCTGTGCCCCCAGAGCAGGGGCTCGGTGCAGAATCCCAAAGCAAAGCCTTGGGTTTGGGGAGCAGCCCCCCAGACCCTGCTGGCTTCCCACTGGGGTGAATATTGGGGTGAATATTGGGGTGCAGGGGCACACATCCTGCTCTGCTGGGGGGTTCTGTTGGCATTTCCTCCTTGGGGGAAGGAGCAGGAGGTGCAGAAAGAAACACCTGGGCTTGGAGACCTTGGAGAAATCCCAGGGTCGGACAAAACCTTTTCCTGACTTAGAGATGGGGTAACTGAGAGGCTTTTTAAAAGCTTTCATTTTATTTTTAGTCTTGTGAGAAAGGTGAGACAGTATAAATGTTATAATCTACGCTATTTCAATTAAAGCTATTTCTTAATTACAACGCACTGTGTTTTTTAGTTTATTAACATTTTGTTACACTATGTTGTAGACACTTCAAAGTTAATTATCTGAAATTACTCTGCATAAATCTTATTACAATGTACCTTTCTAGTTTCTCTAAAGTAGCTAATCTTATTTACAAAACCATCTTTTGAGACTTTTTTTCTAGCTCCATTTCTCTCTCAACAACATCTGTACTATTCCATAACATTTCTAAATCAAAAAGTTTGCATACAAATACATGCTCCTCAAACCTTCTGTCAAAGCCTAAAAACTGCAAACCCATTTCCCACATCCCAGCACTAGGGGAACCTCGTTTAGACACGGAAATGTGTTGGGAGGGGTGTTTGTGCACGTTGTGGGGTTCAGGGGTGCCTGGGGCAGGACACAGGGGTGCAGGGCCGGGGGTGCTGGGGTGCACAGGGCTGGAATTTGGGGTGCACAGGGCTGGATCTGGGGATTCAGAGGATGTGCAGGGCAGAGTTTGGGGGTGCAGAGATGTCTGGGGCTGGAACTTGGGGTGCACAGGGCTGGATCTGGGGATGCAGAGGATGTGCAGGGCAGAGTTTGGGGGTGCACAGGGCATGGGGCTGGAACTTGGGGTGCACAGGGCTGGATCTGGGGATGCAGAGGATGTACAGGGCAGAGTTTGGGGGTGCAGAGATGTCTGGGGCTGGAATTTGGGGTGCACAGGGCTGGATCTGGGGATGCAGAGGATGTACAGGGCAGAGTTTGGGGGTGCAGAGATGTCTGGGGCTGGAATTTGGGGTGCACAGGGCTGGATCTGGGGATACTGAGGATGTGCAGGGCAGAGTTTGGGGGTGCAGAGATGTCTGGGGCTGGAATTTGGGGTGCACAGGGCTGGATCTGGGGATGCAGAGATTGTGCAGGGCTGAATCTGGGGGTTCACAGGGCTGGGGGTGCATGGGGCTGGAACTTGGGGTGTACAGGGCTGGATCTGGGGATACTGAGGATGTGCAGGGCAGAGTTTGGGGGTGCACAGGGCTGGGGGTGCACAGGGTTGGATGTGGGGATTCAGAGGATGTGCAGGGCAGAGTTTGGGGGTGCAGAGATGTCTGGGGCTGGAATTTGGGGCGCACAGGGCTGGATCTGGGGATACTGAGGATGTGCAGGGCAGAGTCTGGGGGTGCACAGGGCTGAGGCTGGGACTTGGGGTGCACAAGGCTGGATCTGGGGATGCAGAGATTGTGCAGGGCTGAATCTGGGGGTTCACAGGGCTGGGGGTGCACAGGGCTGGATCTGGGGATTCAGAGGATGTGCAGGGCAGAGTTTGGGGGTGCACAGGGCTGAGGCTGGATGCATGCAGAGTTTGGGGGTGCACAGGGCATGGGGCTGGATCTGGGGGTGCACAGGGCTGGGGGTGCAGGGGGCTGGACCCAGGGCTGTATGTGCAGGGGGTGTGCAGGGCAGGGTTTGGGGGTGCATGGGGCTGCCTCGGGGGGGGCAGGGTCTGGGGATACAGGGGATGTGCAGGGCAGAGTTTGGGGGTGTATGGGGCTGGATCCGGGGGTGCCTGGGCTGAATCTGGGGGTGCACAGAGCAGGGGCTGGGGGAACAGGGGTGCATGGGGCTGCCTCTGGGGGTGCATGGGGCTGGGGGTGCACAGAGCAGGATCTGGGGGTGCTCACAACAGGATCTGGGGGTGCTCACAGCAGGATCTGGGGGTGCTCACAACAGGATCTGGGGGTGCTCACAGCAGGATTTGGGGGCGCTCAGAGCAGGATCTGGGGGTGCTCAGAGCAGAATCAGGGGGTGCTCAGAGCAGGATCTGGGGGTGCTCACACCAGGATCTGGGGGTGCTCAGAGCAGGATCTGGGGGTGCTCAGAGCAGGATCAGGGGGCGCTCACAGCAGGATCCGCTGCCGCAGGGGATGTGCAGGGCCGGATCTGACGATGCCCGGGGCCGGCTCCGGCGGAAGGCAGCGAACTACAGATCCCGGCAGCCCCAAGAGGCTCCGCCGCTGGCCCAGCTGACCCTCACATGACGGAGCGGGGCCGGGCCGGGCCGGGATGGGGCAGCGCGATCGGATGTTCAAGGTGCTGGTGGTGGGGGACGCCACGGTGGGCAAGACCTCGCTGGTGCAGCGCTACGCCAACGACAGCTTCAACCGGCACTACAAATCCACCGTGGGAGGTGAGCCCTGGCGGTTCCCGGGGGGGTTCCCCGGGGGGTTCCCGAGGTTTCCCGGCGTTTCCCGGCGGTTCCCGGGGTCCGGCACCGCGCCGGTCCCGGTGCGCATCCCCAGCCCCGGAGCGCTCCGCTCCGCGCCCCTCGTCCCGGGGGAACGCGCCCCGCTCTGCCCCCGTCCTCCCCGGGCTGTGGGGCTGGGAATTTGGGGTGGGAACAGCCGCCTATCGTCGGTGGTTTATGGGGTGTTAACTGCCAGACCCTGTTCCCGGAGCTCCCGGGGGATGCTGGCGCTCTGCCCGGCTCGTTTGGGGTGCCCCATCCTTCTCCCACCCTCTGGAATAACCACTCCAGGAGCTGTGAGATGGATAGGCTGAGGTTATAGGCTCAGCTTATCCCAGTGAAACCAGCAGCAGCGCTGGTTTGGCATTAATTAAACGGCCCTGGACTCCTCAGGAGCTCCTGTCCTCCTGCCAGGCTCATTTGGGGTGCCCCATCCTTTTCCCACCCTCTGGAGTAACCACCCCAGGAGCTGTGAGATGGATAGGCTGAGCTTCCAGGCTCAGCTCACCCCAGTGAAACCAGCAGCAGCTCTGGTTTGGCATTAGTTAAACGGCCCTGGACTCCTCAGGAGCTCCTGTCCCTCTGCCAGGCTCATTTGGGCTGCCCCTACCCCTTGGAATAACCACCCCAGGAGCTGTGGGATGGATAGGCTGAGCTTCCAGGCTCAGCTTATCCCAGTAAAACCAGCAGCAGCGCTGGTTTGGCATTAATTAATCAGCCTGGCCTCGCTGCTGAGGGCTCAGCAGCTCTTGGGAAGCTCTGTGAGGAGGAGGCTGGGAACGGGGCTGAGCAGGATTTTGGTTCTTTGTGCAAATGAATAACCTGGAAGGAGCAGGAGCTGCCAAGGGTTTACCCAGGAAATCTCCCCAAGGACCCAAAATCGGGGGTGTTGAGCACAGCTGTTGAAATCTTCTTATTCCTGACCCGAGAGGGGATGGATTAGAGGTGAAAACCCTGGAGAGGCACAGAGCTCCGGGCTGTGCCCTGGTCTCTGCCGGCAGGAAACGCTGCAGACTGGTTCCTGGGACTTTTCTTTTTGTACTTTGTTCCTGGTTTTGGTCAGTTCCAGCCCAGCTAGGTCTGGCTGCCAGGTTGAAACCACGACACATCAGGATCTGAGAGCAGCACAGAGCTTCCCTTTTGACTCACTGGTGACAGCAAATATGGGGTGATTCAGCTTGGCAGGGACCTCAGAGCTCCTCTCACCCCATGGGCAGGGTCACTTTTCCCTATCCCAGGTAAATTTGGGATAATTCAGTGTGGCAGGGACCTCAGAGCTCCTCTCACCCCATGGGCAGGGTCACTTTTCCCTATCCCAGGTAAATTTGGGATAATTCAGTGTGGCAGGGACCTCAGAGCTCCTCTCACCCCATGGGCAGGGTCACCTTTCCCTATCCCAGGTAAATTTGGGATAATTCAGCGTGGCAGGGACCTCAGAGCTCCTCTCACCCCATGGGCAGGGTCACCTTTCCCTATGCCAGGTAAATTTGGGATAATTCAGTGTGGCAGGGACCTCAGAGCTCCTCTCACCCCATGGGCAGGGACACCTTTCCCTATCCCAGGTAAATTTGGGATAATTCAGTGTGGCAGGGACCTCAGAGCTCCTCTCACCCCATGGGCAGGGTCACCTTTCCCTATGCCAGGTAAATTTGGGATAATTCAGTGTGGCAGGGACCTCAGAGCTCCTCTCACCCCATGGGCAGGGTCACCTTTCCCTATCCCAGGCTGCTCCAAGCCCTGGAATTGTGCTTGGGCTGGTGACCCTGACGGGGGATTGGGAAGGGCCCCGTGCCTGGGGCTGGGCTGGGGCTCTGGGAGATGGGGAGAGGCTGTGCAGGATGGTGCAGAACGGCCCCAAGCAGCTTTCCTTCCTGCTTTTTTGGGAATTCTCCAGTGGATTTTGCGCTGAAGGTGGTTCAGTGGTCGGAGTCGGAGACGGTTCGGCTGCAGCTCTGGGACATTGCAGGTATTTTGAAGGTTTTTTTTTTATGTTCTCAATGCTTTGGCCTTTTTTGCCTTCTTTTTCCTCTTCCTCTGCTTCCCCCCTTCCCTTCCCCTTTCTTTCCCCCTTTCCTCTTCCTTTTTCTTCCTTTTCCTTCTCCTCCAAAAATAAATCCCAGGTGCCTGTGGATTCCGGGGGCAGGACTGCTCTGCTTTGCTGCCTCGAGCCTGCTGTAGTAATTTAAATATTTAATTAAAAATCCACCTGCAAGGAGTGCACACAGTAATTCCTGCCGAGCCTTTCCTTTCTGTCCCAGAGCCAGAGCAGAGGGAGTGTGGAACTGGCTGGATATGAGACTGCTCAGCCCCAGATCTCGTGTTAAAATCCAAATTTCTGGCACGAGACACACTCTGAGGGACAGAACTATAAAAGCTGGAGTGGGACGAGGAGCTCCTGCTCCCTGGAGAGGGGCAGAGGAAAGAATTTCCCAAATTCCCTGGCACCAGGAGAGCTCTGGGCAGCAGCATCTCTAAAATGGCACCCCTGGATGTGGAGCAGGGAGGAAAACGGGGCTGTGGCTTCCTCTGGTGTTGCTGCTGGGCTGCCTGGAATCCTTAAAAAGGCATCAGGAAGGAGAAGTTGGCAGAGTGAGCAGCGCAGCGAGAAACTGCTTTCAGTTTTGGCCCCAAAAAAAAGGAGTTGGAGGTGTGGGGAGCAGAGCTGTGCCCTCGTGGTGCCCAGGTGGCTGCAGGGCACCGAGTTGCATGGCAATAATGCAAATATTGGGGCTGCCCCATCCCTGCAGGGTCCCGGAGCACTTGGGCACCCTGGGACAGGGGAAGGCGTCCCTGCCCGTTGGCACGGGGTGAGCTCTGGTCCCTGTTAACCCACACAAACCCCGGGTGTGTTTGGTGCGTTTCTCTGTGGGTTTGTATGGGGTTTGTGTGCATTTTGTGTGTTTCTCAGTGGGTTTGTATGGTTTTGTGTGTGTTTTGTGTGTTTCTCTGTGTGTTTGTATGGTTTTGTGTGTTTCTCTGTGTGTTTGTATGGGATTTGTGTGTTTCTCTGTGTGTTTGTGTGGTTTTGTGTGTTTCTCTGTGGGTTTGTATGGGGTTTGTGTGTATTTTGTGTGTTTCTTTGTGTGTTTGTATGGTTTAGTGTGTGTTTGGTGTGTTTCTCTGTGGGTTTGTATGGTTTTGTGTGCATTTTGTGTGTTTCTCTGTGTGTTTGTGTGGTTTTGTGTGTGTTTTGTATGTTTCTCTGTGTGTTTGTATGGGTTTGTGTGTTTCTCTGTGTGTTTGTATGGGATTTGTGTGTTTCTCTGTGGGTTTGTATGGTTTTGTGTGTATTTTGTGTGTTTCTCTGTGTGTTTGTGTGTATTTTGTGTGTTTCTCTGTGTGTTTGTATGGTTTGGTGTGTTTCTCTGTGGGTTTGTATGGTTTTGTGTGTGTTTTGTGTGTTTCTCTGTGTGTTTGTATGGTTTTGTGTGTATTTTGTGTGTTTGTGTGTTTGTGTGTGTTTTGTGTGTTTCTCTGTGTGTTTGTATGGTTTGGTGTGTTTCTCTGTGTGTTTGTATGGTTTGGTGTGTTTCTCTGTGTGTTTGTGTGTGTTTTGTGTGTTTCTCTGTGTGTTTGTATGGTTTTGTGTGTATTTTGTGTGTTTCTCTGTGGGTTTGTATGGTTTTGTGTGTATTTTGTGTGTTTCTCTGTGAGTTTGTATGGTTTTGTTTGTTTCTCTATGTGTTTGTATGGGGTTTGTGTGTATTTTATGTGTTTCCCTGTCTGTTTGTATGGGGTTTGTGTGTGTTTGGTGTGTTTCTCTGTGGGTTTGTATGGTTTAGTGTGTATTTTGTGTGTTTCTCTGTGTGTTTGTGTGGTTTTGTGTGTATTTTGTGTGTTTCTCTGTGTGTTTGTATGGGTTTTGTGTGTTTCTCTGTGGGTTTGTGTGTTTCTGTGTGTGTTTTTCTGTTTATTTTATGTGTTTCTCTGTGGGTTTGTATGGGTTTTGTGTATTTTTGTGTGGGGTTTTGTGTGTATGTGGTGTGTTTCTCTGTTTTTCTGTGGGTTTGTATGATTTTTGTGTGTTCCTGTGCGTGTTTTTGTGTGTTTCTTGGTGGGTTTGTATGGTTTTTACATGGTTTTATGTTTCTCTGTGGGTTTTTGTATGTTTTTGTGTGTTTTATGTGTTGCTCTGTGGGTTTGTGTGGTTTTTGTGTGTTTCTCTATGGATTTGTGTGTTTCTCTGGGTTTTTCTGTGTTTCTCTGTGCTTCTCTGTATGTTTGTGTGTTTCTGTGTGGGGGTTTGTGTGCTTCTCTGTGGGTTTGTATGGCTTTTGTGCGTTTCTCTGTGGGTTTGTGTGTTTCTTTGTCTGTTTTTGTGTGTATTTTGTATGTTTCTCTGTGGGTTTGTATGGATTTTGTGTGTTTCTCTGTGTTTCTCTGTGGGTTTGTGTGTTTCTCTGTGTTTGTTTGGGGGGTTTCTCTGTGGATTTGTGTGTTTCTCTGTGTTTCTCTGTGGGTTTGTTTGTTTCTCTGTGTTTCTCTGTGTTTCTCTGTGGGTTTATGTGTTTCTCTGTGTTTCTCTGTGGGTTTGTGTGTTTCTCTGTGTTTCTCTGTGTTTCTCTGTGGGTTTGTGTGTTTCTCTGTGGGTTTGTGTGTTTCTCTGTGTTTCTCTGTGGGTTTGTATGTTTCTCTGTGTTTCTCTGTGGGTTTATGTGTTTCTCTGTGCGTTTCTCATGATTCTGTTCCCTGATCCCTGCCCAGCACAGCGACTCCCAGGCCGAACACATCCTAAACCCCCACGCTAACCCAAAACCCCTCGCTGCCAGCTGCAAAAACAATGCATAAACACAACATCAGCGGGAGCAAACCCCAAAATAACAACTCCGGGCTCTTTTATTCCCCTGCTTCTGACCCCGAAGGGCAGGAACGATTCACATCCATGACCCGCCTGTACTACAGGGACGCCTCGGCCTGCGTGATCATGTTCGATGTCACCAACGTCAGCACCTTCAGCAACAGCCAGAAGTGGAAGCAGGACCTGGACAGCAAACTGGTGCTGCCAGACGGGAGCCCCGTGCCCTGCCTGCTGCTGGCCAACAAGGTGGGCAGTGCCGCCCGCGTGGGGCGTGGGCTTCTGGGGGGCTTTGTGGGGTTTTGGGGGTTCCTGTGGGCGTTTGTGTGTGGCCTCTTGTGTGTTTCTCTGTGTTTCTGTGTGGGTTTGTATGGTTTATCTGTGTTTATCTGTGTTTATCTGTGTTTCTCTGTGGGTTTGTATGGTTTTTCTGCGTTTCTATGTGGTTTTTGTATGGTTTCTCTGTGTTTCTCTATGGGTTTGTGTGGTTTCTGTGTGTTTCTCTGTGTTTCTCTGTGGGTTTGTGTGGTTTTTCTGTGTGTTTCTCTGTGTTTCTCTGTGGGATTGTGTGGTTTCTCTGTGTTTCTCTGTGGGTTTGTATAGTTTTTCTGCGTTTCTATGTGGTTTTTGTATGGTTTCTCTGTGTTTCTCTATGGGTTTGTGTGTTTTTTCTGTGTGTTTCTCTGTGTTTCTCTGTGGGTTTGTATGGTTTTTCTGTCTTTTTATGTGGTTTTTGTATGGTTTCTCTGTGTTTCTCTATGGGTTTGTGTGGTTTCTGTGTGTTTCTCTGTGCGTTTGTATCGTTTTTCTGTGTTTCTATGTGGTTTTTGTATGGTTTCTCTGTGGGTTTTTATGGTTTCTGTGTGTTTGTCTGTGTTTCTCTGTGGGTTTGTGTGGTTTCTCTGTGTTTCTCTGTGGGTTTGTATGGTTTTTCTGTGTTTTTATGTGGTTTTTGTATGGTTTCTCTGTGTTTCTCTGTGGGTTTGTGTGGTTTTTCTGTGTGTTTCTCTGTGTTTCTCTGTGGGTTTGTATAGTTTTTCTGTGTTTCTATGTGGTTTTTGTATGGTTTCTCTGTGGGTTTTTATGGTTTCTGTGTGTTTGTCTGTGTTTCTCTGTGGGTTTGTGTGGTTTCTCTGTGTTTCTCTGTGGGTTTGTATAGTTTTTCTGTGTTTCTATGTGGTTTTTCTGTGTGTTTCTCTGTGTTTCTCTGTGGGTTTGTGTGGTTTTTCTGTGTGTTTCTCTGTGTTTCTCTGTGGGTTTGTGTGGTTTCTCTGTGTTTCTCTGTGGGTTTGTATAGTTTTTCTGTGTTTCTATGTGGGTTTTTGTATGGTTTCTCTGTGTTTCTCTGTGGGTTTGTATGGTTTTTCTGTGTTTCTATGTGTGTTTTTGTATGGTTTTGTGTGTTGCTCTGTGAGTTTGTGTAGTTTCTCTGTGTTTCTCTGTGGGTTTTTATGGTTTCTGTGTGTTTCTGTGTGTTTCTCTGTGGGTTTGTATGGTTTGTCTGTGATTCTCCGTGTTCCTCTGTGGGTTTTTGTATGGTTTTGTGTGTTTTCTGCGTTGCTCTGTGAGTTTGTATGGGTTTTGCATGTTTCTCTGGGTTTGTATGGTTTCTCTGTGTTTCTCTGTGTGTTTGTGTGGTTTTTGTGTGTTCCTCTGTGGGTTTGTGTGGCTTCTCTGTGTGTTTCTGTGGGTTTTTGTATGGTTTTGTATGGTTTTGTGTGTTGCTCTGTGAGTTTGTATGGTTTTTCTGTGTTTCTCTGTGAGTTTGTGTGTTTTATCTGTGGGTTTCTGTGTGTTTCTCTGTGTGTTTGTGTGTTTCTGTGTGTTTCTCTGTGGGTTTCTGTGTGTATTTTGTGTGTTCCTCTGTGGGTTTCTGTGGTTGTGTGTGTTTCTCTGTGGGTTTCTGTGTTTCTCTGTGTGGTTTTTATGTACTTCTCTCTGGGTTTGTGTGTTTCTCTGTGTGTTTTTCTGTGTTTGTGTGTGTTTCTGTGTGTATTTCTCTGTGTGTGTTTCTCTGTGTGTTTCTCTGTGTGTTTCTCTGTGTGTTTTTCTGTGTGTTTTTCTGTGTTTGTGTGTGTTTCTGTGTGTGTTTCTGTGTGTGTTTCTGTGTTTGTGTGTGTTTCTCTGTGTGTGTTTCTGTGTGTGTTTCTCTGTGTGTTTTTCTGTGTTTGTGTGTGTTTCTGTGTTTGTGTGTGTTTCTGTGTGTTTCTGTGTTTGTGTGTGTTTCTGTGTGTGTTTCTCTGTGTGTTTTTCTGTGTGTGTTTCTGTGTTTGTGTGTGTTTCTGTGTGTGTTTCTCTGTGTGTGTTTCTCTGTGTGTTTCTCTGTGTGTTTCTCTGTGTGTTTCTCTGTGTGTTTTTCTGTGTTTGTGTGTGTTTCTGTGTGTGTTTCTCTGTGTGTTTTTCTGTGTGTGTTTCTGTGTTTGTGTGTGTTTCTGTGTGTGTTTCTGTGTGTTTCTGTTTGGGTGTATTTCACTGTGTTGGTGTTCCTGTGTTCCTGTGTGTGTTTGTGGGATTTTGTGTGCGTTCCTCAGTGTGTTTCTGTGGGGTTTTGTGCATTTTTGTGCATTTCTCTGCGTTGCTCTGTGTTCCTGTGTGTGTGTTTCTGATTATTTCTGCATTTTTTTCTGTGTGTGCACAGCAGAGAACACCTTCAGCACTCACCTTTAAACCTTCCCAGACCCCTCCTGGAATTTTCTGCCTCTCTCCCAAGGATTCTTCTCCATAGCCCTGCTTTGCAACCCTTTCCTTGAAGAAATCTCTCCTAAAACCCAACACAAATGCCCTCTGGTGCAACCTGGGGCCTTTTCCTCCCTGTCCTGTCCCCTGGGCAGGCCGAGTGTCACCCTGAGCACTGCTCCTGTCACAGAGGCAGAAATCTCTGCTTTCCACGTGGCTCTAGGGCCAAGTTTTGCTCTCTGCACTGGTTTCTCCCTTTTTATGATGCATTTTCCCTTCATTTCCAACCCTCCTTCGTGCTCTCCCTGTGCCAGCGCTGGCTGGGGAGCCCTTTCCAAATTCAGTTTGGGACTTGCCTGCTTTGGGAGAGCCTAAAGCTGCAGATGACTCAAAAATGGGGTGGCTGGGCAGGAGAGTGGCTTTTCTTACCCACTTCTCCACAAATTGCACTTCAATAATTATTTCCCTTGATTGAAACTCCCTGCCAGGAGGGGACAGCCAGGGGGGATTTGGGATCTTATCCCAGGGAACAGGGACAGGAGGAGAGGGAACGGCCTCGGGCTGTGCTGGGGAGGCTCAGGGTGGACACCAGCAGGAATTTCCTCATGGAAAGGGCTGGAAGGGGCTGCCCAGGGGGGTTTGGAGTGCCCATCCCTGGAGGTGGCACCTGGAGGTGGCACTGAGTGCTCAGGGTGGGGATCGGGCACAGCTGGGACTCGATGATCCCACAGGGATTTTCCAGGCTCAACAATCCCACAATTCTGAGATCTGCATCCCTTCCCCAGCTGCACCTGCTGGGCCATTCCCACCCTCCCTGGGTGATTAAGGGGACATCACCTTAATCTGCACCTCAGGAGGTTTGGGTTGGACACCAGCAGGAATTTCCTCATGGAAAGGGCTGGAAGGGGCTGCCCAGGGGGGTTTGGAGTGCCCATCCCTGGAGGTGGCACCTGGAGGTGGCACTGAGTGCTCAGGGTGGGGTTTGGGCACAGCCTGGACTCGATGATCCCACAGGGATTTTCCAGCCTCAGGGATTCTGGGATTCTCTTTTGAGGCAACAGCTTTGGCAGGATCAGGGAAACCTGGGTGGCTGCACCCACGAGCTCTGGGCCAGGCTCTCCCTCTGCCTCCGTGTCCATCCCGTTGGCATCAGTGCCACCACACCTGTGCCACCACACCTGTGCCACCACACCTGTGCCACCACAGCTGTGCCACCACACCTGTGCCACCACACCTGTGCCACCCCTCCCGGCTGCTGGGAGCCCGGGCAGATTTGGGATGAGGGACGAGGTTGGAAGCTCCATTCCAGGCGTGCTTGGCTGAGGTGTGTCAGTAACTGAGATATCAGATAAAGAAATTGCTGCTTGCAACAGCCCAGTGAGAGCCTTGCCCCGAGACCTGGGAGCTGTGAGGGCTGAGCTGCCTCCCACAGCCACTGAAGGGCCCTCCCCGCTGCAAAACTGGGGAGAAATTCCTCCCTGGGAGCGTGGGGAGGCCCTGGCACAGATGATCCAAAGAAACCATGGCTGCCCCATCCCTGGAAGTGTCCCAGGCCAGGCTGGAGCAGCAGGAGGTGTCCCTGCCCATGGGATTGGGTGATCCCTTCCAACCCAACCCATTCCAGGGTTCCCTGGGCTGCTTTGGATGGGATGTTGGGAATAAATCCTTCCCTGGGAGGGAATTCCAGAGGACCTGGGGCTGCTCCAGCCCTGGGAGTGTCTTAGACAGGGTTGGAGAGTGGATCAAATGGATCAGAAGGATCAAATGGATCAGAAGGATAAAATGGATCAAATGGATCAGAAGGATAAAATGGATCAATTGCACCCTGGGATAGTGGGAGGTGTCCCAGTGGGTTGGATTGGATGATCCCCTCCAACCCAACCCATTCCAGGGAATAAATCCTTCTCTGGGAGGGGCTGGGATGGAATTCCCAGAGGAGCTGGGGCTGCTCCACCCTGGGAGTGTCCCAGGCCAGGTTGGACAGTGAATAAAATGGGTAAAATGGATCAAATGGATCAAAAGGATAAAATGGATCAAATGCACCCTGGGATAGTGAGAGCTGTCCCTGCCCATGGGATTGGGTGATCCTTTCCAACCCAAGCCATTCCAGGATTCCCTGGGCTGCTTTGGATGGGATTTTGGGAATAAATCCTTCCCTGGGAGGGAATTCCCAGAGGAGCTGGGGCTGCTCCACCCTGGCAGTGTCCCAGGCCAGGCTGGAGCAGCCTGGGACAGTGGAAATGTCCCTGCCCAGGGCTGGTTTTAAGGTCCCCTCCAGCCAAGCCCCTTCTGGGGTTCAGTGGCCCTGAGGTGCCTCTCTGCTGCCTTGCAGTGTGACCTTTCCCCGTGGGCAGTGACCAGGGAAGAAGTCGATCGGTTCAGCAAAGAAAACGGATTTTCAGGATGGGTGGAGACGTCTGTGAAGGAGAACAAGAACATCAGCGAGTCCATGAGGTAGGAGCCGTGCCTGGGGCCGTGTCCCAGAGTTCATTCCCTGCCCGGGCTGCCCCTGGATCCCTGGCAGTGCTGGACAGGGCTTGGGGCAGCCTGGAAGGTGTCCCTGCCCAAATCCAGCTGCCAGCGCTGTCCCATTCCTGATTTTTTACTCATTTCCTGCAGTTTATGTCCTTCTGTGTCAGCCAATACTCTTTTCTTAGAGATGGGGTGTCACAAAATAACTCACACTTTCACACTAGATGGAAAAGAGAGTCAAAGGAGAGAACTTTACTTCTGACTTTGCAATGTATAGAATTCCAAAAGTGGCAGTGGGTTGGAGGATGGAATTGCCACCTCTCCAACCACACTGGCCAAACCAACAGTCCATCAAATCTCTCTTCTCACAAAGAAGAATGCAAAACAATCATTATTTACGTGAACATGTGTGAGAAACTCCAGTAGAAATATGTAAACATCAGAAGGCACAGGAAACTTTTAGTTTTAAAAGTTTTAAAACTTTCAAAAGAACAGGGCGACAATGGGGCAAGCTGGGAGGCATTTTAAAAACTTTACATTGGCCAAATTGGTCAAAAACTTATAAAACTTTTATATTGGTCAAATAACCCTGACCCTTCGTGGGCAGAGGCAAAACACTTCAATTTGTTCAAGTTGATGTGCTGGGATCAGGAGGCTCCAGGGTCAGAGGAAGCCTCTCGTGAAAGGTGTTTTTCAAAAGAGAATATTTTCCCCCTGGAGCAGCTGTGGAATATTTCAATGTACAAAGTTATTTTCCCAGCTATTTTGTCAAAGAGAAGTTTTTAATAGAACTATTTTTAGTCTCATGAGAAGGGTGGGACAATACAGGGTTTATAATCTATGTTATCACAATTAGAAGTTAACAATTTCTTAAATACAAGAACACTCTTGGCCTATCAGCTTTTTGCTACACTATGCTCTCTACAAATCCATTTCCTGCACTTCTGAGCTTTGCTTTTTATTTTTTATTTCTTTTCTGCAGTGCATAACTCTCTACAAATCCACTTCCCACACTTCTGAGCTTTTTTTTTACTTTTTATTTCTTTTCCACACTGCCCAATGCTGCTGGTTCAAAGAACAAAAAAACCAAAAAAAAAAAAAAACCCCAAATCAACCTCAGGACTGTTTTTTTCCCCCCAGGGTTCTGATTGAGAAGATGATCTCCTCCTCCACGGGAGATGGAAGCTCCTCCTCTGCTGGCAGTGGGGATTACATCAACATCAAGGAGACCTCCCCTCCAGGCTGGGCCTGCTGCTGAAGCCACTGCATCCCCTGGGCTCCTCTTCATCATCATCATCATCACCATCATTGTTACCATGGTCACCTTGCCCTGAACCGTCCCTGGTTTGGGGTTTTCTCCTGTGATTTTGAACTTTTCAGTGGCTGTTTGCCCAGCAGAGCCCTGCTGCAGTGACGTGGAGTGAGGCACGGAAGAGGAGGATTGGGAATATTCCTCTTTTTGCTCTGCTGCTCTGATGGAGCACAATCCACGCCCAAGCAGTGGCTTGCATTACACTGATTTTTTTGTTTTTTTTTTATTAATTTTGAGCACTTCCCCCTCTGGCAGGGCTGCCCTGGGCTGTCAGAGGGATTTTTGAATTCTCTGCACCTTTACCCCCTCCCTTTTGGGGACACAGCCCGGCCCAGGTGGTGCCTGTGGATCCCCAGCTGTGGGATGCCAGCAGTGTCCTCCCTCCCTGCTCTGGGGTGCTGGATCTGTGTCCTGGAGGGACCAGCACAGCCCAGCAGTGCCCCAAAGCTCCCGAGCACGAGGAGCTGCATGTGGAGTTCTGGGGGTCAGCTGGGACCTGGACCAGCACAATCCTCACTCCCCTGTGCAGCAGAGACCCCAAAATTTGGTCAGGATTTACTCCTGCCCTTCCTGGACCAGCACAATCCTCACTCCCCTGTGCAGCAGAGACCCCAAAATTTGGCCAGGAGTTGCTCCTGCCCCTCCTGGACCAGCACAATCCTCAATCCCTGGGCTCTGCTTGTGGAGCAGAGACCCCAAAATTTGGTCAGGAACTGCTCCTGCCCCTCCTGGACCAGCACAATTCTCACTCCCCTGTGGAGGAGAGACCCCAAAATTTGGTCACAAACTGCTCCTGCCCTTCCTGGACCAGCACAATCCTCACTCCCCTGTGCAGCAGAGACCCCAAAATTTGGTCACAAACTGCTCCTACCTGTCCTGGACCAGCACAATCTTCACTCCCTGGGCTTTGCTTGTGGAGCAGAGACCCCAAAATTTGGTCAAGAGTTGCTCCTGCCCTTCCTGGATCAACACATCCCCCACTCCCCTGTGGAGCAGAGACCCCAAAATTTGGCCAGGAACTGCTCCTGCCCCTCCTGGACCAGATCAATTGTCACTCCCCTGTGCAGCAGAGTTCCCAAAATTTGGTCAGGAACTGCTCCTGCCCTTCCTGGACCAGCACAGCCCCCACTCCCCTGTGGAGCAGAGTTCCCAAAATTTGGCCAGGAGTTGCTCCTGCCCCTCCTCCCCACAGCCCCTTTCTGCTGCCCCTTTGTGGGGCAGGGTGAGGAGGGGGCTCTAAACCCCTTTGTGTGGCCCCACAAGGGCCCTTGGCACTTTTTTTTTTATTTTTTTTGGGACAGCCTCCAGCAGCCCAAAGTGCTTTTGGCAAGTGCTGCTCAATTGCTTTCCCACCATCCTCGTGCAGCCAGGAGGGGATTTGGGGTAGGAAACAGCTCCCTAAAAACCCCCCTGCTGTTTTAGTGGGGCTGGGGAAGAGGAGGAGGGGAAAAAAAAAAAAGACTTTGTGGGATAAAAGGAAAGGAAGGAACCACTCCCCATTTCCCTCTGGTGCCACTTTCCCCCTACACATCCCAGATATTGGTGGTGGAGAGCAGTTCTGGCCAAAAAAAATGGGTGTAAATTGAGGAGAATTTATGGGGAAGTCGCACTTCAGGGCTGGAGTTTTGGGTGTTGAATTCTGGATTTGCTGTTCTGTGATTTTCTGATGGTTCACGAGCGCCCTGCTCACGTTTTGGGTTTGGATTTCAGCAAAAGGCCTTCAATAATTGGGTTTTTTTTTTTTACCTTTTTGAGTGGGAAACAGGACTAGAAATTGCTGTGTCCTGGTTCCTGCTGAATTAGGGCTGCTTTGCTCTGGCAAATTATTCCTCCTGCCTGTCTCACACAGAGGGAGGAGTTGGTCACTAAAAAATCTGAGTTTTCGTTCTCTGGAGCTGAAAAGAATTTAAAACTAAACAGTGAGGGTTAAGAAATTTAGGGTTATTTGTGGTGCACTTTTTAATGCAAAACTGAAGTACCTGGGCCAGGGTTCTGCCATGCAAATATTGCCAAATTTGGGGTTAGAGGTGCTTAAAAATACCCTTTTCTGCACCCTTGGCTTTAGAAATAGGGAGAGCTGGTTAGCAACAAAATGGAAGTGCCTTGCTGAATTTTACTTCATTGTCTTAAAAATAAAAGAAAAAACAAACCAACCACAAAACAACAACCAAAAAAAAAAAAAACAAGAAAAAAAAAATGCTTTTAATCCTATAAATATTTAATCCTATAAATATTTCTAGTTCTTTTTAGAACACGAGAGAAGTGCCTGATTTTTTAACGGAGCTGTCACGAAGCCCCTTAAGATTGAGGAGTTATTTATTGGTTTTTGTACTTGAAATGTTCCAGCCAAGAGCTTTCCTCAGAGGTGGAAAACCCTGCCCGGGCTCAGAGCAGCTGCAAATTCCCAATTCCTGCTTTGTCCAACGGAGCTCAAGCAGAGCATGAAATGAAATGATCCTGAAATTGCAATTTCTCCTATAAATCTGGCCAGATTTGTGTCATCAGTTGCAGAGGGTTTGGGTGGGGAGGACTCCAGAGATTCCCCAGTGGAATTCCACAGGGAATTCCTGGGGAATTCTGCAGGAAAACTTCTTCCATCAGCACTTTGCTACCTCCCACGTGCCTGCACCTCTTCCTCCACAAGTGCCTTTAAGAATCAACCAAAAACCCAAAGATTTTTTTAGAATTTTTTTTTTTTTTAAATCTCATTAAAAAAAAAAAATTATTTTTTTTTAATCTCATTAAGAAAAAAAAATCGATTTTTTTTTTTTTAAATCTATTTCACAGCATTTCTGTGCTGCCCTTTGGTTTCCAGTGCCCATGTGTGCCTCGGGGAGGTTATTTTCCCACGTTTACTGTTGGTTAACATCTGAAAAAAATGTCAAATAAAACCCCCCACAAGCTGCACAAAAGGAAGAGTCGTTGCTTGAGCTGGGTGAAAACCCCAACCAGACAGGAAAACGATTTCCCTGGGCAGCTGGGGGTGTTTGCAGAGATCTCCCCGTGCTTAAAAAAACCAAAATAAACCCCAAAAGTGCCCCTTGATTAAACCAGATTCAAGCTGTGCCCAGCTGAAATAATTCTGATTTTTAAAACCCAGAATTATCAAAAACTGGAAGGGGAAAGCCAAAAAAAAAAAAAAAAACCTGAATCTTTCAAATAGGAATCAGAAATTTTCTTTATTCTGCTTCACTCCTGGCCTGATCAGGAATGAGGATTTTGGGAAATGAAGGAATTTCCTTTTCCCTGCTTTCACTCCGTGCCCTCTGTGTGACTCGGAGCCGACTGTTCCCGTTTCTTTCTCCTTTCTCCTTCCTGGAATTTCAATTTGTGGCCCTGGCACTCAAAGCCACACGAATTTCAAGGTGGATTTTGTGCCTTGGTGGCTGCACTTGGTTTCTTCACGCAGCTGGAAGATCTTACTGCAGCCTCAATAAGTAAAAAATATCAAAATTCAGCTTTTTTTATTGTTTTTTTTTTTTTTTTTTTTTAATTTCTTGCTGTTTCACAGAAGTATTTTAGAGGCGGGGTCCTGACCATTGTAAAATTCAGTATTATGGTTGTGTAAAGAGGAAAAAAAACTGGATTTTAATGCACATCAATCAGTCACTGGTGCAGCACTGCGACGGTTTGAAATAAAAATTGGCCATTGCTCAGCTGGTGGTTGTTGTTCTGCTGTCTCAACAGCGCTAAGAAATGAGTCTACGAGCTGAAATTAAGAATAAAACCAACAAAAATGTACGAGAGACGCGGTGGGAACCGCCCTGCCTTGCCAGGAGAAGAAATTCCCCTGAAATATCCTCAATTATTGCGTTTTTATTGGGCTGCAAAAACACGCAAAACTTGTGCACAGCCCCAGTGGGGTTTAATCCAATATTTCCAGCAAAGAATTCCTTGTTGTGGTTCCTGCACCTTCCTCCCCGGGGCTCCTTAATTCCGTGTATTTTGGGCTTTTTTTTATTCCACAGGCAGCCGGGATCTGCTGAGCCTTGATGGGATGGAGCAGGAGAAGGGCCAGAATTCCAAAGGAATTCCAGTGAAACTCAAGCAGGGCATGAAATGGCCTCGAATGATCCGAAAATTGGCATTTCTCCTCCAAATCTGACCCTGTTTGTATCGTCAAACCTTCTCCTCACAGTTCCCAATGTGTAAAAAATAAGATTTAAATGCTGTTTTTACTAAAATGGAGGGGTGAAGCTCCAAAGACCAAAACGCAAACAAAATTGAGAAGCTGCATTTTAATGATTGTGTAATACATTAATTTTTTTTTCTCTCGGTTAAAGCATCCCCTTTTCTAACCAAAATGAGTGATTTTGGGGGTTTGGAAGGAATTGGAAGTGTAAAAATCAAATATCTCCAGTGGGCTTTGCATGAATTGTGCTGATTAGCACGGGGAAAATGGTGCTGGTGAAACCAGAAAAATCTGCTGGTGAAATGATAAAATTAACGCTAAAAATGCAAAATCAATGATTAAAAAAATAAATAAATAAAAATTCACTGCTCCCAGGGCTGATAAAAACCCCACAGTGGTAAGTGGGGAGAACAGGACATTGTGGAGTTTATTATAAATTGAATTTAACCACAAAAGCCCAGCCTGGTTTGGGGTGTGGTAGGAGGGAATAATGGGAAAATCTCCTGGAATTCCGTGTTTGATCCTGTCCCGGTGTGGATTGGGGACAATTCCATGACAAAGGGACAGCGGGGCTGCGATGGCCCCGGGCTGGCACTGCCCTAACCTCGGCTGCCTAAGTCGCGATAGGCGCGACAGGGAGGGGACAAAGCGCAAGAAAAACAAACAAAACAAAGGGGAAAAAAAAAAAAAAGAAAAAACCCCAAAACCAAACAAAGAAGGAAACAAACAAAACAAAAAAAAAAACCCCAAACCAACAAACAAAAAAAAAAAAAAAAACAAAAAACCCGAAACAGAACTAAAAAAAAAGGAAAAAAATAAGAAAAACCCCAAATACACACTCAAAAAACCCAAACATACACCAAAAAATAAAAAGCCCAACAAACCCCCCCCCCCCAACTAACCAAAGGGGAAAATAAAAACCAAACCAAAAACCCCAAAACAAAACAAAGAAATAAAAATCCCAAATACCCACTCAAAAACCCCAAAACACACACCTAAAACAACTCCAACACCCCCCCCCAATAAAACAAACAAACAAACAAACAAAAAAACCCCAAAAACCAAATTAACTCTGCTGAAATATCCTCAATTATTGCGTTTTTATTGGGCTATGGGCGGGACATAAAAATATGCAAAACTTGTGCGCCTCTGAGTCAGCCCCAGTGGGGTTTAATCCAATATTTCCAGCAAAGAATTCCTTGTTGTGGTTCCTGCACCTTCCTCCCCGGGGCTCCTTAATTCCGTGTATTTTGGGCTTTTTTTATTCCACAGGCAGCCGGGATCTGCTGAGCCTTGATGGGATGGAGCAGGAGAAGGGCCAGAATTCCAAAGGAATTCCAGTGAAACTCAAGCAGGGCATGAAATGGCCTCGAATGATCCGAAAATTGGCATTTCTCCTCCAAATCTGACCCTGTTTGTATCGTCAAACCTTCTCCTCACAGTTCCCAATGTGTAAAAAATGGGATTTAAATGCTGTTTTTATTAAAATGGAGGGGTGAAGCTCCAAAGCAAAGCAAAAGTGAGTTGCTGTGGCAGAAGCTGCCATTTTAATGACTGTGTAATACATTTAATTTTTTTCTCGGTTAAAGCATCCCCTTTTCTAACCAAAATGAGTCATTTTGGGATTTCCGGGGAGTTTAAAGAGCAAAAAAAAAAATCCAAAATCTTCATCGGACTTTGCATGAATTGTGCGTGTACTTAACTGCTGACTCGCACAGGGAGAAGTGGCGGTGGTGACATCAGTGCTGCTGTCAAAATCTGCCGCTGAGACCGATTTTTTGCATTTCTTCATAATAAAAATTAACGACTCTGAACCCGCGCCCGGGGCCGCGTTTTCCCTCCAAAACCGCGCCGGGCCCGCGCGGCGAATCTGCGCCTCGGGCCTTGAGGCGCCGCAGCGCCGCGAAAAATTGCCGGAGAAACGGGGAAAAATTCCAGCGTGGCGCCGGTGACGGAGAGACGCGGCGGGCGCGGCGGGAGGGGCGGGACGGGGCGCGGCGGGGCCGCGGCGGCACCGGGAGCCCGTGGCGAATCTGCCGCCGCGTGCGGGCCGCGCTGCCCGCCCTCCCCGCGGGGACAGCGGGCGGGCCCTGCGCGCCGTGATGGTTCGAACGAGCCAATGGGGCGCGGGCTCTCGCGGCCTCCGACCAATCGGCGGCGGAGGGGGGCGTGGCCGGCGGGGTCGGCGGCACCGCCCCCCCGCTCGCATCCTCTCGGCGGGGCGAGCGCGACCATTTTGCGGGGGGGAGCGGCGGGAGCGGGACCGGCGCCGACACCGGCACCGCCACCGGGATCAGGCAGCGACACCGGGACCGGCGCCGGGATCGGGATCGGGGAGCGGCACCGGGGGCGGCGGCGGCGCCTGACGGGGGAGCGGCGGCTCCGCAGGCGCGGCCTGAGGCGCTGGGCCCAGCGCTCCCGCTCGCTCCGGGCGGCCTCGGCGGCCGCGGCGGCCTCAGCGTCCCCGTTTGCTCCGCGCCCAGCCCCGCGCGGCCCGAAGCGCCGGGAAGATGTCGCGGCCCGTCAGGTGAGTCCCGGCGGCGCCGCTCCCGCCGCCGCTGCCGGGCCGGCCCCGCGCAGGGCAGGCCGCGCTCAGGCCGTGCCGATTTCTCCTCTATTTCCCCTTGTTTTCCCCCCTGCTCACTTGGCACGGCCACCGCGGCGAGCACCGCGCCGCTCGCCCGGGCCCGGGCCCCGCGGCGGGGCGGCCCCGCGGCCGCTGTCCCACATTTTGTAACGGGGAAAAGGGGATTTTTTTTTTTTTTTTTTTTTTTTTTTTCCGCCGCCGCCGTGACCCACTTGGCGCGGGGCGGGCGCTGCTCTCGCCGCGATCCGCGGTCCCCCTCCGGGCGGCGGGGCCGGGCCGAGCACGCTGCCGGGGGAGGGGACGCGGTGCCATCCGGCGAGGGTCCGGGGCACGGGGGCTGTGCATGGGGAACCACGCGTAGGGGAGGAGCCGGCAGGAGCCGCCCCCTCGGTGCGAGCGCCGCTGCCACACGCCCTGCTCCGCCCGGCCGCGGGCTGCGCGCTCCGGGCTCGCCTTCCCGCTGCTGTTCGCCCCCTTTTCTTCTCCTCTCCGAGCTTTCGGCAGCCGGGCTGTGCGTGCCCGAGGTGGGTCTGGGGTTGGTGGCTTGGGTTGAGCGGTGCTGGAGCGCCGGGTGGGCTTGGTGGGGTGGGAAGGAGCGTGGTGGCTTCGGGGATGTGCGGCACGGGGAAGCGGAGCCCGAGGGAAGGGCTGGAGCTGTGCCAGGGGGGGTATTTGGGAAAGTATTTGGGATATTCCTTTCCCCAGAGGGTGCTGGGCGCTGCCCAGGCTCCCCAGGGAATGGGCACAGCCGCAGAGCTCCAGGAGCGTTTGGACAGCGCTGCCAGGGATGCCCAGGGTGGGATTTTGGGGTGTCTGTGCAAGGCAAGGAGCTGCACTGGATGATCCTTGCGAGTCCAGTCCAGCTCGGGATATTTCGATTCCCTTGTGTCTCAAAGCTTTGCCAAGGATGTGGCAAAAGAGTGAACTCGTGATTTAAGTTGCCTTTATAGCAAAGGTATGAAGTTTCCCACGGTGTTCTTCTCATGCGTTGGAATTTCTTCAGTCTCAAGTGACTGGTTGGAGTTTTATTCCCAGTTGGGGTTTTATTCCCAGCAAGCCCGGTCTGGGCTGTGGATGTTGGGTGTTTTGGCTAATTTAACTAAAAAGTACAAATGAATTGTGACAGTGATGCGTCTATGCACTTAGAGACGACAGCATTTGCATTTAAGCAATAGTTCTCATCATGCAGAATTTAAAATATAAATGGAACCCAGGACTGCTTTGCTAAGTAGGGGAGTGGCTCAGTGGTGGGTGAGCTGCCCAAATTAGTGGTGATGTGGCTCTGCTGCCTGAGGGGACACTTCAGTGTTGGAGGTTTGTTCCAGGTAAGGAAAGGCTGCTGTCTTTAAAAGCAGAGCTTCCGAGCTTGCTGGAATTAAGTATTTTTGCGAGGGTTTCAAACAAATAATAATTAAAATAAAACACCTCTGTCCAGTCCTGGAGTGTTGTGGGAGGTCTGCCTGCTCTCAGCCTCGGCTGGCAGGCTCTGCTCTGCAGGAAAATGAACACCAAAGTCCAACAGGTTGGTTAGGAGCACAAAACCTCCTGGCACGTGGCAGGGTAGACGCAGCAGGCCCTTATCTCCCTGGGTTTAATTGCCCTTCCAGGGGAAAAAAGGTAAATATTCAGTGGCTGCTACATTTTATTGCTCTGCTAGCTAGAAAACCCTGCCTATAGATTCAGGTCCATTAATGAATTAATGCTGGAGTGAAGTTGTTTCTGCCTGTCTTTGCTGGTTTTTTGGTAAAATGGAAGCCTGGTGCAAGGTTCTTCATCAGAGTGAGGCTTAGTGGTGAGAGAGTTCTCCTCTAGTCAGTGTCCTTTGAATTAATTGGTGATGTGTACACATCTGGAATACACAGGTACTGCTCTTGTCAGTGTTGAGAAGTTTGTGTTTTGGTCTTCTCCATCCTTCCAACCTTTGTTTATCCATCATACTTCACAAAAGAGCTTTGTCATTCCTAACACATGGAATTTTCTCTTTGTTTTGTGATAATTTCTTTTAATGGTTGTACATTTAATTCCTCACTTTGCATGCTTGCTGGTTTCTGGTGACTATGTGTGCACCTAAAGCAGTGAACTTCGTCAGATCCATCCTACAGCCCAACTTCTTACTCCACTTGTTGAGAAAATTGACTTGTGGCTGAGTCTGGCTGTTAATGTCAGTTCTTTAACACTAAGCAGTATTAAAGTCCTGGCTATTTAGAGGTTTCATGTGCCTGGCACTGAGAGCCAGGTCCTTCCTGCACAGTTCCATTTCTCCTGGGTGGATAATGATGAGGTGTTCAGTGTTGTTAGAAAAAGGCAAGGAGTGAAAACGAAAGGAACCTGAAATTACTGACCTGCATCTCTTGTGTAACTCTCCTGAAGTTCTGCAAAGAGAGCTGGGGCTGCTTATAGGGATAAAACCAAATGAAATGAAATACTTGGAGCCACTGTGCTTTTCTGTATATGAACAGCATCAATTAATGTGTTTAAGGTCAGAATTTTGACTTCTGGTGCAGCTTTTCTTCTGCTTTTTCTCACTGGTCACTTTTACTTGCTGGTCTTCTCCTGCAGGCTTTGCAAATTGAGATATTGTGGGCAGGGGTGGAAATCCCAGGGTTTTTTTTGGTCATTCATTTTAAGCTTAAAGCCAGTTATGAATTTATCTCAGTGCTTCAAGGCTTTGCATCCTTCATTTTTCTGGATTTGAGTCCCAGCCTGCTGTTGGCACTGCAGTGGAAGGGTGAAATTTTACTTGCAGGAGAAAAATAGATCTATGAAATATAACTTGTTGCCAGTGTTGTCACTGGGCGGTGTAATTAGAAATATTGTGATTGTGGAAAAGTGTCTGGGGGGTTGCAGGCAAGCAAGAGTTCCTTGGGGATTGGCACTTAATAAAATTGAGTGATGCTCTGTGGTCCAGAGGTAGATGAGTAAAAAGCTGATTCTTGCTCTCAGACTGAAGAGAAACAAAGAGAAGGTGGAGATACAAGAAAATTCAAAATATCAGGGTGGGGGAGTGAGCTGGGTGTTGTTTGGTTCCCCTCCTGCTCTGCATCATTTCTGTAGCAAAATCTCAATTCTAGTCAGACTCAAATAGAGAATGAGCACAGGACTGCTTTAATTATTGCTGCTAATTATTGAATTGTTTTGTGGAGTTCAGAGTTGGGTGGATCCCTGAAAATCCTGCAGGTGCCACGAGCAGAGCCTGGCGTGGGGAGTCAGCCCAGACCCAGATCTGAGCTCTGTAGTGGGCATTTAATAGTTTTGATTTAATTTGAATCGTTTTAATTTAATTTGTCAGCGAGCATTGAATTGTTTTGTGGAGTTCAGAGTTGTGTGGATCCCTGAAAATCCTGCAGGTGCCACTCACCTCTCAGTGGTGGGTGCTGAGTCCAGTTTTTAGCTGGACTTAGTTAATCCAGTTTTTAGCTGGACTTAGTTAATCCAGTTTTTAGCTGGACTTAGTTAATCCAGTTTTTAGCTGGACTTAGTTAATCCAGTTTTAGATTAACCCCAAAGTGACGTGGTTTGGGTCCCTGACTGTCACCAGTGCCCTGTGCCACCTTCTGCTGGTGGTTTTAAATCAATGTTCTTGGAAAGCCCAAACCCAGCACTGCACATTTGCTTTGCACAGCTCCAAAAATCCCTGCGGGAAACACTTGGGGCTGGAATTTGTATTTTTTTTTTTGTGTAGAAAAAAGGCACCAAAAAGTGTTTTTAGTGATAATATTGGTCTCAGCTTTACCTGAAAAGTGAAACCTGACTGAGCCAGCCCTGAGGGTCAGGAGGGGCTGGAGCTTTGCTCACAAATACTGAGAATTTTTGGTTACATTGCTTAAATCAAGGCTGTGGTGAAAAAAAAAAACCTACAAAAACCTCAAGAACCATTTCATCTCCTTGCTTTTGCTCTATGGGAGTGAGGGTGGGTTGGTTGTATTTGACCTAAACGTTCTTTTCAGTGCCTGGATTTTTGAAGCCTCCTTTTAGCAGGATTATATGTTGTGGGATTTTTCTTTTTTTTTTTTTTTTTTCATGTGGATTTTATCTGTGGGTTTTAATGCCTGTACAAATATCTGGGAATCTGTGCATTCCCTTAAAAAAAAAAAAAAACCCAAACTTTTCTATCTGATTGCAGGGCTGTGCTGATATTGATCTAAAAACTGAGGGTTTAGGGACTAAACTGAAGATGAGGTATGAAGATGACATTTTTTTCTCAGTTTTATGGGCATTTGGTGATCCTTTGACATGTTGATGTTGCATTTCATCTGTGCATTCCCCTAAAAAAACCCCAAACTTTTCTATCTGATTGCAGGGCTGTGCTGATATTGATACAAAAACTGAGGGTTTAGGGACTAAACTGAAGATGATTTTTTTTTTTCTCTCAGTTTTATGGGCATTTAGTGATCCTTTGACATGTTGATGTTGCTTTTCATAATTGCAAAGTTGCATTTTGGCACGCATCAAGTGCAGGTCGCAAGAATTTCTGGGCATTTCTGAGCTGTAGTTAAATTACTGGAGTAATTTCACCGAGTGCTTCAATCCCAACGCGTTTCCTCCTGTTTATTCCAAAAATATTGGACTGACAGCTGTTATGAAAAACTTCTCTCTGAACTTTTTACGTGCACGAGCAAGGAAATTACCTTCAAATTTTCATTTCTGTTTCAAAGCACAATGCCCCATCCCAGGCTGTCTTTTCATGCTCAGCCTAAGTGGATTTAAGAGGGAGTTGATTTTTGTGTCTGCCAGCAAAGAGAGGCTCTCCAGTGCCCCCAGCAGCTCCTTCTCCTGAGCGTTTGTCTCACCTCGGTGCAGTCAACGCTGCGGGCTCCCTGCAAACCTGGAGTTGGTTTTGCACAGCAGCTCCAAATAAAGAAATCAAAAAATCAAATCAAACCAGGCTGGGCTGCGAGAGGTGAGCGAGGGGTTGGGAGTCAGGGGAAGGCAGGAGCAGCTTGGGTCTGTCTCAGCTTCTCTGGTGCTGTTGGAGATTTATTTGCAGCTTTTTCTCCTCAGTGCAGGGATTCCTTCTTTACTCCACCCTGCAAGATAAGATAATGCAAGCCTCACTTCTGATTCCTTCCGAAACAACGGTTTTTAATTTATTTTTAAATACAAATATCACTTTCTGCAAGGAATCAGCTTCACTTTTGATTCCTTCTGAAACAATTCTTAATTTTTTTAAATACAAATATCACTTCCTGCAAGGAATCAGCTTAACTTCTGATTCCTTCTGAAACAATTCTTAATTTTTTTAAATACAAATATCACTTCCTGCAAGGAATCAGCTTAACTTCTGATTCCTTCTGAAACAATTCTTAATTTTTTTAAATACAAATATCACTTTCTGCAAGGAATCAGCTTCACTTCTGATTCCTTCTGAAACAATTTTAATTTTTTAAAATACAAATATCACTTTCTGCAAGGAATCAGCTTCACTTTTGATTCCTTCTGAAACAATTCTTAATTTTTTAAAATACAATTATCACTTTCTGCAAGGAATCAGCTTAACTTCTGATTCCTTCTGAAACAATGATTTTTAATTTATTTTTAAATACAATTATCACTTTCTGCAAGGAATCAGCTTAACTTCTGATTCCTTCTGAAACAATGATTTTTAATTTATTTTTAAATACAATTATCACTTTCTGCAAGGAATCAGCTTCACTTTTGATTCCTTCTGAAACAACTTTAATTTTTTTAAATACAATTATCACTTTCTGCAAGGAATCAGCTTCACTTCTGATTCCTTCTGAAACAATTCTTATTTTTTTAAAATACAATTATCACTTTCTGCAAGGAATCAGCTTAACTTCTGATTCCTTCTGGAACAATTCTTAATTTTTTAAAATACAATTATCACTTTCTGCAAGGAATCAGCTTCACTTCTGATTCCTTCTGAAACGATGATTTTTAATTGTTTTTTAAATACAAAATAATTTTTTTTGTTTAAATACAAAACTCTTGATTTTTTTTTCACCCAGTTTATGCTTTCACAGGAAAAAATCGAAATACTTGTTGCATCAAATCAACACTTCTTATGTAATAACTTTATTGTTCTTCTGATGCTTATCAGAATAAAATCTTTCCACTTGGTTTCTTCTTTTCACTTTGGTCTCTTTTGAAACAATGATTTTTAATTTTAATTTTTTTTTTTTAACACAAATATCCCTCTCTGCTGAGCACGTGAGGAAAGGTGAGCAGGGTTTTCTGGGGATGGGGAAGGGAAGTTTTTGTTCAAGGTGCCAATTTCTGGGAATGCTGTGCCACTGTCACATTCCCAATTCCTGATTTTATGTCTCTGAAGGAAGCAAGGTGGAAAAAACTGCCATTTCCATCTTGTTCAGTAGCTCAGTGATGTCTAAAAGTGTTGTTTATATGTGGAAATTCTGCTTTTTTCCACCCCATTTCTGCTTGCACAGGAAAAAATACTTGATACATAAATACTTTTACTCAATACTTGATACAGAAAAACAGATTTCGTATTTAATAATTATTCTTCTGATGCTTATGAGAATAAAATTCACGTTTTCACTCATGAGATGGGTCAGGAGACAACCTTCAGGAAGGCTCCTTGTTGGAATAAATCCCAAATTGCCAATCATTTATCCCTAAAGTGGAATTTTGCCACGCTCCCACTGGGAGGAGTGAGCAGTGCACGGCGCTGTTGGACTCGGCTCCTCTCCAGAGCTTGGGTGGGATCCAGCCCCTCCAAATCTTGTCTTCATTTGCCTTTTTGGGGGCTTTTTAAGGGATTGGTTTCATTTTTTGGCTTTTAATTTTCTTTAAGAAGTTTGGGTTGAAATCAAACCAATTTTGCTCCTGAATCCTCTGTAAGCCATGAGTTAGAGATGCTCAGGAGGGTAACTTATTAATTTTATTTGTCTTTTTGGGGATTTTTTTAAGGGATTGGTTTCACTTTTTGGCTTTTAATTTTCTTTAAGAAGTTTGGGTTGAAATAAAACCAGTTTTGCTCCTGCATCCTCTGTAAGCCCTGAGTTAGAGGTGCTTGTACAGGAGAGGAACTTACTAATTTTATTGGTATTTTTGGGATGTTTTTGAGGGATTGGTTTCACTTTTTGGTTTTTAATTTTATTTAAGAAGTTTGGGTTGATATAAAATAATTTAGCACCTGAATCCTCTGTAAGCCCTGAGTCAGAGATGCTCAGGAGGGCAATTTAAACTTGATTTACCTGTACAAATCTTGTCTTCCTTTCATTTGCCTTTTTGGTATTTTGGGGTATTTTTGAGGGATTGGTTTAATTTTTTGGCTTTTAATTTTCTTTAAGAAGTTTGGGCTGAAATCAAACCAATTTTGCTCCTGAATCCTCTGTAAGCCATGAGTTAGAGGTGCTCAGGAGGGCAACTTATTAATTTTATTTGTCTTTTTGGGGATTTTTTTAAGGGATTGGTTTCACTTTTTGGCTTTTAAATTTCTTTAAGAGCTCTGGGCTGAAATCAAACCAATTTTACTCCTGCATCCTCTGTAAGCCCTGAGTTAGAGATGCTCAGGAGGGGAACTTAAACTTGATTTACCTGTACAAATCTTGTCTTCCTTTCATTTGCCTTTTTGGTATTTTTTAAGGGATTGGTTTCATTTTTTGGCTTTTAATTTTCTTTAAGAAGTTTGGGTTGAAATAAAACCAATTTTGCACCTGAATCCTCTGTAAGCCATGAGTTAGAGGTGCTTGTACAGGAGAGGAACTTACTAATTTTATTGGTATTTTTTAGGATGTTTTTGAGGGATTGGTTTCACTTTTTGGTTTTTAATTTTATTTAAGAAGTTTGGGTTGATATAAAATAATTTAGCACCTGAATCCTCTGTAAGCCCTGAGTCAGAGATGCTCAGGAGGGCAATTTAAACTTGATTTACCTGTACAAATCTTGTCTTCCTTTCATTTGCCTTTTTGGTATTTTGGGGTATTTTTGAGGGATTGGTTTAATTTTTTGGCTTTTAATTTTCTTTAAGAAGTTTGGGTTGAAATAAAACCAATTTTGCTCCTGAATCCTCTGTAAGCCATGAGTTAGAGGTGCTCAGGAGGGCAACTTATTAATTTTATTTGTCTTTTTGGGGATTTTTTTAAGGGATTGGTTTCACTTTTTGGCTTTTAAATTTCTTTAAGAGCTCTGGGCTGAAATAAAACCAATTTTACTCCTGCATCCTCTGTAAGCCATGAGTTAGAGATGCTCAGGAGGGGAACTTAAACTTGATTTACCTGTACAAATCTTGTCTTCCTTTCATTTGCCTTTTTGGTATTTTTTAAGGGATTGGTTTCATTTTTTGGCTTTTAATTTTCTTTAAGAAGTTTGGGTTGAAATAAAACCAATTTTGCACCTGAATCCTCTGTAAGCCATGAGTTTGAGGTGCTTGTACAGGAGAGGAACTTATTAATTTTATTGGTATTTTTAGGATGTTTTTGAGGGATTGGTTTCACTTTTTGGCTTTTAATTTTCTTTAAGAAGTTAGAAGTTAGAGTTAGGGGTGCTCAGGAGGGCAACTTATTAATTTTATTTGCCTTATTGGTATTTTTGGGGTGTTTTTTGAGGGATTGGTTTCATTTTTTGGCTTTTAATTTTCTTTAAGAGCTTTGGGTTGAAATAAAACCAATTTTGCACCTGAATCCTCTGTAAGCCATGAGTTAGAGATGCTCAGGAGGGGAACTTATTAATTTTATTTGTCTTTTTTGGGATTTTTTTAAGGGATTGGTTTCACTTTTTGGCTTTTAAATTTCTTTAAGAGCTTTGGGTTGAAATAAAACCAATTTTGCTCCTGCATCCTTCTCTAAGCCATGAGTTAGAGGTGCTCAACTTAAACTTGATTTTAGATGGATCAGCAGATTTGGGTTGTCTTTGAACTGAGTTTATCAGCAATTAATTAATGATAATTAATTAAGTGACAGTGAGTGCAGCTGAATTTGGGGAGCTCAGTGTGAATTAATCTCTCTATTTCCAGCTCCTCCCAGCCCCTGTCAGTCCTTCCAGGAGGTGTTTGGAGTTGGAGTTTGAGGCATTTTCAGCTGAAATTTAATTGAATTTGTGGCTGTCTTGGTTTCCTTTGGTCGCTGTTTTATAGGGCAGTTATCTTGTCAATAAAACAGCTGGGATTTGGTATTTTGTCAAAAAAAAAGAGCTGGGATTTGATATTTTGTCAAAAAGAGCTGGGATTTGATATTTTGTCAATAAAAAAGAGCTGGGATTTGATATTTTGTCAATAGAACAGCTGGGATTTGATATTTTGTCAGAAAAAGAGAGCTGGGATTTGATATTTTGTCAAAAAAGAGCTGGGATTTGATATTTTGTCAATAAAAGAGCTGGGATTTGATATTTTGTCAATAAAAGAGCTGGGATTTGATATTTTGTCAATAGAACAGCTGGATTTTGATATTTTGTCAATAAAAAAAGAGCTGGGATTTGATATTTTGTCAGTAGAACAGCTGGATTTTGATATTTTGTCAATAGAACAGCTGGATTTTGATACTTTGTCAATAGAACAGCTGGATTTTGATATTTTGTCAATAGAACAGCTGGGATTTGATATTTTGTCAATAGAACAGCTGGATTTTGATATTTTGTCAATAAAAAAAGAGCTGGGATTTGATATTTTGTCAATAGAACAGCTGGGATTTGATATTTTGTCAATAAAAGAGCTGGGATTTGATATTTTGTCAGTAGAACAGCTGGGATTTGATATTTTGTCAATAAAAGAGCTGGGATTTGATATTTTGTCAATAGAACAGCTGGGATTTGATATTTTGTCAGTAGAACAGCTGGGATTTGATATTTTGTCAATAGAACAGCTGGGATTTGATATTTTGTCAATAGAACAGCTGGGATTTGATATTTTGTCAATAGAACAGCTGGATTTTGATATTTTGTCAATAGAACAGCTGGATTTTGATATTTTGTCAGTAGAACAGCTGGGATTTGATGGACAAGGTGCTGATAAAATAACCAACAATTCCATTTTGCAGGTTTCAGTGAGTTCAAGAAGAAGATTGGATTTTGTTGACTTCCAGATCAGTGCAACTCATTCAGAAAGCTCCTGCAAACCCCAATAAAAACTTCAAATGCTTTAAAAACAGGGATCATGTGGGAAAATAAAAACTGGGAGGAGAAGGTGTGACAGCAGGCGAGCTGTGAGAGCAGAAATTCCAGAAGGAGCAGTTTAGAAATGTTTGATTTATAATCTTTGTGTATTTATCAAAAAGAACGTTCACATTCTGAGACTGCAACCCAGATTATTAGAAAACCTCCTCAGGAAAATGCCATTTATGCTTTAAAATACTTTGTGTTCACTGGTGACTGCAGAGGTGGAGGTGAATTATCCCAAGTTTTCTTGGGATGTTTTTGGGCTACAAATGCAGCACTGGAAACAAGGATGTGACATTTCTTGTTCCTTCAAGCTTTAGTAGCTCTGAAATGATGAATTCCTAATTTTTTCTTCTGCTTTTTAACAGGAACAGGAAGGTGGTCGATTACTCCCAGTTTCAGGAATCAGATGATGCTGGTAAATGACTTTTTTTTCCCCTTAATCTCCTTGGGCTGGAGCAGCTCGTTATTGCCATGCATATTAATTGTTCTGCTTCTAATCACATCTTCAACTCCAGTTCCAAGGAGTTTGTGTTCTTCACAGCCTGAACTGTTAATAAGTATTTGAAAATGTAATCATTCTCATATGTTTTGTATTAAACAAACAATGGTGGTAGAAATATTCTTATTTAATGCTGGTATTGTTGTAGTGCCTGGAGGCTGTTGGCAGCAATGCCTTCCTTGCTCTGTGTTATGTTCTGGGGCAGAGGCTCCTTGATGCCACTTTTTTTCCACAGGAAAAGATGTTTTCCATTTATTTTATAGCTCCAGTTGAGCCCACATTAACAGGCATTTGGGGGGGGATTGCAGCTAAAAAAAAAAATCTCATCTGTGTGAATTAACAAAATAGTGCTGGGTTGCATTTGGAAGAAATGTAATCTCTGAATTAAAATTCTGGATCCTGTTTCTAAAAAAAAAATAATCTGTGAATTAACAGAAATTTTCTGGAATATATTCTGAGTTCTTGGAAGATAAACTCAATGCTAAGGTTGCACTGATAATTAAAATGAGACAAATCTGCACAATTCTTAATTATAATGGTTTTATTCATTAAATAAGGTATTGTGTAATAGTTGTAAGGAGTTCTGCTGAAAACTCCTATTTAATTAAATAACATCCTTTATCCTATCCCAGGAAATAGGGTGTGCTGTTAGAATCATGTAGAAATACACGTGGATGTTAATTTTTAATAAGTTTATATCATAACAAAATGTAAAATAAATCCTGTGTCCTCTTGTGAGTTTTTTTTTTGTGTTTCCCTGGGTGAGACTTCTCTGTACAGAACATTTTCATGGTGCTGTTGGCAGAAGAAAAGCTCACATCAGTGCTTTAAGCCAGGACTTTGCTTCCACCAAAGTTTTTTTGAAATTTTATGAAGCTTTTCTTTTTGAAATGCTCGGTTTGAGGAGAGCACTTGGCTGGGAATGAGTTTGATCCCAACCCATTTTGTCCTGTCCTGTCCAGATGATGATTATGGAAGAGATTCAGGTCCCCCATCCAAGAAAATCCGTTCGTCTCCCCGAGAGGCTAAAAACAAGAGGAGATCTGGGAAGAATTCTCAGGAGGACAGGTAAAAAAAAAAAAAAAACCAGCTTTTCATCTCTTGGCAGCACTGCTCAGAGCCTTGTCCTGTGTGTGGGGAGCAGCATCTTCCAAGAGCACTGGAATTCCAGGGAGATGGGGAGCTCACTCAGGGCTGAGACCCGTGATGGCAGCAGAGCAGAAGCCGGGTGTGGAACATTTGTCAGCGCTGCTCCATCACTGCAGCAGCTCCAGAGGCAGCTGCACTGCAGGGATGGGGATCCAGGGCTGCATCCTCAGGAGAGCCAGGGCCAGCAGCAGCTCCTGCCCCGCGTTCTGCAGCCTCTCAGAGCATCCCTGTGCTGCCAGGGGTGGGGTGGCACTGAGGGCAGGGGACGTTTGGAAGTTTTGTGGCTCTTTGTTCCTCGTTTTGGGTAATTATAAACACAGAACTTGGTTTGGGAGCTGAGTTGCTCCAGCAGCCTCAGTGCTGCCCTAGTGCAAGGTGAAATTTTCCTGTAGAGTTTCCATTTTGCAGTCCCCAAATGATGGCCATGAGACCTTTGAAATAAGTTTTTTGTTTTCATGGCAGATTTCAGTTTCAGGGATGGAGGTTTTGCCAAATGATTCTTGTTCTGTCACCCCAAGGTGTCTTTTATTTTCCAAATGAATCAAATGATCAAATCATTTGAGAAAGCTTAGGGCAGACACGTGCCAGTTAAGAGCAAGATGCACAGAATGGAATCTAAACAATGACATAAAGACAAGTGCTGACTAAAAATCTATTAATGATAAATCTTTATTTCATTTATAGACTGTATATAAACCATCAAAATTGTAACTAAACTGGAAGCCATGTGGATTGTGGGTTGGTTTGAGAGTGAAGGGCATGGTTCACCTCAATCTGATTATTTCCTGCCTGGTTTAAGTTTTTCTGTGATTCAGAGTTTGAACATTATCTTCCCAACCATGATAACTCCACAGACAGCTGAGCAATCCTGAAGTATGTCCAGGAAAAGTGAAAATTCTCAGCCTGGACATCAGTTTGCTCTTTAAAAGTTCACACAAGAATGACTGAAATCAAAGTTGAGACAAGCACTAAGCCTTTATCCTTCTCTTGTTTGCAGTGAGGATTCAGAAGACAAAGATGTGAAGACTAAGAAAGATGATTCACACTCAGCAGGTAACTGATAGCATTGTACTGATTGTGTATTTAAATCATGTCTCTTCACACCTGCGAGAGCTGCAGGAGTAGGATTTGAGACAGAAATGAAATAATTCTCATTTCTTTTAAGTCATATGTTGCCTCTGCTGCTGTTACTTCCCACACTGGTTTGGGATAATGCTTTTTTTTTTTTGTAATGTGATGGTCCTATCCACTTCTGGAGACAAATTTTATAGATGTGTTGATCCCTTCCCTGCAGCTTTTGTCCAGAATGATCCAAGAAACTTCATCTTGGTGCCTTTTCCTTGCAGATGAAGATTTTGGCAGCGAAGACGATGACGTAGGAGCTGACGATGGCAAAGCCGACAGCGACTACGAGAGCTCTCAAAAAAGCAAAAAAGGAAAGAAGGCTAAACCAGACAAGAATAAGAGAGCAGCCTCCAAATCCAGGAAAAGGCCTGCAGGTAAAAAAAAAAAAAAAAAAAAAAAAAAAGAGAGAAAAAAAGTTATTTTGCAAGGAAAATGCTGCAGAGGATCTTTGGGTGAGTAAGGAAGGTGTTGATGAAGTTGAATTGTCCTCACAGTAACTCAGTGAATGTTTTAACCCCCTGATAAATGCCCTGCCCCTGTTTTGCCCACGTGCTGCCTCGTGGCAGGAGCTCTCTGCTCTGTACTCAGCCCAGTTTGGGGCCTTTTCCTGCAGAGGACAGCGAGGATGAGAAGGAAGATCACAAAAACGTTCGTCAGCAGCGGCAGGCGGCGTCCAAAGCAGCCTCCAAACAGCGGGAGATGCTCATGGATGACGTGGGGAGTGAGGAGGAAGAGCAAGAGGATGATGAGGCACAGTTCCAGGAGAGTGAGTAAATGGGATTGGAAAAAGGCACAGCAAAAGAGACACAGTTTGCTTTCTGGCTGGGACACTGAGGACAGAAATTGTGCTCCTCAGTAACTTCATTTTTACTGTGTATCTGCCCAAGTTGGGTTTTCACAGCTGGAATTTGTGCTCCCAAGTTTGCAGTAAAGGTGTGTCCTACAAAATTTGTCTTCACAAGTGGGTAAATCTGCTGATCCCTTCCCTGCAGTTTTTATCCAGAATGAGATTTAAGTCATCAAGTACTTAAATTATATAAATGTGGCTGTGACAACTTTCTGTAACTTGGAAGTTGGAATCTGTCACGAATTTGCACCACTTACTGCTCCTGCATGCTTGGTTGGTCGTGGACAGTGGGAGATAAGGCAGTGCTTCAAAACTGCTTTGGAATTTTTGGAGTCAAAAGTTTCTAAGGTTCAATGACAGATTTTAGGAAAGCATTAAATAATTGAAGAGTTCCCTCAGGGAATCTGGAAGAATCTGTGAGACTAGAAACTTCATCTTGGTGCCTTTTCCTTGCAGATGAAGATTTTTTTTTTTCCAGGGATTTGAGTTGTGTGTTTTCCAGGGATGTGAGTTATGTATTTTCCAGGGATCTATTTCTTTGTAAGCAGCCCTAAAGGATAATTGTAAACATCTCAATGCTTTTTGCTGTCCTGTGGTATTGCTGATGTAAAAACCCAGTCAGATTTTGTACCACAGCAGATGAATGGAAGCCCACAAGGTCTCAGAGTCTGTGTCCACAATTTAACTGGCAAATCTCAGCTGCATCTTTCACTTTTTTTTTTCCCAAAAAACTGAAATTTCCTTATGCTTCCAGCAGATTCAGGAAGTGATGAAGACTTCCTCATGGAAGATGATGATGACAGTGACTATGGCAGTTCAAAAAAGAAAAACAAGAAGGTCTCCAAGAAATCCAAGCCAGAGAGGAAAGAAAAGAAAATGCCCAAGCCCAGGCTAAAGGCTACAGGTGAGTCTGTGCAATGCAAGTTTCTCAGTTTAAAACCCAGATTTTCTTTTTGCTGCAGAAGCTTGGTTGAATTCTTGGGGTCACAGACATCCACAAAAATGTTGGAAGGGCCAAAATGCCATGATTTAAAGCAGCAGGATGGAATCATGAGCTGGCTTTAATTCTTCCTTTAGGGGTTGATGTGGTGTCTGTGTCTTGATGGTAAAAACTCGTGGTATTGAAAACCTTCCCTGCTGAGGTGCTGCATTCTGACTTTGTGTGTCTCACAGCCAAGTAATACCAATTTGTGGCTTTGTTTGGGACTTTGTGATGCTGTCAGGGTGGGGAAATGTGAACCAGAGGAAAAGTGGGTGCATTTCTGCAGGAAATGTCAAATGGTAACAGCAATGTGTGTTCTGCTTTGACAAGAGCTGTGTCCATTTCTGATGTCACATCCAGCAATTAGCCAGGACCTGGCTAATTAAACAGCTTTGAAATCTGATTTAGATTTAAAAGATTGCTCTTCACTTCAGCTTTGCTAATTGGGAGTGCTAAAAGCATTGTGGTCAAACTGCTGCTGAATGACTTTGAAATCCCATTTACTGTGAGTTTTCCTGCCTTTGCTGCTGCTGAGTTTTACAAGGTTTTTCTTTTTCCAGTGACCCCCAGCCCAGTGAAAGGCAAAGGGAAGGCAGGTCGCCCCACAGCTTCCAAGGCAACAAAAGAAAAGACCCCATCCCCCAAAGAAGAGGATGAAGAGCCTGAAAGTCCCCCAGAAAAGAAAAAATCAGCCAGCCCTCCACCAGAAAAGTCAGGGGATGAGGGATCTGAAGATGAAGCACCCTCTGGTGAAGATTAAAATGGCAGTTGAGGAAAATCTTTGTTTAAAAAAAAAAGAGGAAAAAAAAAAAAGAAAAAGGAAAAGAAAACAATACTTAGGGGTAGAACACGGTTTTGGCTGTGGCTTGACTCATGGGCTTTGAATGCTGTCTTTACTTTCAGCTGTTTAATACAGTGTATTCTTTTTTAATAAGAGGAAACCCTTCTACAGTCATATTTTGAAGTCAATGTTCTCTGTTGGCCATTCCGTTCTCCCTCCCCTGCCAAATCTGAAAAGCCATTTAAGACAAATTAACAAGACCATTCAATATTTTATTTTTTTTTTCAAGGGATACTGCAGTTGTGAAGCAATAAGGTTTGAGACTGATCTGTGGAAAGCATACTTACAAATCCTTAAGTAGAATAGATTTTTCCCAGTGCTGGTAAGAGCTGTTTAAAACTATTATTCTGTATTTGAAATATATGGAAAAAAAAAAATAATGAGCCTCTGCTTTAACAGACTTTGAGACGAGTTCACTCTCAGCAAAAATGTAGTTGTTCTAATTCCAGTGGAGGAGGATGGAACCCAGGGAGGAATCCTGTGTTTCTTGGATTCAGGCACGTTTTTCATGGAAAACAATCAAGAAACTCGGAGATGCTCCAGTGTCTTTGATTTAAAAAACACCCTCCAGTGAGGATGGGAGATCTTTTGTCTGTGCTGGATAGAAAACTGTTCTGCTGTAGGCAAATTGCAGCTCATTCCAGAGAAATTCAGATATTCAACCTACAGCCTTCCCATATCCACTCACCCTTCTTTTATTCCTTCTGTAGAGGGGCAGAACAGGGAAGAGAAATAGCAAAATCACTTTTAAAACTGTTTTCCATTGGGTACCGTGGAAAATGCTTATATTATAGATTTTTTTCCAAGGAAAAAAAAAAACAACAACAACAAAAAAACCCCAACAGATAATGTAAAATGAAATTCTTCAGCTTTTGGGGCAAGGGATGTCCTTTTGTGGGTGTGACAGAGGATTCCTGTAGTGCTCTGGTCACCTGAGATCCCATGAGTCAGGCTGGAGTGTTCCTCTTCCCTGCCTCCCTCCTGCTGTCCTGTGGGACTTGTGGGGTCAGCTCCTCACCCTTCCTGTGGGATTTGTGGGGTCAGCTCCTCACCCTTCCTGTGGGATCTGCTCCTCGCCTTTCCTGTGTGGTCTGAGGGATCTGTTCCCCTCCTGCCTGTAGGATCTGCTCCTCACCCTTCCTGTGGGATTTGTGGGGTCAGCTCCCCTCCTGCCTGTGGGATCTGCTCCTCTCCCCTGCCTCTGGGTTCTGCTCCCATCCTGCCTGTGGGATTTTCTCCTCACCCATCCTGTGGGATCTGCTCCCACCCCTCCTGTGGGATCAGCTCCCAGGTTCCTGTGGGATCTGTGGGATCAGCTCCCAGTTCCTGTGGGATCTGTGGGATCAGCTCCCAGTTCCTGAGGGCTCTGTGGGATCAGCTCCCAGGTTCCTGTGGGATCAGCTCCCAGTTCCTGAGGGCTCTGGGATCAGCTCCCAGTTCCTGTGGGATCAGCTCCCAGTTCCTGAGGGCTCTGTGGGATCAGCTCCCAGTTCCTGAGGGCTCTGTGGGATCAGCTCCCAGTTCCTGTGGGATCTGTGGGATCAGCTCCCAGTTCCAGTTCCTGTGGGATCTGGGATCAGCTCCCACTTCCTGAGGGCTCTGTGGGATCAGCTCCCAGTTCCAGTTCCTGAGGGCTCTGTGGGATCAGCTCCCAGTTCCAGTTCCTGAGGGCTCTGTGGGATCAGCTCCCAGTTCCAGTTCCTGTGGGATCAGCTCCCAGTTCCAGTTCCTGAGGGCTCTGTGGGATCAGCTCCCAGTTCCAGTTCCTGAGGGATCTCTGGGATCAGCTCCCAGTTCCTGAGGGCTCTGTGGGATCAGCTCCCAGTTCCAGTTCCTGTGGGATCAGCTCCCAGTTCCAGTTCCTGAGGGATCTCTGGGATCAGCTCCCAGTTCCAGTTCCTGAGGGCTCTGGGGCTGGCAGAGCTGCCCTCAGCCTGTCCCTGGCACAGCAGGACACTCCAGGTGTGTGCTGCCATTTTAATGTGCTTTTATCCAAGCAGCCATATCCTTCCCCTAACGTTTTTATTTTCTGAACTTCATCAAACTCCACAAACCTCGCTTTCCACACCCTCAGACACTTTTCTACCGCGTTTGTTGGTGGAAACATTGAAAACTGGACCTGCCATTTTTAGTTTTATTTTTATTTTTTTCCTTAAACCCTCTGTGCTTCTGTCCGTTGCTCACCTTCTCTTCCAGCTGACAAGCTTTGCATCCTTCTTGTTTTTTGGTTTTTATTTTTTTTTTTGGTCACAGAACTCCCCATTTTGTAACCAGCCTCTCGAAGGTAACATAAGGCAGCTAAATAATGAGTTGGGATTTCTGGTGGCAGCAGATTTAGAATCCTGTTTGGGATTTTGGAGAGTTCCTAGAGGTGATACACTAAATATAATCAGGAAAGAGCCTGAATCCAATTCAGGTGGGGAATGGAATATTCCTCCAGCAGCTGAGTGATTGTCCTGTGTGATTCCCTGGATTTTATTGAGGCTGGTAAATTCCTTTACCTTATAAAAATTGAAGTTCTCTAACGTTCTTGACTCTCATGGAACTACTGTTGCAGTTACAATAAAGATGATGTTGTTTCATTGTAAATCTTACTTTTATTTTTTTACAATAGTTTGATTTTTAATTTTTTTTTTTTTCCAGAACAGCATCAGGCTGCAGGGAAATCCCACAGCTCTTCCCACTGGATTGCAGGGAGAGCAGAAATTCCCTCAGCTCCTTGGGTAATGCTGGGAAAATAAATGGCCACATTTTCAAAACAAAAACCATTTGGGGGTAGCAAACACTTGTGCAAATCTCTGGTTCCCAGAGCTGTTCCCCTGCAGTCCAAACTGTTTCAAGCTGCTCTTCTCCATTGGGTTCTTGAGGTTTTATTTTAATTCAAGTGTACAAGGAGAACTCTGGGGGATCTGGTTCTTCACCTGCCACACCTGATGTTTTCTGAAGTGTATTTTGTGCATCTCACCTCAAATATATTTTTTGGTTGGTTCTTTTTTTTTTTTTTAAGAGAAGTTAAGGCAGTGAAACATTTTTCTGTTGTTTCAGGCAGTTTTTGGATTGTTTTATCCTGGCAGCTTTGGCCCTTTATTCCCCAGAACTGTTCTGCTTTCTCACACGTTCATTTCTGATGGGTTGGAGGCTGCTCCTTTCTGAGTGTCCCACAGCCCAAACACCACGAAAATCCCTGATTTTCAGCAGTTTGTAACTTTTTCTAACCCTGCTTTGCTGATTGGTACAAACACTGAGCCCTAATGGTCTCTGTTAAAAATACAGCAACTTCACATTTTTTACAGACAGGAGAAAATTGTCAAGGTGAATATTTTGTATTATTTTGAATATTTTTATTTTCACATACATCATTTTTCAGCAGCACCAGACTTCACCTTTTTAAATGCCCATGGGAATTAATTTGTACTGAACATTCTGGAAGGAAAGGTGGGAAAATGCCTTTCTTTAGGAGCACCAAGAGATTTTTATGGAGCAGGAAGTTTCATTCACAGGAGGAGGAGGCTTTGAAAAGATTCACTGTCCCACAGCTGTAATCCAGGAGCATTTGCAGAGAGGTAAAATGGATTTATTCCAAAATTCAGTCAGTCTCCAGCCTTGCCCTGGCCTTGCTTTTAAAATTTCAGAACTTCCATGCTGTCCCTGAATCCACACCAGCACCTCCAGCTCTGGTTTCTGCCAAATCCTGCCTTGAGCTTGTCAAAATCAGTTGAAATCTGCAATTTCAGCCGGGATTTTGTGCTAAAAAATGGTTCAGTTCCAGGGGGGTCAGCAGGAGAATGACAACTGTGCTGAGTTAAGGGGGTCAGGAGGGGCTTAAGAATGGGGCAGCTGAGGAGCTTTTGGTCAGTTTTAATTTCCTCAAGTCAGAGAGAGTGAGGGGAAAGAAGCAGCGCCACCAGGGCAGTGCAAAAATCTGGAATTCCTGGGTTTTTTTCCTTTTTTTTTCTTTTTTTAATATATATTCCCTCCACTGATAACCACAAAGGTACAAGAGCCACTGAGGCAGCCAGGTGAGAGAGAGGGAGGGAAGGAATCTGTACCATGCTGGAAGCTTTTGGAGCTGTAGGAAAAAACAAACAAAAAATGAAACAAACAAACAAACAAACAAAAAAAAACCAAACCTGGTGCTTTGCTTTTCTGTCCTTTTGTTCGTGAAGTGTTTATTTTTCTAACAGATCCTAGCGTTGAACACACGGTTCCTAAAAGCTACAAACTGATGCAGGAGTTTTGGTACTTGGTGGAGAATTCATTCATCTGTTGCAGGGGGGAGGAGATGGACGCAGGGTGGGTTTGGGGTGGGTTTGGGGGGGTTGCTGTCACATCTGTCCGTGGAAAGGAGAATTTCTGTGTGCATCTGACCCAGCAGAGCGTTTCCCCCCAGCTTTGAGTGTTTCCCTGCACTTTTAGGAGGCTTCAGTCCCAGTGCTGACGGGACAGCAGCAGCACTAACGCTTTGTTCTGCTTGTCCAGGAGGATTTTGGGGCTTTTTTGAGCCCGTCAGAGCAGGGAGAGCCGGCAGTGCCCTTCAGAGACCTCCCCAAGCCCAGCCTAGCTCTGAATCCAATCCCAGCCTTCCCACTTCCCTAGCTGGATGTGTTCTCACGGACCCGTGACTCTTTGTGGGGTGCAGCCCAGCCCAGCCCCAGCATGCTCAGTGTGACTGCAAAGCACCCGTGTGCGACCGCTCTGTACAGTGGGGCCAGGGTTTTTTATATATATATTTTGGGATGTGGGGTGGGGGGGGAGGGAGGAGGGTGGGTGGAGATCCTGAAATCAGCTTAAGCCAGACTTAAATGTGTGTAAAAACCCCCAAAATCTGCGGTGTGTGAGTGCGCGAGCGGGAGTGTCTGACACCCTTTGTGTTCCCAGCATTTGTGAGGTTTTACTTTCTTTTTTTTTTTTTTTTCTCTTCCCCCCTCCCCTTTCCTGCAGAAGCAATTGTTACAAAAAAAAAAAAAATTAATTGTAAATAAGAGCTACGTAATTTTTTTTTGTTGTTGTTTGCCATCGTGTCACAGCAAACCCTGAGTGAGCAGTGTGAAGGTGGAGGAGACTGGCAGCATTTTCTGGTATGCAATGAATATTTTGTCTCGAGTATCTGCAATCCCCTGGTGAGCTTTTGGAAGAAAAAAAAAAAAAAAAGGAAAAAAAAATAATTCAGGCTCTTTGCAGTTCCCCTCCCTGTCCTTTTTAATTTTTATTATTATTTTTTGTTTAATTTTAAAAGCAGGAAAAAGGGGCAGCTGCAAACAGTCATCGCTGTGGGGTTAGGAACTCTTGACAACACTGAGATCTAGCATGGTACTAGGAGTTAAGTCTGAATGTAACATTAATGCTTTATTTAAAATTAAAAACAAAACAAACACTTTTTTTTTTTTTTTTGGTTTTTTTTTTGGTTTTTTTAAGGGGTTGAAGTGAACATGACTGTTGACCATGTTCGTGAATTTCTAGATGCAAACATTCATTGGTAGAATCGTGTGATGGTCTTTTGTGCTAATTAATTTGACATATTCCGAGTCTCTGTATGTACCTGCAAAGAAAGAAAAACAACAACAAAAAAAAAATATAACAAAAACCCTGCTTTGCTTTGATTGAAAAAGGGTTCCTGGGACTGCATACCTGCTCCTGAGCTCTGTTTTAAATATGTGTATCCTTCGCTTGTATTTTGTATTAAAAAAAAGAACCACGAGGAAAAAAATGAACCCTTTATTGTTCAGCATGTTGGAATTGTGTCCCCTCTTTTATTTTTCTCCTTTTTGGAATATATTAAGCAACTCATTCTTCTGTATCTTTTATTTTCTTTTGTAAACTTTTTGGTTTTGTTTAAAAATGGCTTTATAAAAGGGCTTTTATAACCCATGAACACGACTGGTGTCATTTTTTCATTTTTCTGCTGCTCCAAGGGGGATCATCCTGTGAGAGGTAAAAAGTGTTCATCTTCCAGGATCTCAGACTTTTGGGGTGAATTCCTTGGAATTCTCTGAGGAGGGAAAACCAGCTTTGGGCCAGGTATGACTTTACATCATTGCTTGAGAACGGGGAAGAATGAAATATATATATAAATATATTGAAATATATATATATATATATATATATATATATATATATATATATATATGAAATGTATATGAAATATATATATGAAATATATATATAAATATATATATATTTATATATTTATATATATATTTGAAATATATATATATTTGAAATATATATATATGAAATGTATATGAAATATATATATGAAATATATATATGAAATATATATATGAAATATATATATTTATGAATATAATATATAGGAGAAAAATATATCAATATATATATGAAATTGATGGGGAAGAATGAAAGAATCCAGAAAATTGTGCTTTCCCCAGCCTCTCCTGGAGTTCTAAATTGAGATTTTAAGGTCCAAAACCAATTTGAGGGAGAGATGAGAGGAGGGACAAAGCCCTTGGGATGTCACCTTCCCCTCCAGGAGCTTCCCCCGGTGTGTCCCAGCAGATGGGAAACTTTTTTTTTTTAATGGGAAAATTCATCAAGAATTTGGGATAAATCATTTTTGGCTGTTGTCACGGCAACCACGGGCAGGGCTTGGCCCGGCCCCAGGTGCTCTCTCCACGCTCCGGAGCTCACGCAGGGAATTTCTCCTTTGACAAATCCCTTGGGACAGTTTCCATCGCGTTTCCTGCAGCTCCCGGGGCGGATTTTTCCCGATTTTGGGATTTTGATGCGCGGCCGTGCCCGCGCTGGGCCAGCAGGGGGCGCTGCGAGGGCGAGCTGGAACCTCTGGAATGTGCTGGAATTTAGGGCACAGGGAAAATATCTTCGTTTGTTTTGAGGGGTTTGGATTTTTGGGGGATTTTGGGATGGGTTCGAGTTTATTAGAGTGTGAAACAGATAATAATAAATAACAAATAATAAATAAAAATAGATAATAAAGAATAGGATAATTTGTTATATATACTTTGTTATAGGATAATAAATAATAGCGTTGTTTGTTATATCTGTGTGAAATAGATAATAAAGAATAGGACAGTTTGTTATATTTAGTTTGTTATAAGATAAATTTTTAATAATTCGTTATATCTGTTTGTGTGAAATAGATAATAAAGAATAGGATAATTTGTTTTATATAGTTTGTTACAGGATAATAAATAATAGTATAGTTTGTAATATCTGTGTAAAATAGATAATAAAGAATAGGATAATTTATTATAAATAGTTTGTTATAAGATAATTTTTAATAGTTTGTTATATCTGTGTGAAATAGATAATAAAGAATAGGATAATTTGTTTTATATAGTTTGTTACAGGATAATAAATAATAGTATAGTTTGTAATATCTGTGTGAAATAGATAATAAAGAATAGGATAATTTATTATAAATAGTTTAAGATAATTTTTAATAGTTTGTTATATCTGTGTGAAATAGATAATAAAGAATAGGATAATTTGTTTTATATAGTTTGTTACAGGATAATAAATAATAGTATAGTTTGTAATATCTGTGTGAAATAGATAATAAAGAATAGGATAATTTATTATAAATAGTTTAAGATAATTTTTAATAGTTTGTTATATCTGTGTGAAATAGATAATAAAGAATAGGATAATTTGTTTTATATAGTTTGTTACAGGATAATAAATAATAGTATAGTTTGTAATATCTGTGTGAAATAGATAATAAAGAATAGGATAATTTATTATAAATAGTTTGTTATAAGATAATTTTTTATAGTTTGTAATATCTGTGTGAAATAGATAATAAAGAATAGGACAGTTTGTTATAAGTTTGTTGTAAGAGGTTCCACCTTGCCCTCCCAGAGAGGGAGGAGGTGGAACCTCTGGAATGGGATGAGAACCTCTGGAATGTGCTGGGATTTAGGGCACAGGGAAGATTTCTTCGTTTGTTTTGAGGAGTTTTGATTTTTAGAGAGGTATTGGTTTTAACTTCTCTTTATGGAGAGGGTTTTTAAGATTTTGGTATAGATTTGAGTTTAAAAGTTTATTAGTTTAGAGTTTATTAGAGTTTATCTATCTTATCTGTGAGATAGATAATAAAGAATATTATAGTTTTTTATAAGGTAAGAAATTGAAATGTTAAGATTTTTTTATTATAGAAGTAGATAAGAAACAATAAAAAATTTCAAGCGTTATCTCAAGCTGCTGCTTCTTCATCTGCTCCATTTTCTGCAGTGTTAGTGACACATTCTGCATTCTGCTTTCTCTCCAAAAGTTGCCTCACATTCCCTGTGGGCTCGTGAATCTTGATCAGGATCTGGGCTTTTATTTGATTGATCTTTTCTTTTTCAGGTTTCTGTTAGGGCAGCTAACAGCTCCAGCAGCATCACATTTCCTGTGTCACCCTCTCCTTTCTCCTGCAGCGTTTCCAGCTCAGGTCTTGGCCGTGGGAGAAGATTTTTGGGTTTTGTTATCAACAGCTGCCTCCCCTGACCACAGGGCTCTCTGGATTTCCCTCCTTACAACGCTGTTCAGATAGTTTTGATTAATTGCAATTGTTTGAGCCTGAGAACTTCTGTTTTCCTCCTCTCAAGACCAAGCCAGTACTGATTTTTTTTTTTTTTTTTTTTTAAAGTCTCTGTTTGGAATTCTGGTGGGTTTTTTTTTTTTTTAAGCTAAGTGGTTTTCTGAATGTTTTATGAAGGTGAGATTATTGTGGTGTTTCTGCTTTGCTTCCTGAGAAATGAGTGAGGGAATAATTTCTCTATAATCCAATTTACCACACTAATTTGTCATTTCTTTTTCCCTAACTGGCCCTATTTTTATTTTTTTTTCCTTAATTTCACTTCACTGCTGATTTTGACACTGGATTTGAAGAAGCTTCTGTTCCCAGGAATACTTCAGGCCAGTAATTTGAAATTAATAACAGATTTCTCAGAGGCAGAGCAGGTCTCACATTTGGAAGTGGCTCAGTTCTTTCATTCCCATTAAAATGGTTTTACACCTTTAAATAAAACCACTGAAGTGACTTTGAAACATTTCCCCCATTTCCTTCTTTTGGACAGCAAGGTGCCAGAAGGAAAAAGAAAATCTCCTTGGGTGCAAATCCTTGGGTTCTCACTCTTGAATCTCCTTTTCCCCACACCACCAAGGGCTTTTAAGTGTAAAAAAGACCAAGTTTCACAACTTCTTACCTTTATATTGCATTTTCCCAAGTGAGTTAAATGCAAACAAGAATGTTCTTAATTATGTTCTTAAGCAGTGGGGCTAGATAAGACTCTTCATACACCTGAGACATAAGGGAGAAGCCTGGGTTTTGTTGGTTTTGTTGTTTTTGTTTTTAATAGAATCTATAATAGACAAATTGGAGTTGCTTGGGGTTTGTTTTTGGGGTTTATTTTTGTGGTTTTTTTTTTTTTTGTGTGGGTTTTTTTTTGTTTGTTTGTTTGTTTGGGGTTTTTTTTTTGTTTTTTTTTTATTGGTGGATTTTTTTAAGAGATAAGGAGATGTTTCAGGGAGAGCAGGAATACAGAGATTGAAGAATTTTTCAAGAAATACACTTGAAAGGAAGTGAGAGAGATTCTGTCCTGAGACTGGGAAATGAGACTCTTCTTTAATGGGCCTGGGCCAGCCTGGCAAAGGCAGATTATTAAATGCTGGCTCAGGGGAGCCGGCTGGAAATTTGTTTATTTCCAGAAATGCCTCCTCAGCCCGCTCTGAACTCCGGGATTCTGCCTGGCCCTGCTTGGGTCTCTGTGAGGGCAGAACCTGTGAAATCCTGGGAGAGGAGCCCCAAAATCCTGGAATTATTTGGGGTGGAGGGACCTTAAAGCTCATCCATGGGTGGGGACATCTCCCACTGCCCCAGGCTGCTCCAGCCTGGCCTGGGCCACTGCCAGGGGTGGGGCAGCCACAGATTCCCTGGGAATTTGCAGGCTGGGAATGTCAGGAGTCCTGAAATTGGGATTTTTTTTTTTTAATGGAATCCTGGAATGGTTTGGGTTGGAAGATCTCAAGGATCATCCCATTCCCAGCCCTGCCCTGGGCACGGACACTTGCCATGATCCCAGGGTGCTCCAGAGCCCGTCCAGCCCTGGGGACTGCCCGGGATCCAGGGGCAGCCACGGATTCCCTGGGAATTCCAGGGAAGGATTTATTCCCAAAATCCCATCCAAAGCAGCCCAGGGAATCCTGGAATGGGTTGGGATGGAAGGGATCACCCAATCCCATGGGCAGGGACAGCTCCCACTATCCCAGGGTGCAATTTTACCAATTTTACCCATTTAATTCACTTTATCCACTCTCCAGCCTGGCCTGGGACACTGCCAGGGATGGAGCAGCCCCAGCTCCTCACGGAATTCCATCCCAGGGAAGGATTTATTCCCAAAATCCCATCCAAAGCAGCAAAGGGAATCTTGAATGGCTTGGGATGGAAGGAATCATCAGCTTCACACTTTTCTCTATCCCAGGTTGCTCCAACCTGGCCTGGGACACTGCCAGGGATGGAGCAGCCCCAGCTCCTCTGGGAATTCCATCCCAGGGAAGGATTTATTCCCAAAATCCCATCCAAAGCAGCACGGGGAATCCTGAATGGGTTGGGTTGGAAGGGATCACCCAATCCCATGGGCAGGGACAGCTCCCACTATCCCAGGGTGCCATTTTATCTTTTAATCTGTCTGATCCATTTTATCCATTTTATTCTTTTTATTCACTGTTCAACCTGGCCTGGGACACTCCCAGGGATGGAGCAGCCACGAATTCCCTGGAAAATCTATTCCAGTGCTGCAGCTGGACCCTGAGAGAGTCTGGGGAGGGAAATCCTACCCTGAGCCCTGGCTAGAGGAGAGAGAATTCCCAACTCAGCCTTGCCTCCCCAGGGCTGGGAAGAGCAGCGTGGGAATTGGGGAATTTGGGAATTCCTCCCTCTGCACCTCCAGTTCAAACCCAACCAGGAAGAGGCCAGGCCTGTGATCTGCACTAATTAAAAGAAACAAAAAAATTCCCAAGGTTTTCAGTGCTGGGAGGCATCGCTGCCACCAGAACAAAGAGCCAGGCTCCAAACCCGGGCCTGGTGGAGCTGGCAGGGTTGGCAGAGCAGCTGTTGGCACAACGGGCTTGAGAAATAAAACAAAATTAAAGCTGCCACCTCCTTTTCCTCACTGAGCCTGCAGGATTCCTCAAAGCTGCCTTTAATGTCCAGATTTTTCTTGGAAAAACAATGAGGAAAGGGCTGGGAAATACCATCCCCAAGCTGGTGTTGCCTCCTGAGCAGGTGGGAGTGTGGATAAAGTTTGTCCCGGAGAGGTCTGATAATAAATTCAGGGCTCAACCTGCTCTAATTACAGCACATTCCTCTTTGGGATATATATTTGGGATATATCTGAGCAGAAAAAATAGGGAAAGGCAATTTGAAGCCAATTCCTCGTGTCCTTGGGCATCTTCTCCGTCTGAGGAGCAGATTTGATGTCTCAGGGCTCTGCAGCCCTTCCACGGCGGGATCAAGGAGACACTGCTCTCTCTGGGGAGGAAAAGTTGAGAAATGTGGTACAGAATTCAGGAAAATGGGGAAAAAAACCCTCCAGGAGCCTCATCCTCGTGAGGCTGGCACTGAGTGGCTCTGTGTCTGGAGCACGTGGAGATGCCTTCAGGATTTTAGGGGGTTTTAGGCTCCTCAGATGCTGAGGGGCACAGGAACAAATCCCTTCATCCTGTGCAGAATTAACTCTGCTCTCTGCAGCTCCCCTGGGAGGGAAAAATTCCCCTCTAAAAACCCAAACGGAAGCAAAATCCTTTTACAGAGATGGACAATGAAGAAGGGGGATGTCACATCCCAGCGCTGCTGTCCCTGCTGGGAAACGGGGGGAGCCTGTCTGGCCCCACTGCTGGGGTCTCCAGGGCTGCTGGAGTGTCCTGACCCCAAAGGGCAATTCCTGCTTGAAAACAAAACCACTGAGAGACTCCAAGTCAGAAATACAATTTATGAGGACAAGTGAAAAAAAAAACAAAATCCATGCAATCATGGAAAAGGAAAACCACTGAGAGAGCCAGGACACAACCTGACACCTTTTTGGTCAGGGTGTTGGTAGCTGTCCAAACCGGAGTGGCTGCAGCGCTCCTGGAGGGGCAGATGTGGTTCTGTGGGGATCCTGTAAAAGGGTGGAGTCTTCCTCTGAGGGTCCAGTGGAAAAAACCAGATGTTCCTCTTGGGATCCAGCAGAAAAGCCTGAGTCTGGTGTCCCACGCCCCAGATTATATCCAGGCAGGAATGCTCGGCTCCTCCCCCTGGGCGCAGCATTCCCCATGGGATGTTCTCGCTCTTAGCAGTCACCGGTGGCATTCAACAGCCCGTTATCAGCAGATGGCTCCCCTGGGGGAGGATGGGTTGTGGAAGTTAAGGAAAGCTGCTCACTGAAGAGAAAACAGCTGCCCTAGAGATGGAAATGGAGTTCATCGTGCCCCGCAGTCTGGGACAAGCAGGGATTTGTGGAGTGCCAGCGACCCCCGGAGCCGCCGGGGCGACACGGAATCGTCACTGGGAACATCAGCGAGGGTTCCGCAGGGAAAGCCTCCCACGTGAGGGGTTAAAGTCACCGCTGAGGTTTGAGAATTAATTTCATTCTCCTCAACAGGCTGATGAGGAGAATGACATTAATCACAAAGTTACCAGTGCATCCCTGCTGCGGATAGTTTGATTTTTGGGAATGCCGGAAGCAGAGGAGCTGAAGCCTGCGTTGGTTCTAGGGCACCACCTGCCCTAAAAAATATATGCTTTTATATATATATATATGCTTTGTCTAATATATGCTTTTAATATATCAAATACATAAATATATAATATATATTCAATATATAAAATATATTAAATATATAAATAGATTTTTAATTTTATCGATTTTTATATAAATATATTTTAATTTTATAGATTTTTATATAAATATATATTTTATAGTTATATTTTAATGTATTTTATATTTTAATATATATTAAATATGTTAAATATATTCAAGATAATTAATCTATTTTTAATAGATGCTTTTTTAAAATGTGTGCTTTTAATATATTTAATAAATTAAATATATTAAATATATTATATAGAAATATAATAGATTGATATATTAATTAATATAAATTAAATTAATATATTGATGTATTAAATATATTCAATGCATTAAATATAATTAATGTATTTTTAAGATATACTTTTATAATATATTGGGTTTTTTAATATATGCTTTTTTTATGCTTGCTGGGGATATTTTGATTTTGGGAACGCCAGGAGCAGAGGAGCTGGTTCCAGGACATCTTCTGCCCCACTCCTGGTGCTGGAATAGCAACAAAAATTCCAAAGGAATGGGACAGGAAGGAAAATAACTTTTAGGGAGATGAAAGGGAGAGAAGGGAAAACCCAGAAACCTGGGATGGTGATGAGCAAATGAGGTAAAATCCTAAAATAACTTTTGCCCTGTTCTGTGAGATTTAATGGGAAACTCTCTTATTATTCCTTTGCTGAATAATATCTGAATAACCCCCTTTCTGTTAATTAATGAACTCAAATTAAGGATCCCTCTCAGGGCAGACACATGGATGGCCTCATCCTCCCCCAGCACCTCAGCTTCTCCAAGGCAGGATTCATCCTCCAGAAAAGAGACGGCTTTTACCCAACTGGTGGATTTTACCCAATTGATGGGTTTTATTCCAACTGGTGGCTTTTACCCAACTGGTGGATTTTACCCAACTGGTGGATTTTACCCAATTGATGGGTTTTATTCCAACTGGTGGCTTTTACCCAACTGGTGGCTTTTACCCAACTGGTGGATTTTACCCAACTGGTGGGTTTTACCCAAGTGATGGATTTTATTCCAACTGATGGCTTTTACCCAACTGGTGGGTTTTATTCCAACTGATGGGTTTTACCCAGTTGATGGGTTTTATTCCAACTGGTGGATTTTAATCCAGCTGATGGGTTTTATTCCAACTGATGGGTTTTACCCAATTGATGGGTTTTACCCAACTGATGGATTTTAATCCAGCTGATGGGTTTTATTCCAACTGATGGGTTTTACCCAATTGATGGCTTTTACCCAACTGATGGATTTTAATCCAGTTGATGGGTTTTACCCAACTAATGGGTTTTATTCCAACTGGTGGGTTTTATTCCAGCTGAGGGGTTTTACCCAACTGGTGGGTTTTACCCAACTGGTGGATTTTATTCCAAATGATGGATTTTAATCCAGCTGATGGGTTTTACCCAACTGATGGATTTTATTCCAACTGATGGATTCTATTCCAACTGATGGATTTTACCCAATTGATGGGTTTTATTCCAACTGATGGATTCTATTCCAACTGATGGATTTTACCCAATTGATGGGTTTTATTCCAACTGATGGATTCTATTCCAACTGATGGATTTTACCCAATTGATGGATTCTATTCCAACTGCTGGGTTTTACCCAACTGATGGGTTTTACCCAACTGATGGGTTTTATTCCAGCTGCTCCCAAGCCTCTGGAAAGGAGCAGGGCTGGGGTGTCCTTATTCTGCAATCACTTCCTGCCTGCAGAATAAACAGGCTGGGAAATATTTGCACTGTGGCCCATAAACAGGGCTGTGTTGTTTACCTGCAGCAAACACCGGCCTGTCAGCCCCAGAACAAAACAGCCAAGAAAAGGCTCCATTTTAATCCTCTGAATTTTCACAGAGAATTGTTCCTGATCGACTGGTTTGACCAGAAATTCCTTTTGCAGCAGATAGGACTGGGGTGGTTTCTGTAAATATTGTATTGTTCTTCTCTGGTTGGGGTTTGCTGCTTGGCCCAGGAGTGGGGAACTGGGGTTGTTTGCTCAAAGAATTGGCCCCAAATTCTGCACAGAACTGGCTGGGATAGTGAGAAGGGTTGTGGAAGCTCAGGATATCGACTGGAGGGGTTGTGGGAAGGAAAGGAAAGGAAAGGAAAGGAAAGGAAAGGAAAGGAAAGGAAAGGAAAGGAAAGGAAAGGAAAGGAAAGGAAAGGAAAGGAAAGGAAAGGAAAGGAAAGGAAAGGAAAGGAAAGGAAAGGAAAGGAAAGGAAAGGAAAGGAAAGGAAAGGAAAGGAAAGGAAAGGAAAGGAAAGGAAAGGAAAGGAAAGGAAAGGAAAGGAAAGGAAAGGAAAGGAAAGGAAAGGAAAGGAAAGGAAAGGAAAGGAAAGGAAAGGAAAAAGAAAAGGAAAAGTGTGTAAGTGCAGCAGACAGGCCAAGGGCACCATCAGGAGGAGTCTGGGGACACCTCCGGTGTGGCTTTAATAAGTAATTCTGACTCTATTTGGAGTGAGAATCAAAGAATTCCCTTTGTTTAGGCCCTGCTTCACTCCAGCAACTGCAGCTTTTCCTGTCCCTCTGCAGAGGAGCAGAGTTTGGTTAAAGAAATGACCAGCACCAACAGCAAGTGCCACTTTCCACCTGGCTGTGCTTTTCCCAAGGGACTTGGATTGCTCAGGGGGTGTCCAGGGAAGGTCCCAGGCTCCTGCACCCCTCAGTCTGGCCATGTGTCCCCCCATCCCCAAACCCGGGGCTGATGTGTGCTGGACAATGGCCCGATGGCTCCTGGGGAGCATCACTGGCGAGTGGCCGAGGAGGTGGGTGGGAGCTGGCAGCTGCCCTGGCACCCTGGCCGGGCAGGGACCCCTGCCCCACTCCCTGCTGGGCACAGGGGAGGCAGCGGGACCCCCGTGAGGCTGGGACAGAGCTCAGCTCTGCACGGCTCTCCCCGAGCTGATCTGGATCAGAATTGGCCGTTTCACCAGGAACAGCCCCAAATCCACAGCCCGGTGTGGTCATCACGTAACCTCTGAACAGAGAGAGAGACAGCTCTCCCAGGGCTTTCTTGGGAAGCTGTGAGGAGATCAGAGAAAAGAATGAGGAACAATTCTTATCTTCCCTTGCTGCACCTGTTGTTGTGCACATGTGGGATGTGTTATGGAGATTTGTTTACCAAAGGGTGGTTTCTTCATTGGTCACTGGTGGTGGTGTTTGGATTGATTGACCAGTCTGGTGTGACATTCCCATTCTCTGGACAGAGAGACACAATTCTGTCTCTCAGGAGAAGCACAGGGAGAAGAAGAGAAAACAATCTTTGTCTCTGCTCCTTGGTTTTCCCCATGTGGAATGTGGTGTGGGATTGTTCACCTGCAGGGATTGCTGGGCTGGATTCTGGTGAAGGTTGTTTGGGGTCAGTGACCAGTGGGATCCAGCTGTGGCTGGGGCTCTCAGCAGAGTCACGAGCTTGTTAATTAGTTAGATAGGTAAGTAGTGAGTATGTGGAATAGTGTCTCTTTAAATAGCATATTAATGTAATATAGTATAGTTTTAATAAAGCTGTCCTTCAGCCTTCTGATCTGGAGCCAACATCAGCACTTCTTCCCTGCTGGAGCTGCCTTTTTTACAAGTCTGGTCTGACTGTATCGGACTGGCTGAGAGAGCGGGGAGTGTTTCTTAACAGAATGGCGGAGTGCAGTACAATAAAGGGACTGACCTGCAATCCCTTCTGCAATCAGGGACTCAGTGCTAATTATTACCCGGCAGGACCCTGCTACGGTAGCCTGGAGCTGGGAGCTGCGAGCCCGCGCTGGAGCTGCCCCGTGGCCAAGGAAAAGCATTTCACCGGGCTGCACGAAATCAGATTTATCCCCTGGGGTGAGAGTGGGAGGGAGCGGGTGTGGAGTGATGATCTGATGCTCTGGAGAGGAGAACTGGAGCTGTCAGAGGGCAGTGGGACCAGCGGGAAGTTTTTCCCTGCCTCATTTTGATTTGCAGAAAGAAAACTCCACAACTTGTAGAAGTTGGAAAGCTGGTATGGTTTATTTCAGAACTGGACGTGTGGTCTTTAAAGGACATGTGCACTCCTGAAAATGCCCAGGTCTATTTCATCTTTTAACTTCTTGCATATGTATAAAAGACATATGCATATGTATTAAGCTGTCTTATCAATTTTACGAGCCCGTGTAGTTCTTTAGTTACGTAGTTGTAACGTGGTGTTTGTAACTTAGATTCAGGTTTTTTTGTCTGCTTCAGTCTCAAGGTCAGTGGGGTCCCCTCTCTTTATCTCTTTTCAGCTTAGATGCTTGCATTCTTTTCTAAGAAGTCTTTATTTTTTGTTGTTCTCTCTCCAGGCCTTTTTGTGAGCACAAGAAGTTAACAGACTAAACAAGTTCAAACAGCAGACTTGAACTAAATCTAAAATTGCTTTCTAAGTTAAATTTCTAACCCTTCATCTCAATTTGTAGAATTCGAATGGGGCAGGAGTGATGTGCTGGGAGGAGAGAGAGGCAGGGCGGTGTCAGAGGTGCCTGAAGGCTGCTGGCCACAACAACCACCCCCTGGCCATGACAACAACCCCCTGGCCATGACAACAACCCCCTGGCCATGACAACAACCCCCTGGCCACAACAACCACCCCCTGGCCACAACAACAACACCCTGGCCACAACAACCACCCCCTGGCCACAACAACAACCCCCTGGCCATGACAACCACCCCCTGGCCACAACAACAACCCCCTGGCCACGACAACAACCCCCTGGCCACAACAACCACCCCCTGGCCACGACAACAACCCCCTGGCCATGACAACAACCCCCTGGCCACAACAACCACCCCCTGGCCATGACAACAACCCCCTGGCCATGACAACAACCCCCTGGCCACAACAACCACCCCCTGGCCATGATAACCCCCCCTGGCCATGACAACAACCCCCTGGCCATGATAACTCCCCTGGCCACGACAACAACCCCCTGGCCACAACAACAACCCCCTGGCCACAACAACAACCCCCTGGCCACAACAACAACCCCCTGGCCACAACAACAACCCCCTGGCCACAAGAAGCCCTGCAGTGCTACGGGCTGGGGATGGTGTGGCTGGACAGTGCCCAGGCAGAAAGGGACCTGGGGGCACTGATGGACAGCAGGCTGGGCATGAGCCAGCCGTGTGCCCTGCTGGCCAAGGTGGCCAGTGGCCCCTGGCCTGTGGCAGGAATGGTGTGGCCAGCAGGAGCAGGGAGCTCATTCTGCCCTGGGCTGGGCACTGGTGAGGGCACACCTCGAGGGCTGTGTCCAGCTCTGGGCCCCCAATTTAGGAAGGACATGGAGGGGCTGGAGCATGTCCAGAGGAGGCAGCGAGGGGTGAGGGGTTTGGAACACAAACCCTGTGAGGAACCACTGAGGGAGCTGGGGGTGCTCAGCCTGGAGAAAAGGAGACTCAGGGTGAGCTCAGCTCTCTCCACAGCTCCTGGAAGGTGCCTGTGCTCAGCTGGGCTTGGGCTCTGTCTGCAGGAGCTGACAGAACCAGAGCACACAGCCTCCAGCTGTGCCAAGGGAAATTTAGGTTGGATATTAGGATATTATATATTTTTTATAGAAAGGGTGATAAAGTTCTGGAATGGCTGCCCGGGGAGGTGGTGGAGTCACCAGCCCTGGGTGTGTTTAACAAAGCCTGGATGTGGCACTGGGTGCCAGGGTTCAGTTGAGGTGTTGGGGCTGGGCTGGACTCGATGATCTTTCAGGTCTCTCCCAGCCTGGTGATTCTGTGAATTCTGTGAATTCTGTGGATGGTGCAAGGTGCCCCCTGTGTGTCCCCGGGCTGTCCTTGGGCTGCAGAGGGTTCAGGAGCTCCCCAGGTGCTGTGGGGGCACTGAGGATGGGGGCTCAGAGAGCTGGAGCCTGCCCTGCCCTGCTGGGGCTGGGCTTCCTTTTCACCCACGGGAACCTCGGGGTCACCGCGGAGGTGACAGCGACAAAAACAGCGAAGCAGCGTCGGGGAGGGGAGAGGGCTGAATTCTGCTCCTCCTGAACCTCCCCTGGCTGGGGCTCTTTGGGTTTCTGCTGCTTTTGTGGTTGCCAGTTCCTGCTTGCACAGCCACGGCAAGGCCACCCCTCCCTGCTGGGTTCAGCCACAGCTTTGGGGACATCTCCCCAAACCCTGGGACAGCCACAGCTTTGGGGACACCTCAGAACTCTGGATCCCCCTTGTGAGGCTGTGCTGGGACAAGGGACAGCCAGAGATTTGGGGACACGTCAGAACTCTGGGTTAGTCACAGCTTTGGGGACACCTCAGAACCCTGGGGACACCTCTCCAAACCCTGGGTCAGTCACAGCTCTGGGGACAAGTCTCAGAACCCTGGGGACACCTTTCAGGGCTCTGGGGACACCTCTCAGAGCTCCAGGACAGTCACAGCTTTGGGGACACCTCCCCAAAACCTGTGTCTCCTGCTGGGCAGAAGGGCACGAGAGGCTGTCCTGGCTCTGGGGACAGGCAGGGTCAGGAATGCAGCCCAGGAGAGGGGGGGACACTGCAATGTTTGTCCTGCTCTCTGTAAATAGAGCAGAAATGCAGATTTCAGGCCTGGATTCAGCACCAGGAGTTTTGTCCTCTGTGCAGGTGCTGGCAGTACACAGGAGCCAGGCCAGGATCAATGAGGATTTTGCAAATTTGTTTGCTTGGCTGCAAAGGCCTTGGAGGCCAGTGAGTGACCCCACCAAACGAGAAAATCTCTCAGAACCAGATCCTGCTCCAGATAAGCTTTGCAAAATCTCAAAATCCTGGAGCTGTTGAAGTCTTGAGGCTGCCAGTTGATAATAAATAAATGAATAAATTGCTCCCTGGGTTTGGCAGTTTATGGGCAGTTGTGGTTGTGGTTCCAAAGCTTTCCTCCACAACCAAAACATGGATACTTTTAAAAAGAAAAATAATTAAAAAAAAAAAAAAAGAGAAAACATCGAACCCACAACTCCAAGTGCTTGGAACTCAAATATGAAACCTCAGGCAAAACTGGGGGAGTTAAAAATGATGCAACATAGAATGAGCACAGTGCTGACCCAGCGTCCTCCCTGCAGCCTCGTCCAGGAACAACCAGATACCTGGGCATGACGATGAGGAAGGAGACGGCGGAGCTCTGGGATGTTGCAGCTTCGCTTTGCTCTTGGAGAGGCAGCAAAAACACCCTTGGAGCCTTCAGGAACGGATCTTTCCCTGGGCAATGCAGAACCCAGGGCGGGCTGGGTGGGGAGGGACCTGAAAGCTGCCCCAGTTCCACCCCCTTCCCACCCCGAGCTCTTCCTGCCACGGAAAATGCAACTCCTGCCCCAGATTCTCTGACTGTGGCAGTTCTTCCTGCACAAGAGCTGCTCCTGCCGCTGCCTTGCCATGGCCTGACTGTCCCCGGGATGTGCTGGAGGATCCCTGCGGGGCGATCCATGGATCCCCTGCTGCTCTGGGCTCTCCCAGCCCTCCCCAGGCTGCTGAGCTGCTGGGGTTTGGCTCCCCACGCTCTGAACGGTGGAGCCTTGGTGGCTTCTCCTGCGCTGCTGAGACAAAAATACATTTCCTGTTTAGAGAGAGAGAAGATCAGCCCTGAAAGTGCTCGGGCTACCTCGGCTACAAACTGCTGGGAGCTGCTGCAGCTCCTTCCAGTGGCTTTTTCCTCTTCTTAAAGGTGCTTTAGACACAATTAAGCAAAGCCCAGAATCACTCCTGACTGGCACAGAAGTTTTTTAACCATCAGCTCATCAGGGGAGATCCTTCTAAAAGCCCCACTGTGAATCCCCACCTTTGTACCCGAGGCAGCAGCACTGGACACCCCCAAAGTGTGGTTTTTTTTTTTTTTTTTGCATTTCTCTACCACTTTTCCACCTTGGGATCTGAAAGTTTGGTAAATCCTCACTCCAGCCTCCCTGGGTGGGGTGCTGAGGTCGGGTTTGTGCTCTCTGCCTCCAGAAAGGTTTGGGCTGTGAGTCAGCAGTCAAGTTCAGGGCTTGCATTTTCTGTAAGGAGGCACAAAATGGGTTTAAAGACACCTCGGGCCGAGCTGGGGCTTCCAGAGCAAATCAGAGCACCCACAAAATTCGCTGTGGATCCACAAAAATGCGGAGGGGATTCTCCCCGTGGAGCTGCAGCAGGAGAATCTGAGCTGTCACAGCTCGGCCAGGGTGAAGCTGAGGCTCCTCCTGCTCCCTGGATCCTCATTTGCTTTGCCACGTGTGATGCTGCCTGACCCCTGACAATATTCTGGTGGATGCCACGAGCCCAGCTTGGCTGGATCCATGTGATTCAGATCAGAGCAGGGATCTGATCTCTGCTGGGATCTAATCAGGCACGAGCAGCTGAGGCGGCCGTTGACTCTGTTTCCTCTGCCTGATAAATAATTTGACTTTGCAGATTCCCATGATGGCTCAATCCTGAGTTATTCTGGCCCTGCTTCAGAGAAATGATCCCTTTTTAAGCCCAGGACTGGATCTAGTTAAGCCATCAGTGTAAATAAGGCCAGGCTCTTGTTTGGGTGTCCAGGTTTAGGCTCCCTGCACTCCGAGTTCCTCGTGCAGCCAGTCCTGCACAGCAGAAGCTGAGGAGATAAAGGTGTGAGAGTGAAAATTCCTCTCTGGAGAGGGAGAACAGAGCTGCAGCTCCAACCCACGGCTGCTTTCCACGGAGGAGCAGAGTGCCTGGCTGGAATTTCAAGGGATTTTTGCCATAAAGATTCCTTTATCAACAAGTCACCCCCAGAGTGGGGGTCAGCAGTGCTGCATCTCGGGGAGATGAAATCAGGCGTGGGAAGGCTCTGCTCCCAGGAAAAAGGGACAGGACGAGGGGAAACAGCCTCAGAGGTTGGACATCAGCAGGAATTTCCTCATGGAAAGGGTGGTCAGGCCTTGGAACAGCCCAGGGAGGTTTGGAGTGCCCATCCCTGGGTGTCCAAGCAATTCCTGGATGTGGCACTGAGTGCTCAGGGCTGGGGATTGGGCACAGCTTGGATTTGGTGACCCTGGAGGGATTTTCCCACCTAAATAATTCTGTGATCCACAGCAAACCCTCTGCTCCTGCAGATTTCACTCTTCTGTACTGGTCTGAACTAATAAATGTTCATTTATCTCGTGACTTTTGAGGGAAACGAGGCTTTCTGTGAGCTGCCTGCCCACGTCCCTGGAGCTGTCACTCCCTCTTGGCCTGTGCCACCCTCTCAGGGACATCCAGGAGCGTCCAGGCTGTAATTTCTGCTTCCAAGCTGTCTCAACCAACATCACCCAGTGACTCAGAGCCCGGAATAGAAGACTGGAAACTGAAATTCACGCTGCTCCTCTGACCACTGAGCCCTGCAGTGCCCAGCTCTGTGTGGGCACAACGTTTGCGAGTCCAGCTTGGGAGAGTCATTTGCTCCAGTGCTAAAGAGGCAGGAAAATAGAAAAAAAAAAAAAAAAAAACAACCAACAAAAAACCCCAGCACTAATAGCTATTTAATTGCTTGTGAACTTTTCTGACTAAAAAACAGGGGCAGCTCTCCCCACCCACATTTGGATTCTGGCCCTTTCCCAGCTGAAGTCATAGCCCAGCTCTCCAGCGTTTTTTGTTGGGTTTGGGGTTTTTTTATTATCGAGTTCCTATCTGCATCTGGACTGCCAAAAATTCCCTTTTCCCCCCACCAGGAAACAGCCGTGTCATTTCTCCTCAGCAGCCACCCCAGCGAGTTCTCATCAGCTCAAGTGACAACAAATGCAGGTGCTCCTCTGCTTTTTCTGAGCAGGGCGAGTCCTTCCAGCAAATTTGGGGAGGCAACAGCTGTTTCCAGTGAAAAAACCACCATCCTGCTGACCCAAGCTGAAATGTGACGTGGAAATGGGATTTTTGACCTTGAGAGCTACAAAGTTGCTCCAAAGGAGGGACCCTGTGAAGATTAAAAATAACTAATCTTTGTAATGCTTCTGCAGCTCACAGAGCTGCGTGAATTCATCACAAAGGGCCAGAGCTTTAAATAGCACAAGGCTTTTGATGACTTTTTGAAGTCTTCAGCTGAGGAACTCGCCCCAGCACTCGCAAACATTCATTTAGGAACAGCTGGTTTTCTCAACTGCATTCTTGTCTCATTTTTCCTCTCGTTTTGCTCATGCACACACACAAAATAAGATACTTGTTGCTGCAGATGTTCAGGGGAGGCTGCTCTGTCGGAGGGTTCTCATCTCCAAGGCTGTGTGGATGAATAGAACGTTGATTTTTCCTCAATTTAGGGTTCAGTTTAGCCCCTGTTTTTCGTGTTAGGTGCTGATACGATGTCTAGATCTCTCTCTGTATAAATGTGTATATTTTGCATCCCTCTCCCTCGCACGCCACGTGGGTTTAAGCACTCATCCACCATGAATAACGTCCAGGGCCAGGTCACAAACTTCCCATAGCAGGGGCCCTCTTTGCATCCAATCCAGGCCATTGCAGGGAACCACCAGCTCAGAAAACCCAAACAAACCCAGAGACTGCTCCTGCTGCGGGCACTGCTCCGGCGGGAAGGGGGAAAGAGGAAGGGGGAATTTTTTTAAAGAAAGGCCGGGTATTTGGGGTGAATGGTCCTGTAGGATGGGGCTGGTGGGGCTGATGGCAGTGGTGAGGGCTCGGGAATGGGGCTGAGGGAACGGGGCTGTTCTCCCGGCGGGAGTTGGGGGCTGCAGGGACGGTTCTGCGGGGGCTGAGGATGCGGGGAACGGGATTGTGGGGAATGGGGCTGCGGGAACGGGGTTGTGGGGAATGGGGTTGTGGGGAACGGGGCTGTGGGAACGGGGCTGCTCTACCGGAGGGCTTTGGCCTCAGGGATGCGGGGATCAGGACTGCGGGAACTGGGGCTGTTCTCCCAGCAAAGGGTGCGGGATCGGGACTGCGGGGATTGTGCTCCTGTCCCTGCGGGGATGCGGGATCGGGACTGCGGGATCGAGGCTGTTCTCCCAGCGGGGATGCGGGGATCGGGACTGCGGGAATGGCGCTGCAAGATCGGGACTAAGGGATCGGGGCTGCGGGATCGGGGCTGCGGGATCGGGACTAAGGGATCGAGGCTGTTCTCCCAGCGGGGATGCGGGGATCGGGACTGCGGGAATGGCGCTGCAAGATCGGGACTAAGGGATCGGGGCTGCGGGATCGGGGCTGCGGGATCGGGACTAAGGGATCGGGGCTGCGGGATCGGGGCTGCGGGATCGGGACTAAGGGATCGGGGCTGCGGGATCGGGGCTGCGGGATCGGGACTAAGGGATCGGGGCTGCGGGATCGGGGCTGCGGGATCGGGACTAAGGGATCGGGGCTGCGGGATCGGGGCTGTGGGATCGATCGGGGCTGCAAGATCGGGACTAAGGGATCGGGGCTGTGGGATCGGGACTAAGGGACCGGGGCTGCGGGACCGGGGCTGCGGGGATGCTCGGCCCCGGAGCTCGGCGGCCCGCGGGGCGGGGGGGCGGCCCGGGGGGGCTCCGCCCGCGGCAGCGCATGCTCCCTGCCGGGCCCAACCTGCCCTTTTAAACGGCGGCGGAGGCGCGGGCGGCGGGCTGAGCCCCGGCTGCCGCAGAGGTACGGCTGGGCACGGGGCTGGGCACGGGGCACGGGCACGGGCACGGGCACGGGCACGGAGCTGAGCACGGAGCTGAGCCGGGCCGGGGTGCGGGGGGATGCGCGGGCGGGGATGCGGCTGCCCCGGGATGCCGCTGGTCGTGCCGGGATGCGGCTGCCGCTGCCTTCGCCGGGGGGTTCCGGGCAGACCGGGGGGCTTTCGGGGCTCACACCGCGCTTGCAGTGGCAGCCGGCACCGAGCGCTGCCCGCCGGGTCCGGCCGGGACGGCGGCGCTGCCCGGAGGAGGAGGAGGAGGAGGAGGAGGCGCTGCGGGTCCGATGCTCCTGCGCTGGAGCCGCTGCGGGAAAACAAAAAAAAAGCCCCGCGCGTCGGGAAGCGGAGCAGGAGTGGCCGCAGGTGGGGCTGTGGGAGGGTGTCCTGCCCTCCCCGAGCGCCCGGAGCTCTTCCCAAACTTCTCATTCTGGCAGGGACGCCCGCGGTGACCGCGCTGGTTTAAAGATTCCTCAGCGGGCAGAGTCTGGGCAGCGGGATGGACTCCCAGAAATCCTGAAGACTTGCAGGGACAGGTCAGTGAATCCTTAGAATCCAAGCGAGGCGGCGGCTGGCAAAGGGAGTTTTCATTAGCCCTGGTTCTGTTTGGGTTTGGTGCCTCCCCCTCAGCTCAGTGGGGTCTGCTGCCCCAACAGCCGTCCCTAAATGCCGTGATGGGGGTAATTCCAGGGATTCCTGACTTTGGCAGGACTCGAGATGTTGGTGGTAAAACGCTGGAGTTGTTTATGATAAACATAAACTACCCGACTCATTTGTCTTCCCACGGATGACAGCTTTAGGAGGAAGGGAGAAGCACTAAAATAAATTTATTAATTTTACGGTGGTGACGGCCAGACCTGGCAAGATGCTCGATTTCCATTTTTGTGTTTCAAACAAACATAAAATTGGAAGGGAAACAGCTTTCCTGGTGCTCACCTGGACCTCACGAGCAGCGCAGAGGAAGCAGCCAGGCTCAAAACCCCATTTTTGCCCTGTTCTGGTTCTAGATGTGATTCAGGAGAGCAGCCTTTACGTGTGTAACATGAGAATATCTCCGAATTTATAGAAATAGAACATGAGTAAGAACTTCAAAAGTACCCAAATGACCTGGGCACTGAAGTCATGCAGACACTCCTGAAAAACATGTACCAGCCTTGAAACCTTTTCTATTATTCACCCCACCTGCAATTTTCTTTCTTTTTTTTTTTTTTTTTTTTTTTTTTTTTCGTTTTTTTTAAATGTGATGCTGCCTGAACTCTCTGGCATCATCCAGAGCTGCTTCCCCTTGTGGGGAGTGGCACTGGAGCCAGGTTGACAACCCTGGGATTCCAGGCTGTGCCTAAAACTCTGGATTTTATTGCCACAGAACATTGTGGAAGTCAAGAACGCTTGGCTTAAGGGATTTGGGTGAGGGGGGGAAAAAAAAAAGGATTAGAAATTTGATATGGATAACAAGAATCTCCAGAATTAATAGCAAATTAAATGAGAGCTTTACGGAGGATATAAATCCCTGGATCTTGGGATTTAGAGAGGAAATTCTCCTTGCTGTGGCTGCTTTGGGGATATTCCCCGACGAACAGGGACTTTGTGGTGACTCCTGTGGGTGCTGTGACCTCTTGACGAGGTGCCAGGGAACCTCCAGGTGTTCCCCAGCGTCAGGAGGCTGCTGGAAGCTCGTGGCTGTGCAGAACCAGCCTGGAGCAGCAGCACCATCCCCTGTGAGCAGCTGTGGATGCCTCCACGTGCCCCGGACAAACTCCACCAGCAGCAAAAAGGAGCAAAATCCATTTTTATCAGCAGATTTTTGGCCATGGATCCACGGTGGGAGAGGCTGGAATCACTGGCCTGATCCCTGAGTTAAAAAATACAGCCCTGGCTCTACTTTATCCTTGCCAGAGTCCCTAGGAAATGATGTTTAGCATAAACTCTTGGTAACCTTTTCCCTAAACTGTTTATTTCGCTGGAGCACTCAAGTGGCAGTGCTGGGGAGGGGAGGAGGGCTGCTTTTGGTTTTTTCTCCCTGAGTTTCATCTCTTTTCTCTTCAGCCAAAGCCTCAGCACGGAGCTCAGGGTGATGGCTGGGCTCTTGTGCCTCTTGATGGCATTGGGAGTGCAGGCTCTTAAAAATAAAGAAAATCACCTTCGTGCTGTGCTCAGGGTCTGTTTTCCTCCTGTGATTTACTCCCTTCAGAGGTTTGCAGTGTTTTTGTCACAGAGGGGATGGCTGAGCCTTCCAGAGTGTGGGAATCCTTAAAATCAGAGCTCTGCGTTCGTGTTTATCCCCCAGGAGTGGCTGCTGGGGGCTGCTCTAGGTGCTCTTCAGTGTCTTGCTGTCTCCTCATCATGGCTGAGACAACATCAGAGCAAAGCTTGGCTTGGTTGGGTGAAATCTGGGGAGGTTTTTGATGGATTTGAGGCTCTGAGGGAGCCAGGAGGGAAAGGAGCAGAGGGATTGGAGGGTGGTGCTCCTTGTCAGGAGCAGGGAGAGCAGAAGGGATGGATGCAGAACCCAGAATGGGCTGGATTTCCTCTGTTTGGAAATAATTCCATCAGGTGATGGTGCCCTGTGGCTCCTGGAGTGGGAAGCCAGCCTAGGACAGCTCCTGGTAGCTAAAACTCAGCCCAAACAGCCAAAACCCAGCCCAAACAACCACCCTGGCAAGTCTTGTGACCCCTCAGCCAGGTTCAACCCATGATTAAAGCTGAGTGTGGAGCAAGGGAGTCATGAGAAGCTCGTGAGCAGCTGGCAGCTCTTCTCAGTGCTGATTTCTTGGTTTCTGATTGCTAAATCTCAGACATCCAGCTGGGACCCCCAGCTCAGCTGAGGAAGGGGACGGAGACCCTCAGGGAGGAATCCTGGCTTTTAAGAAGCAGGGGGAAGATTTAAAACTGTCCCTGCAAGGTAGTCAAGCGTGGATCTGCACAATCTTGCACTCGCCATCAAGAAAAGAACAGGAAAAGAGTAAAATACAGGATTATTTAACAGTTCTGTGCCCCGGTGTTTGGTTCTCTGAGACTGACGATGTGAAACCTGTCCTGTTCCTTGTGCTGCTGTTGCTCCTCACTGCTGGAAGAGGCTGATCCTGTGTCATGGAGCTGCAGAAGTTGCTGACGTGCCCAACCCGCTGAGCTGTGGGGTTGCTTGTTCAGAAAACAAAGCTGAGAGTGGGACTCTGAGGCCACCGTTCCATTCCTGCTTGTCCGTGTGGTGCTCCTTGGAGGTCCCCCGAATTTGTGCCCTTCCTCCTTGTTTTCATATCCTAAAATGTCAGTTCCTCTCGCCGTTCCCAAATATTTGCTTAACATTTTGCCAGCCTGCAGAAGAGGAGAAACAGACCCCCGTGAATATTGTCTGGCAAAAGGAGGAGGAATGTGGTCCCAAAGGCTCCTTTGTCTGGGGGCTGGAGGCGGCTGGAGCACACACAGCAAGGAGCAGGTGCCTGATTTGCTGCTCTGAACCGTTTTTCCTCCTCTCTGTTGCTGCACATGAGCTAAAAGGAAACGCTCTCAGTCCGCATCCCAAGGACTGGCCCTGTCCTTCACCCAGGGAAACCTTGTGGGTTGTTGATCTGGGGATTTCAGAGCCAGCTTTTGGTGACTTGCAGATGAATTCTCATCGTGGCCAGGGCTGGAATACTCCAGAGGTTTAAGGATGGCCTCTGGCAAAGTAATGAGGTTTATTTGAAAATAGCAACTTAAAACAATGCCAGGCGCTGGGGTTGGTTTGTGAGGTGTGAAAGTTTTTTCCCTTCCATCAAGGGAGCTGTTTTGGGGTGTTTTTTTTCCCATCTTTGTTTTGCTGGGAGCTGAAGTTCTCCGTGGTGGTTTGTCAGCAGGAGCTGGGACTTCAGGAAAAACAGAAATATAATGAGTGCAGTGAGTCAAATCGTGCAGGTTGTCAGCACTCAGAAGACATTAATGTTCTCGCAGAGCAGGCTGGAGCCAGCTCCAGGAATAACGTGCACAGAGTTGTGGGCAGCACCGAAATCCCGCTTTAGATTTATGGCTTGAGACTTTGGGTGAAATGGGGCATGCAAGGAAATCCCTGGATCACACTTTCCTTCCCAGACATTAAGAGTGAATCCTGCTGGGATCTGACTTGCTGCACGAAGAAGCTGAGGTGAGGATCAGACCTCAGCTCTGCTGCTGATTTGCATCCCAATTGCCTGTTCTTAATTGAGGATTAATGAGCAGAACTGGCTCTTGGGTGGGATTTGAAGTGGGTGTGACCAACCCCGTCCACTTTAGCTGGACCTTGTGAGTGATTTTATCCCTGGTGGTGATTCTGTGACTTTTCCATCGGTCTGGGAATGTTGGGCTGGATCTGCCACTGCTCCAGGGTGTCTTCCTGTTCTTCCCCCCCGTCCCAGGGCTGTGGGGTCACTTCAGTGTGGAGAGGAGATACCCAAAGTGGTTTTTGGTCACCTCCAGGAGCTGAGCTGGCACGCAGTGTCCTGTTAGTGCTCTCCTGTGATCTCTGCGCTACCTCGCTCTGCATTCTGGCCCGAATTGCCAAACTCTCCCTTCGGAGCTGTGCAAAGAGAATAAAGGATTGTTGTGGTCACGGGGCGAGCGCTTCCTCGGAGGTCGGCGCGGCTCATGAATCCAGAGAGCCGGAGCACAAAGGGACAAGGAGGTGACAGTGGCAGCGGGCTGCGGTGCCAGGTACCGGCTCGTGGCGCGACAGGGCAGGGCTTTGTGCGGCCACTGCTGCTGCTGCCAGGCTCCAGAGGTGCTTTTGGGAACGTGGGTGACAAACAGTTCCTGGTGGGAACGTGGGTGACAAACAGTTCCTGGTGGGAATGTTGGTGACAAATGGTTCCCATGGATTTGGGAATGTGGGTGACAAACGGTTCCTCTGCGTTTGTGAATTTGGGAATGTTGGTAACAATTCCTATTCAGACTGTTGGTGACAAACAATTCCTGAGCATTCAAGAATGTTGGTGACAATTCCTGTTAGGAGTGTTGGTGACAAACGATTCCTGTTGGGAATGTTTGTGACAAATAATTCCTGATTGTTCAGGAGTGTTGGTGACAAACGATTCCTGTTGGGAATGTGGGTGACAAACAAGTCCTGAGCATTCAGGAATGTGGGTGACAAACGATTCCTGTTGGGAATGCTGGTGACAAATAATTCCTGAGCATTCAGGAATGTGGGTGACAAACGATTCCTGTTGGGAATGTTGGTGACAAATAATTCCTGAGCATTCAGGAATGTGGGTGACAAACGATTCCTGTTGGGAATGTTGGTGACAAATAATTCCTGAGCGTTCAGGAGTGTTGGTGACAAACGATTCCTGTTGGGAATGTGGGTGACAAATGATTCCTGTTGGGAATGTGGGTGACAAACGAGTCCTGAGCATTCAGGAATGCGGGTAACAAACGGTTCCTGTTGGGAATGCTGGTGACAAACGATTCCTGTTGGGAATGCTGGTGACAAACGGTTCCTGTTGGGAATGCTGGTGACAAACGATTCCTGTTGGGAATGCTGGTGACAAACGATTCCTGTTGGGAATGCTGGTGACAAACGATTCCTGTTGGGAATGCTGGTGACAAACGATTCCGTGCGCCAGGGGCGGCGGGAGCGGCGCTGGAACAAAAGGCTGCTGTGCCCCGGCCAAGGCCGAGTGAGCAATTAATGGGCCTGGACGGGCAGCTTTTCATGAGGATTGACTGAGCCGGGTCGAGGAGAGAGGCTGGACAGGCTCTGAGCGTGCAAATCAAAGGAGAGCGCAGGAATGACACGGGGGATAGCTGGAGGGAGGGAGGGAAGGAAGGAAGGACACTTCCCAGCTATTAAATCTTTCTAGCCCATGGATATTGTTTCAGGGGAAATTCCTGCAGCCTCAGTGCTTGAGATGCCTGCATTCGGGCTGGAGGATGTGCTGTTGGGAAGGTGATTCCACAGGGCCTCTTCCATCTGTGGTTCTCCGAGCCGGCTGCGCTTGTGCTGCCCCCAGGCCCCCCCATCCCTCCCTGCCAGGCCAGGCTGACAGCAGGGGATGAGTGTCGGATCAAGCCCTTTTCTGAAGAGATGGGGCAACTGCGGGGCGTTTTAAAAAACTTTTATTCCATTTCCAGTCTCACTTGAAGGGTGAGACAATGCAGATGTTACCAATGACGCCATCAGAATCAGAAGCTGATTATTTCCTAATTACCAAACGCTGTACCAATCAGCTTTTGCCAAACTTGCTGTAGATGCTATTCCATAGAGTTTGCACACGGGTTCATACTGTGCGCCTTCTGTCAGGCCCTCAGAGCTCTCTACGAGTCCATTTGCCTTTTGGGCAAGGCAGGGAGTGCTGGCTGTCCCTCTGGGTGGCTGGTGGCACAGCCAGAATGGCCTGGCAAGGTGCTGGGTGCCAGCCCTTTGCCCACCCCAGGTGCCCTGGCCGTGTGCCCGAGGCAGCCCGGGGCACGCTGCGGGAATATCAGAGATCTCTCTGCCTCATTTGTGGCTCTCTGAACTTTACCCCAGCAAATAATGGCAAGAGGCAGCCTGGCGTGGAGAGAAAATCCTGCCCCTGCTCAACCCTCGCTGCACAAACTTCCATTCCTGCTTTTTAACAGCACACACGGGGAAGTTTCAGCTCTCGGAGCTCTTTCCTGCCTGTCCCCCTTGTGCCCTGTGCCACGAAACCCCTCAGCAGCCCCGCTCAGAGGGCTCTGCAAGATCCTGGCAGCTTTGAACTTGAACCCCGTGCCTAATTAGTAAAAAGCTGATAATTTAGGGCTGATGTTCTTTCCAGGGCTCAAAATAGAAGTGAGGTTCCTGTTTGGGTGGGGAGTGAGGAGGTGGTAAAAGTGCCTCACTCCATCCACCTCCTGTAGAAATGGCAGCTTTGAGCCTTGTTTTTTTTTTTGTTTTTTTTTTTTTAAGAAGTGGAAAATTTCCCTTCCAGATATTCCTCACTGCTCTATTTTTTTTGGTGAATGTTAAACCCCTGCATGTTGTGGGTCCGTAGCACATTAAACTGATGGTGAGAAGGGGGAAAGGAAAGCAAAAAGCTCCTTAAGTTCTCCATCCAGACCTTCCAGTGAAACTTATCTGCCTCAGAAAATAAAAATCTGATTGCTCCTTATCTCTGCAATTATCAGGCAAAAATAAAATTGCGGAATCTGCCGTTTTCAGAGCCGGGCCTCCTGGCTGGTCTGTCACGATAAGGAAAAGTCTCCCTGTGCTCCAGCAGTGATCTGAGGCCCCTCATTAACCCCGAGGGGTTGATGTGCTGCAGGCAGGAGGCAGAGCCTGGGCAGCTTTTGCTACCCCAGGCACGTGAAACTGCTTTTTTTTTTTTTTTTTTTTTTTTTTTTTTTTTTTTTTTTTCAGCTCTGAGCTGTGGATTTTGCCCTTAAAACACCCCAGAAAATTCCCATTATTCCCTGCACACCTTCCCCTCTGGCAGAGGGTGCTGATGTGGCAGAAAGTCCCTTGGAACGTTGGCATAAACTCCCCTCCGTGGCCAGAGGGGGCTGAAAATGGGTGGGGGGGGCAAGGAGAGCTCGGAGCAGCTCCCAGTTTAAAATGTTTGGAGAGTTTTGCTTCATTCCCTCCTTTTTGCACGTTCCCTCTGCCCGTTCCCGTGGCAGGGACACCAAGGGGGTGTCCAGAGCTCTGGCTGTCCCCTCCTGTGAGCGATGGGGGCTCCGCTCTCACAGCTGTCCCGGGGCTGTTCCTCACCCTGCAAAGGCTCTTTTGTCTCGTTCAAAGCCATGACCTCATTTTACAGACGGAAAACAGAGAGGGGAGAAACCCCCCAACCTGCCAGGGGAGGTCAGAGGGCCGGCTGGGAGATCTGGTAGCATCCAGCTTCTCCAGCAGGGACACAAATAACCGGGACTGGGGGCAGAAAATTGCCCTGGAGAGATGGGCATGTGACTGCTGAGGGGCCCTTTAGTTCTCTGCGTGTCCAGGGCTCCAAGAGCCTCCTTTGAGGTCGGGCTCCCTAAACTTGCAGCCAGAGGGGCTCTGGAAGTGTGTGCCTGTTGCTCTCCCAGGGTTTTTGGAGTTTGGGTTTTTCCCTTTTTTTTTTTTTTTTTTCCTGAGGAGCAGGCTCCTGGCAAAAGCAGGGATGGCTGGAGTTCAGTGTGGGGTGCTGAAATGTGTCTGACCCCTGTGTGGGCACAGTTTGGGCTCAGGGACACCCCTCATCCCTCCTAAAACTCCACCATTTGTTCCCGAGCTGCTCCATGGCCCAGGGGCTGGATTTGCAGCCTCGTGTCCAGCCTTGGCTTTGCTCTGGCCCCTGGTTTTTGCTCAGACACCAGAACTGTCCTTTCCACCCCAAACCCAGTGAGACTCCTCTGGCCCCGTGACTGTCATTTTGCAGATGAAGCCAGGAGTGATGGGGTAGGACTCCTGGAGCTGCCTGGAAGCCCCAGAGGAGCAGGAGCTGGCTTGCCGGGGGGTCAGCTGTCCCCTCACACAGCACTTCTGCTCCAGCTGCAAACAAGAAGTTCCAGTTTCACTTCCCATTTTCCCAGCCATGTGAGCAGACGCCGAGGGCTCACAAGAGCAGGGTCAGTGAGGGCTTCTGGCTGCTCGTCTCCTCCCTGTGACAGATGGGGAAATGCTTCTCTCTCACTCAGCACTGGTGGTTTTAGCTCTGGAGTTTTTGTGTCGGGGGGTTCAGCGCTGAGCTGGCCCCGGGGGCTGCAGTGGCACGGCCACGTGGGTGCTCTGAGTGCCACCAGCACCCGTTTGCTCTTCTCTTTTCCCAGTTCCAGTTTGTCGGGGTAAGCACTTCGTGGTCCCTGTTTGGCTGAGAATTTTCCCCAGAGGATTTCAGCCATGCACAGCCAGGAAATCCCATGTGCTTGCTGGGGCAGGGCTGGTGGAGAGGGAGCGTTCACCCCTCAAAGCAGGGTGGTGAGGGGCAGCACAGCAGCTCCTCTGCACTTTAGGGGGCTGCAGTGGAGGGAAAAGCAGATTCCGAGTGTTCCCGGATTTTGGTGAGTGCACTTTGGCTTTCCTTTGCCTGTGGGGTCGCTGGTGGAGGTGCCCTGAGCCCTGGACAGTCCTGGGGACAGGGGGTGACAGGTCTGGAATTCCCTGCAGCAGCGATTTGGGTTCTCCCTTACAACTCCAAACCTTTGCAAGCCTCACCTCTGCAGAGGATGTGTCCGTGGGGCCATCGGGGCACAGCAAACCCATCCCAGAGCCCCAGGTTCCCTCTCCGTGGGTAGCTGGGATGCCCAGCCAGCCTTGCTGGGCCGGATCTGCTGCAGGCTCTGGGGAAGGGGGGTCTGAAGCACCTGTTGGCGTTTCAGCCCTGGGGAGGCCGCTGCCCTTTTTAAGTGTCCATCTCTTTTTCCTTGCTCCTCACTTCCCGGGATCCCCTTTACAACCAGCCCATTGTGCTGCGGGCTCCAGCAGCTGGGTGGAGTGTTTCAGGCTCAAGTGTAATTTCAGTGCCTTTAAAAGCTTTTGGAGGGCTTTTTTCTTCTTCTTCTTTTTTTTTTTTTTTTTTTTTTTCCTCCTGAAGAGGACAGCAACGCCAACAAGGGATAATTTGATGGATTACTCTGCGGGGCTGAGGGGCTCTCCTTAATCCCCTTTGTGGGGCTGTTGGAGGAGACGCGGAGCAGAAGCCCCCAGCCCCAGGCAGAGAAAAGGCAGCTCAGCAGGGTGGGTTTTACACTCTGACACATAAATACAGGCCCTGGTCATGTGGTGCCGGATATAATCTGTGCCCGTCCCCACGCCGAGGAGAAGGGGGCACCTGGAGGGGGCTTATTTTTTTCCCCCTTTCCATTTGAATTTACATTTTGATTCTTCTGCTTAAAAAAAAAAAAAAAAAAAAAAAAAAAAAAGTAATAATAAGCGGAGAAGAAAGGCCGGGGGAGAGGTTGATTTGGATCAAGTGCCAGGGGTGACGGGCACAGTCTTTAAACAGCAGAAATGAGTGAAAAGCAGAAGCAGATCATCTCATTTCCCCTCCTGCTCCGGAACGGGGGCTCCTCTCATGAATAAAAGCAAGAGCTTGGGTCGTGCAGCAGCAAAACAAAGCTGTGGCTCTGCTGTGCAGCCAGCCAAGCTTGTCTGGAGGCCTGGGGCTGCCTGCAGCAGACCTGACGCCGGCTCAGGGGAGCGTGACCAGGAGGGCTGAGGCTCTCGGGGCTGAAATGCTGCTGCTTTTGGGTGTGGTGAGTGTGTTGAGGAGTCTGGGAGGTTGTGCTTGATGAAGTTTGGTGAGGAGATGCCAGTCCTGAGCGGGTGAAACGCTGCCAGACCCTGCTGTGCAGCGGCACAGATCCCAGTCCAAGCTGGAGATCCCTCTGCAGCTGAGCTGGGCTTTACTGGGGCTTTTCACCGCTGGCCTGAACTCATCCTTGGGGTGCTCCTGGTGAGGTCGGGGTCATCCCTGCAGCCCTGGCCCCTGCTGCCTGCAGGACTCGGGGTGCCCAGCTCCAGCAGTGCCCAGCTCCAGTTATTCCCAGCTCCAGCTGTGCCCAGCTCCAGCTGTGCCCAGCTCCTGGCCGTGCTCCTGGCATGGATGGCCTGGGCAGCCCGAGGGTGAAGCCCAGCCAAGAGCAGGGAGCTGCTGGCACGTGCTGGCCCTGCCGTGGCCCTGGGCTCATGTCTGTCCCCCAGAGAGCTCCACCAGTGTCAGCGTGGCCTCTGCTGAGTCAGTGACCCCGTTAGTCACAGGCGGCTCCTGTTTGGAACGGGAGGAGGAGGAGGAGGAGGCCTGGCTGGAACTGGCTGCTCTTTGCTGGGAGGAAGGCTCCCGGCAGGAGCAGTTCTGGTGCCACGGGAGGGTGCAGGCTGTGGGACAGAGCCTGGGGCTCTGCTCTGTGTCACCTTCGTGCCGTGGGATGAGGTTAGAGCATCCCTGGAGTGTGAGGTGTGACGGTGAAGGGCAGGCAGGACAGAGCTTTCTCCACCCTGCCAACATTCCCTCTGGGCTGCCCATTCCCAAATGGAGGCGCCCTCAGCCGTGTGTCTGTGCCCTAAAGGGACCTGGACAGCTCGGGATTTTAGCCCTGGAAGCAGCAGGATCCCCTCTGGGCTGCTGCAGTGCAGAGGTTCCAGCGGGGCAGGAGAGAACCATCCCCCAGATCCAAGGGTGTCCCTGTGGAAGCTGGAGCTGCCACCGGGATCGGCCCTTCCGTGACTCCCAGGGACTGGGAGATCCTGGCTGCTGGACTCTGCCCTGCGGGATGAGGGAATCCCAAACCCAGCAGCTCTTGAGGGGGTTTCCAGCGCCTGCTGCTCTTTCCCCAAGAACGGAGCCCCGTGGCTCAAAGGAAGCGCGGAGCTCATTCAGAGAGCCAGAATCAATCGCCCTTCTCCCCTCCCTTCGTGAGCACTCCCCTCTCCCCGAGCTGTGAACGGGGTCAAGGAGATTTGGGAGGGGAGGAGGGCCGGGGAGGGGGTCAGGAGAGGTCAGGTGAGTTTTCCATTCCATCCCGAGGAGCCTGCCAGAGCTATTCTCCATGGTGCATTTCCCATTCAGCGGCGCTGAATGGACACTGATAGCTGTGAAAGGCCCTGGCCGCTCCCCAGCTCTCTCCCCTTGAGCTCTCTCCCACCCTTTCTTCCAAAAGGCTTCCAGGGAATTCAGAAAGAGCCCCTTGGAAGGTTGGAAATGTAATGTTGGGGTTTGAATGGGAACTGTTTGCCTGCGCCTCTCTCCGGGTGCCAAACCTGGCACGGGCAGGGAAAGTGAGGATCGGAATCACCCGGGCACTGCTGGGTTGGAGCAGCCCCACCTGAGCCAAGGGATTTCCTTTCCTAAGGGAATAAGGCAGCCCTGAGAGGTCAGAGGTAATTCATAATAAAATCATCAGATGGTTTGGGTTGGAAGGGATCTTAAATCTCATTTTGCTCCCCTCCCTTGCCACATGCAGGGACACCTTCCACTATCCCTGGCTGCTGCAGCCTGGGCTTGGACTCTTCCAGGGATGGGGCAGCCACATTTTCTCTGGGAAACCTATTCCAGCGCCTCAGCATCCTCACCCTGAGCCAAATTCTCTGCTGTCTGATCACTGCTGCTTGTTGAGCTGTGGAGGAGGTGCACAACCTTCTCCACAACTACAAATCAAAGCCTACAGCCACCTTCAGCATCATCTCTTGGTCCCTCTGCACCAGTAGCAGAGATTATGGAGTAGCAGGACATGGGTTCTTCCAGGAATAAATGAGCTTTTCTCTGCCATGTAAGTACACCCACATTTTATTCTTAAAACAACCAGCCCTCCCTCTTCACTGTAAGCACTGCTGAGATGTGATTTCCTCTAAGACCCTGTGTTGGGAAGATTTAGGAGATAGGGAGGAGGAGAGGTTTCTTTGTGTGTGTCAGTCAGTGCCCTGCACATCCACCTTTTCCAGGTGTTTGGGGTTGGTTTTTTTTCCCTAAAAGCTCCCCTGGCTTCGTCCTCTCCACTGCCTTTGTCCAGCAACGCTTTGCTCCTGCCCTGGACCCGCCCTCCTACCTGGCTGCCAGGTGAGGCAGCCTCTGGGAGTTGATCTGCTGTTTCTCTGCAGGGAAAGGGCAGGAAAATCGGGTTTGCAAGCTTTAGAAGCAAACCAGAAAGCCGTGGCTTTGGAGATGGTTTGGCTCTCCCTCGGGAGGGAAGAGGAAGAGCAGCAGCTGATGTCCCATGGCACGCCAGCTCCGGGAGCAGCTGTGGGACAGCCCCACATGTGGCTCCCTTCTGCTCCCGAGTGCAGGAAACCTCAAAAAGTCCCTTTTTGGGGACTGCTGCTATCCTTGTCAAGGTGCTCCTTGAGGAGGAAAGGACAAACCCTGTTCCTGCTGTGGGGATCTGGGGAAACTGAGGCTGGAGGGTGAGAAGTGCCAGTGTCACCTGCACCAGCTGCCCCCATGGGACTGTGGAAGGTGTCCAAAATCCCTCTGGGATGGGCAGGGTGCTGCCAGCTCCCCTGGGTGAGCGTAATGCTGCTGTTCCACCAGGATCTCCCAGCTGGGGATGGATTTTCCTGGCTCCTTCCACGCCAGAGCTGAACAGTCCTGCACAGTCCAGGGGATAAATCCCCCTGGGAAAGACTGGATTAGGGGTTTGAGGAAAGCTGTTTGATCCTGCTGCTGCCGGGGCTGTCACTCAGGGCCAGCAAAGCTGCAGGGACATCTTGTTGGCTTTAAAAACAAAATACCAACCCCACGTCCTAAATCTCTGCTGGAGCAGCAGCAGATCAGCAAAGGAGGGTGATAAATGTGAATATCAGGGGTTTTTTGTTTTTTTTTTTTTTTTTTTGTGTTTGTTTGTTTGTTTGTTTTGGGCAAAATTCAGGTGTGAGCCCAGAGCTGGGGTTTCCTCAGGGCAGCACCCTGTGAGGGGGTGCCAGCAGAGTTTGCTCAGCCCTCAGCGAGTGGCCCGGGCACAGGAGTGGCAGGGTGACAATAACGCCGCTGTTATCAGCAGAAAGGGAGGGCCCTGAAACCAAACCTGTGCTGGGTTCCACCTCTGCTGCCCTGCAAACACTGGAGCAGCTTCTGCTGAGCGCCGTGTGCCCGGGCTGGGCTGCAGGGAGCACCTGCAGGTGAGTCCTGGCTCCCCGAGCCTCCCAAATCTCCCTTTTCCAGCCCCTGTCCTCACGAATCAGCAGTTCAGGTGATTTCCCTACCCAGCACATTTCCCTGTCTCTGTTCTGTGGAAAAAAACCTAAAAGAGTAATTAATGGGTATTGGGATGAAGTTCAGCTCAAGCAGGGAAGTTCATCATCCGCTGCAATTTTATCTACAGCTTTATTGCAGTTGAGACTTCTCATCTCTGGCTGTTCATGATTGTTGCTTCAGGGATTTATTTTCTCGTTGAAGCCCTCGGAGGGTGTGGAGGGGGAGGAGAGGTCTGTTCCTACCTGCTGATAAGAAATCCAGCTCTGCCTCCAAACTGGAATTCTCGGGCAGGTGGACAGATCCCTGCTGCCTCCCCAGTGCTCTGTCACAGCAGTAAAGGGGAAGAAAACGACTTTTAATCTGTGTGAGGCATCTTTCTCTTGATGTTTGGGGTTTCTTTTGGGATAAATCCCCCTCTCCGAGTTCTCCAGACCCCGGAGTACAGCAGGCAGTGGACATCACATCCCCCTCTGAGTGTCTCGGTTAATTTTGCCTTGTGTCTCTGGGAGCCGCTGGAGCTGGAATTCCTCATCCCGGGGCTGGGATCCAGCTGGGCACCCCCCTCACGGAGCCGGGCTGACACATCCTGTGTGGAACCCACATCTGAGCAAGGTGGGCGCTGCCCCCGGCGCTTCCTCGAACCGAAGGGATGCTCAGCCCGGCCCAGGCTTCCTTTGAAGCCGCCTCCGGTGATTAAAGCACAACCGTTCCCCCTCTGTTTGCTGTTTGACCTTGGGCGAGGCGTTTAAATGTTGGCGGTTGTTGAAAGGAGGGATCTTCTGTGGCAGTTGAGGGGAGGTGCAGGGTCCCCAAAGGGGAATAATCGGTATTTACTGAGCTGCTTTACTGGCAGCTCCTGAGCTCAGGAGTGGCGTTTCTCCACAGCGGCAGGCAGGGATGGCTGAGGCTCATCCCCACCCTGCCAGCCTCCCCCTCGCGGGTTATCAGCTGGTGGCGACACGGGGAGAGAGAGAAAAGTGACAAAACTCTGCCGTCTGTACCTGCCTGCACACACCTGTGTGGAGATGGAGGGCAGGGAGGGCTCAGGGAGCACTGATTTCCCCAGGCCACCTCCCCGAGGTGTTTTTAGCAGATTTTGCTGGGCTGGGTGCTGGGAGCCTGGAGGGTTTCTGTCATTTGGGACTGAGAGGCATCTGCTGCCTCCTGCCCTGGCTGCCCAGCCCCTGTCCCCATCCCATGGCCTCTCTCCTCCGGAGGAGCTGGAGAGAAGGGAGCAGTTACAGGGCAAATAAATGACTCAGTCTAATGAGTAAGGTAATTGCCATTCGCTGTTAGATGAGGCTAAAGTGGGTCAGGTTTGTTTGTGAAACTCCACGGAGGCACCGTCTGTTCTCTGTGCCCTATGCCAGGGCTGGAGATGGGATTTGGGTGAAATCGCCTCCCCCGGAGCCTGAGAGCAGCACGGGGGTGTCCTGGTCACCAGGCAGGGCCGTGGTGGGCTCTGGGGATGACCCCGTGTGGCTGCAGGCACTGCCCTGGTCCTTGGAGGGTGAGGGTGAGGATTAGGGTTAGGGTGAGGGTGAGGGTTAGGGTTAGGGTGAGGGTGAGGATTAGGGTTAGGGTGAGGGTGAGGATTAGGGTTAGGGTGAGGGTGAGGATTAGGGTTAGGGTGAGGGTGAGGGTTAGGGTTATGTTGAGTGATTTCCCTGTGAGAGGAGACCCCAAATCCTCTGTCTCTCTGCCATCTGCAAGAGGTGGCTGGACAGGACGGAGAGGTCGTCAGTCCTCGAGGGCAGGATTGGGTTTTCCCAAACCCTGTCTCACCTGTCACAAACCCTTGGAGTCAAACCCAGCACAGCTGGAGCTTTCGTCCTTCCACCTGCCCCTGTCCCGGGCCCTCCCCAGCCTGCTGGGACGGGGACTGTCCCTTTCAGCAGTGACACATCCGTGTGGTGCCTGGTTTGACCCCGTTCCCTGCTGTGTTTAACGCTCTCTCCCCGCAGACCACAGCCTGTGAGCAGGAGGGGAAGCCTGCAGTGGGATCCCTGCCTGGGCTCTCCACATCTCACAAGAAGAGGAAGAGGAAAAGACGGTTCCTTCACCGTTGATAAAATGGGAAGCAGCATCTCCCCAGCAGCCTGGGAAGGGAAGCTCCAGTCCTTGCCTGGGGGGCGTCCCTGGGAGCTCAGCAGCTGGCAGGACACAGCCGTGTGCCACTGAGGGGTCAGGCTGGGGACAGCATGTCCTTGCAGAGCCGCCGGACCCAGCTGCTGCTGGTCAACTCGCTGACCTTCGGGCTGGAGGTGTGCCTGGCCGCCGGCATCACCTACGTGCCACCGCTGCTGCTGGAGGTGGGCGTGGAGGAGAAGTTCATGACCATGGTTTTGGGTAGGCAGCTTTTGTCACCTCTTTGAGGTGGTTTTTTGGTTTTTTTTTTTTTTTTTTTCAACTTTGCAGTCTGGAGGGTGGGGGTGAGCGAGGGCAGGGGGAGTTATCCCTGCAGGGGGCTGTGACCCACTGAAACCTCCCAAATTCACGGGACATCCCTTTTTGGAGTGCACACAGAGCAGCTGCGTCCCTGTAACACCTCCTGTCTCTTTCCCAGGGATAGGCCCTGTCCTTGGGCTGGTTTTTGTGCCTCTGATCGGCTCGGCCAGCGACCACTGGCACAGCAGCTACGGCCGCAGGAGACCTTTCATCTGGGTGCTGTGCCTGGGGGTGCTGCTCAGCCTTTTTGTCATCCCCCACGCCAGCAGCCTGGCCAGCCTGTGTGCCCTCAACCCCCGGCCCCTGGAGATCGCCTTCCTCATCGTGGGCATCGGGCTGCTGGATTTCTGCGGCCAGGTGTGCTTCACCCCGCTGGAGGCCCTGCTCTCCGACCTCTTCCAGGAGCCGGACAACTGCCGCCAGGCCTTCTCCGTGTACGCCTTCATGATCAGCCTGGGCGGCTGCATCGGCTACCTGCTGCCAGCCATCGACTGGGCCTTCCTGGCGCCCTACCTGGGAGGGCAGGAGAGCTGCCTCTTCAGCCTGCTGGCCCTCATCTTCCTCGGCTGTGTGCTGGCCACACTGTTCGTGACAGAGGAGGCCGCCCGGGGGGATGTCCTGGCCGGGCCAGCGCTCAAGGACACGTCCCCAAAGGCGTCCCTGCCGTGCTGCTGCTGGCAGCTGGCGCGGGGGCCGTGCCTGCTGCAGGGCAGGCGGCTGCTGCAGGCGGGGAGGAAGCTGTGCGCGCTGCTGCCGCGGCTGCACGGCCTCTACTGCCGCATCCCCGGGGTCATCCGCCGCCTGTTCGTGGCCGAGCTCTGCAGCTGGATGGCTCTCATGACTTTCATGCTCTTCTACACGGATTTCGTTGGCGAAGGGCTGTACCACGGCGTGCCCAGGGCCAAGCCGGGCACGGAGGCCAGGCGGCACTACGATGAAGGTGAGGAGCGAGCTGGGTGTTCCCCGGGACAGAAACGTTTACTGGGAGCTCGGGATGGGCTCAGCTCTGTTGGTAATGCAAAAAAAAAAAAAAAAAAGCTACAGCAAACTTGGCTTTCTGCAGCTAGGTCAGGAAAGAATGTTTTCCCGTGGCTCCCAGAGCGTGGCACAGGGGACCAGGTTGGGAAACACCTCCTGGTTCCTGCCAGCACGGATCTGGCAGGGCAGCGCTGGCCTGGGGCTGGCTTGTTGAGTGGCAGGCTGCACAGGGAGCAGGATGGAGCTGGCTCTGTCTGCAGGCTCTGCTGGGGAGCTCCTGGCACTGCTCTCCCCTCCTTTCCCAGCGAGGGGTGAGGGTGCTCCCCGTCCTTGGAGAGCAGGGTGCTGTGCCCCCCAGCAGTGAGGTGGGATTTGCTGCTTCTTCCCTCCACGCTGCTGGGAGATTCCCACCTCCCAGCTGCTTCTGGGAGCCCTCCAGCAGCTTTCCCGGCTCTCAGCCCCCTCTCCAGTGCCTTAGAGCTGCTCACAAGCCTGTAGCTGCCACATCCCCAGGCCAGGACACTGCTCCAGCAGCCCTTCACCTGCTCCCAGGTGTTACCTGCTGCCCCATTTTGCCTGCTGCCTTGTGCCAGACCCTTGACTCCCTGCCTAAGCACTCTTTTGGTCTCCCTAATCCCAATCGTTTATTCTGGAGGCACCTTCCTGGCCCTCCTCCTGCAGTTTTCCACTCGGAGGGCCCTGCAGCACACTGCCCCTTTGTGCCGGGTGTCTGTTTAACTTAGAGGCAGCTTAATTATTATTTAACACTTGCACTGTTTAGCTCCCAGCAGGTCAGCCCTCCATTGTGCTGGCTGTCATAGAAACATGTGTTGAGTAATGATCCCCGCTCCAAGGAGTTAATGGTTTTAATTCCCTGAAATCTGAGAGATCTTTGTGGAAGGGTAAGGTCCGGATTGCCACCGGATACCGCAGTTTGGAGCATGTTCTGTACTTTACCTTGGCTCCAGCACAACTCCTCGCTGCCTTTGTTCTGCTGCTGCCTTGGGCATCAGACAACAACTGGATCCTGGTTCAGCAGCAGGTGACAGGTCCTGGGGCAGGAGCAGGAGGAAGGGACAAGCAGTGGCTGCCAAAGGCAGGGATGGCGTTTGGGCTCCCATCTCCCATCTCCTGGCGTGCCCACGGAGGAGGGAGGGGGCTCTGGGGGGTGGCTGCTGCAATCCTGGGATTTGTTGGGTGATGCTGCTCTGCTCCCTGAGCCGGCCCAGGCTGGCAGCGCCCTTGGGGCCTCGCGCTCGCTTTGGGAGTTTGGCACTGAGGCAGAGGGAGGGAGGTTTGGGGCTTTGGGACTGACAGGGAAGGATGTTTTGGGGTTAAGGACTGATGGAGAGGAAAGGGTGTTTTGGGGGTTTGGGACTGACAGAAAAGCAGGGAGGTTTTTGGGGTTTGGGACTGACAGGGAAGGATGTTTTGGGGTTAAGGACTGATGGAGAGGAAAGGATGTTTTGGGGGTTTGGGACTGACAGAGTGGGAGGGAAGTTTTTGGGGTTTGGGACTGACAGTGAGGGAGGGATGTTTTTGGGATTTGGGACTGAGAGAGGGAGGGATGTTTTTGGGGTTAAGAACTGACAGAGAAGGAAGAATATTTTGGATTTGGGACCAAGAGAAGGATGTTTTTAGGGTTTAACAGGGACAGAGGGAGGGATGTTTCTGGAGTTTGGGACTAATGGCAAAGGATGTTTTTGGGGGTTAAGGACTGATGGAGAGGGAAAGGTGTTTTTGGGGTTAAGGACTAACAGAGAGGGAAGGATGTTTTTGGGGTTTAGGACTGAGAGAAGGGTGTTTTTGGGGTTTGGGACTCAGAGAAGGATGTTTTTGGGGTTTGGGACATAGAGAAGGATGTTTTGGGGGTTTGGGACTGAGAGAAGGATGTTTTTGGGGTTTGGGACAGAGAGAAGGGTGTTTTTGGGGTTTGGGACCGAGAGAAGGATGTTTTTGGGGTTTGGGAGTGAGAGAAGGATGTTTTTGGGGTTTAGGACTGAGAGAAGGATGTTTTTGGGGTTTGGGAGTGAGAGAAGGATGTTTTTGGGGTTTAGGACTGAGAGAAGGATGTTTTTGGGGTTTGGGACTGAGAGAAGGATGTTTTGGGGGTTTGGGACCGAGAGAAGGATGTTTTTGGGGTTTGGGACAGAGAGAAGGGTGTTTTGGGGGTTTGGGACTGAGAGAAGGGTGTTTTTGGGGTTTGGGACAGAGAGAAGGGTGTTTTTGGGGTTTGGGACCGAGAGAAGGGTGCTTGGCTGTTGAATCCGGGGGCAGCCAGGGCAGTGTCCACCACCCCTCTCCCCCCCAGGTGTCCGGATGGGCAGCCTGGGCCTCTTCCTGCAGTGCATCACCTCCATCTTCTTCTCGACAATCATGGACTGGCTGGTGAAGCACTTTGGGACACGGGCAGTGTACCTGGCCAGCGTGGTGTTCTTCCCCGGGGCGGCCTTTGTCATGTGCCTGTCCCACAGTGTCACCGTGGTCACCATCTGCGCTGCCCTGACTGGATTCACCTTCTCTGCCCTCCAGATCCTGCCCTACACGCTGGCATCCCTCTACCACCACGACAAACAGGTGGGGATCTGCTCCAGGGCAGCCTGGCCCTGTGGATTTTTTTTCTATTTTTCCTGTGTTTTAGGGAAACTGCTCTGGTTTAGTTATCCCCGTGTGAATTCTGCAGCTCTGCTGGCCTGAGGTGCTACAAAACCCAAGGATTTTCAGCCCTCACGGGTCCTGCTTGCCAGTTTTCATCCACAGCACCACGACCAGTAAAATGAAAACCCGAGCTCTTCCAATTCCCTCAGCTCCAAGGAAAAGAAACCTTGTGAAACTTGTGACACCAGCACAAAAGCTCGTAACCCTGTCCCACAGATGTTATCCTTGTGCAGAAGTCCTAGGAGGTTCCTGAGTCGCACGCTGGATTTATGGGAGTTCCTCTTGTGCTGCAAATGCAGAATTAATTTGTGGTTTGAGAGCAGCTCTTTCATCCCCAGGGCAGTGGCTGGCTGTGCCGTGGAATAAGTAGGAGTTGTTACCACAGGCATCCAGATGTTCCCATTGAAGAAACCCTTCGGAGCAGCCCATCCCAATTGGCACCAGGAGTCCTGTCAGAATGGGGGCTGAGGGAACGTTCAGCTTGGCAGGAGCTGCAGCTTGGCTGGGATCTCCCATGGATGTTTTATCAATGGAACGAAACCCAAACTCCACAGGCTGGGAAGGGGAAGGCCACATTCCCAAGGCTTTGCCAAAGGCTTGACAGGGAAAGGCAGGGAGGGCACAGCTGGCTTTGGTCTCTCCTGCCCGTGGTCTGCTGGTGTTAACAAATGTGGGAACACTCCAGAGACCTCACAGCTTGAGCAGAGAGAGGCAAAAAAAGGGTGAGAAGGAAAAGATTTTGGTTCCCTCTGCCCCCTTTTCCTGGCTGGAGTGAGGAGGATCTGGGCAGGCAGATGGAGCAGCTTGGTTGAGGTTTGGTGCAGAGCTGAGAAAAGAGCCCTTCCCTGCGTTCCCAGCGCTGTCGTGTCCCAGCTGGTGGCACTTTGAAGCGTCCCAGATGAGAAGTGGCTGTTCGTGCTGGGCTCTGGGTTTGGGTTCCCAGTCAGCCACCCCACAAACCCCAAACATTCCTGCTGGCACTGCCCTGGGTGTCTGAAACCCCCCAGCAGCCCCTGGCCCTCCACTCCTGCCCTGCCTCAGGTGATTTCAGGGCAGGCTCAGGTTCCTTTGGCACCCACTGAGGAGGTGGCAAAAGCACGAAATGTCCCCAGGCTGGCTTTGGGCTGTTGAGCCCCAGAGCTTGAGCACAGCCCAGGCCTGGCTTGGCTGGGTTCCCCCGTGAGTCAGGGCTGCTTTGGATCCCGTGCCAGTCGGGAAGAGCCAGCCTGGCTCCCAGAGCCCATCTCACGTGGGCCAGGCTCAGGCTGGCACTCCCCTGAACACACACAAAGCTCTGGTTTTGCTCTCCTGCACAAAAACAAGGCCCTCTCAGAGTCCCAGCTCCTTCCTCATTCACCTCCCAGACTCCCAAATCCTTCCTCACTCACCTCCCAGAGTCCCAGCTCCTTCCTCACTCACCTCCCAGAGTCCCAAATTCTTCCTCACTCACCTCCCAGAGTCCCAACTCCTTCCTCACTCACCTCCCAGAGTCCCAAATTCTTCCTCACTCACCTCCCAGAGTCCCAACTCCTTCCTCACTCACCTCCCAGACTCCGAAATCCTTCCTCATTCACCTCCCAGACTCCGAAATCCTTCCTCATTCACCTCCCAGAGTCCCAACTCCCTCCTCACTCACCTCCCAGAGTCCCAAATTCTTCCTCACTCACCTCCCAGAGTCCCAAATTCTTCCTCACTCACCTCCCAGAGTCCCAACTCCTTCCTCACTCACCTCCGAGAGTCCCAAATTCTTCCTCATTCACCTCCCAGACTCCCAACTCCTTCCTCACTCACCTCCCAGAGTCCCAAATTCTTCCTCACTCACCTCCCAGAGTCCCAACTCCTTCCTCACTCACCTCCGAGAGTCCCAAATTCTTCCTCACTCACCTCCCAGAGTCCCAGCTCCTTCCTCACTCACCTCCCAGAGTCACAGCTCCTCCTCACTCACCTCCCAGAGTCCCAGCTCCTTCCTCACTCACCTCCCAGAGTCACAGCTCCTTCCTCACTCACCTCCCAGAGTCCCAGCTCCTCCTCACTCACCTCCCTGCTTCTCACAGGTATTTCTGCATAGATACAAGCGGAAAGAGGAGGAAGATGCCGCGCTGCTGGACAAGAAATCGGCCTTCTCCAAGGGGCTGCTCTCCAGCCAGAAGCTGTCTTACCAGAATGGCCACACTGGGAGCCTCTTCTCCTCCTCCTCCTCCTCGTCCTCCTCCCCATCCTCCTCCTCCTCATCCTCCCCTCCGGCCGTGTCCAGCTCTGCTCTGTGCGTCAGCTCCCCCTGCGACGTCTCCCTCCGGATCATGGTGGGAGAGCCGGAGCCGGGGGCTCCTGGCCGAGGGATCTGCCTGGACCTGGCCATCCTGGACAGCGCTTTCCTCCTCTCTCAGGTCGTGCCCTCGCTCTTCATGGGCTCCATCGTCCAGTTCACCCAGTCCGTCACTGCCTACATGGTGTCGGCTGCTGGGCTCGGCCTGGTCGCCATCTACTTTGCAACCAAAGTTGTCTTTGACAAGGGTGACATGGCCAAGTACTCCGTGTGACAGCAGGGCAGCCACGGGGGTGGCAGCACGTGGCAGCACCAGCCGTGTGTGTGCCCGCAGGGCCGCTTGTGGGGCGCCTCGCGTGGCACCGGCCGTCCCCAGGCTGGTGCTGTCACCCCAGGGTGGCTCCGGGGCTGGCGGCAGCACGGGGTTAATCTCAGGTGTAAATAAGAGGCTTTGGGGCGTTGTCCTCAGGGCCTGAAGTGCTTTCCAAAGGTGCCTTTAGCAGAGGGAAGCGCGGCACAGCAGCACCAAAGGGGTTCTGCAGGGGGGAGAAGGGAATCGGGGTTTCCCTCTGATAACGGGTCGTGTTCCTGAGCAGGAGCAGCACAGGGAGGGGAAAAAAACACTTCCTCTCCTCTCCTCTCCTCTCCTCTCCTCTCCTCTCCTCTCCTCTCCTCTCCTCTCCTCTCCTCTCCTCTCCTCTCCTCTCCTCTCCTCTCCTCTCCTCTCCTCTCTCCTCTCCTCTCCTCTCCTCTCCTCTCCTCTCCTCTCCTCTCCTCTCCTCTCCTCTCCTCTCCTCTCCTCTCCTCTCCTCTCCTCTCCTCTCCTCTCCTCTCCTCTCCTCTCCTCTCCTCTCCTCTCCTCTCCTCTCCTCTCCTCTCCTCTCCTCTCCTCTCCTCTCCTCTCCTCTCCTCTCCTCTCCTCTCCTCTCTCCTCTCCTCTCCTCTCCTCTCCTCTCCTCTCCTCTCCTCTCCTCTCCTCTCCTCTCCTCCTGTTTGTTGTACTTTTACCCCACTGCTTGAGCAATACTTCGGGACACTGGAGGAGATTTCCTGGGGGAAAGGAGCAGCGGGGCGGCCGAGGTTTACCTGTGGGGCCGAGGGGGTGCCCAGGTGTACCCCCACACTTCTGCCCTCCTGCCCTTCCCCACCTCCATCCAAAACCATGCAGGAGAAAAGTTACCGTGCCTTGTTTTGGGAAAAACAAGGAACATCCCATTAGGACCAGTTCCAAAAGGTGACTTAACCTTTGCCTATGTACCAGCTTGCATCAGACAGAGAGAACTTCTGAGCTTCTGATTTTTTTATTTTTTTTAATGATTGTTTTTACCTTTCCTCATACACACTTCTCAGTCTCTCCTCACCTCAGTGCCTGCATTTGCTCTCTCCCCTCATGGATCCAGACTCTTGTGCCTCTTCCACACGTGGCCCCTAAAAGGTGCTGCCACACACAAGGGAAATCAGTCCCCAGAGGGGTTTTCAGCCCTGTGCCAGTGAAGCAGAGCAGGAAGAGCTGTCCTGGAAGGCCTGGGGGAGTTGCTGATGAGTTAAACTCAGACCTGGAGCTGCTTGCTGCCTGTGGCTGCTTGGGCTTTCTTAAAATCTATTTTATTATGTATTCTCACAGAGGCAGAGCAAAGCCCTGTCAGAGTGAGGCGAAGCACCTCTTGCTGCCTTGACCCAGGGCCCAAACCCTGCAGGGGTGCCAGGCTGTTCTCCTGTCCCTTCCCTCCAGGAATGCCAGGCTGTTCTCCTGTCCCATCCCTCCAGGGGTGCCCAGGTTGATTTCCTGTCCCATCCCTGCAGGGGTGCCAGGCTGTTCTCCTGTCCCATCCCTCCAGGAATGCCCAGGTTGATTTCCTGTCCCATCCCTCCAGGGGTGCCCAGGCTGTTCTCCTGTCCCATCCCTCCAGGAATGCCCAGGTTGATTTCCTGTCCCATCCCTGCAGGAATGCCCAGGTTGATTTCCTGTCCCATCCCTGCAGGAATGCCCAGGTTGATTTCCTGTCCCATCCCTGCAGGAATGCCCAGGTTGATTTCCTGTCCCATCCCTGCAGGAATGCCCAGGTTGATTTCCTGTCCCATCCCTGCAGGAATGCCCAGGTTGATTTCCTGTCCCATCCCTCCAGGAATGCCCAGGCTGTTCTCCTGTCCCATCCCTCCAGGAATGCCCAGGTTGATTTCCTGTCCCATCCCTGCAGGAATGCCCAGGTTGATTTCCTGTCCCATCCCTCCAGGAATGCGCAGGCTGTTCTCCTGTCCCATCCCTCCAGGAATGCCCAGGTTTTTCTGGCTCCCAGCTCGGAGTCCCTCCCCGCTGGCAGCACAGCCCGAGTCCCCCTGGCCAGTCCCATTCCCTGTCCCCAGTGGCCCAGCTGGGACAAATCTGCTGCTGGCAGATCCCTGCCCCTCCAAGAGGAGCTGGCCCAAGTCAGGAACAATCCCAAGCCAGGAGGAAAGGCTGGACTGGTGCTGTGAGCACACAAACTCCAGCACTCCTCAGCTCTGCCTGGCCTAAACGAGCTGTTTGCGACTAATTTTTTTTTTTTTTTTTTTTTTGTGGAGGTGTGTGGGCAGCCAGAGGCACTTGTGAGGTTGGGCTGGAGGGTGAAATGTTGCTATTTTGGCAGGGTTTTGTCAGCCTGTTCCTTGGCAGGGCGACAGGGTGACTCCCCTGCTGTCTGAGCCGGGCCCTCAAAGGTTTGGAACGGTCCCTTTCCCGTCAGGGGTCACTGTTTTTGTTTTAGTTCTTCTCAAATTAAAGGCTGCCAGCCTCCCTTTCCCACAGCAAGGGCTGCGTGCTGACTCGCAGCTGGTTTGGGGACGGAGTTGGCAGTGGCTTAACCACTTCCAGAAACAGTTTTGGGGTCTGCACTTCCTACCCCGAGCTCTGTCCACTGCAGGCTGCAGCAGGAAGGATTTGAGACAAAATCCTATTGCCAGAGCTGGGGTGTCCTTGAACAAGTTCCCCCCTGACCCAAGAATGAAAAGCTCTTTATTTTGAATGTTGGATTTGAGGAACTTTCCCTGCACAGAGGCTGCTCTGATGCTGAAATGCTTTTGATAATTTAAGTGCCTAAAATGCTTCCACGCTGAGCTTCGGGGGAAGGGGTTTGGTGGGAAATTAAATTGTTCATTTCAAACCCCCAGGTGATAAAGCAGAGAGTCAGAGAGGGACAGAGCCGGGGCTTATGACAGGAGATCAGGGCAAGGGAGCAGGAGGACGAGGAAATCTTTACAAAATTGGCTTTTTTGGGCTTCTCCTAAGGAAATTGCTGTGTCAGGACCACATGTAAGACCAACAATGGATGTTCTGGTTGGGTAAGAGCATCTCTTACCTGCTGTTACTGATATTCCCTGTGTGACCACAGAATTTCTGTAGGATTTGGTCCTGTCTGGCCACAGGTTTGGGTACGAGCTCCTCAGAGCTGATGAGCAGGAGCTTTTCTCTTCCTCACAGGTGAATCGTGCCTCACCTTTCCTTTGTCGAGTTTGGAACGTGGAGGGGGGAGAGCTGTTGTGTAAATTCCCTGGGATAGGGAAGGACTGGGGGGACGGATGGATGGATGGATGGATGGATGGATGGATGGATGGATGGATGGATGGATGCTGGTTTTCCTTTTTGAGGTCACATCCTGCCCGCGAGACGTTCGTGGTTTATTTATTCGGTAGAGTGAATATTTTGTATACGGCGCGAGAGGAAGGCTTTTATTATAAATTTTTATGGAAAAAAGGGGAGGGAAAAATAAAAGGTGTGGGAAAAGGGAAAAACGCCTGAGCTGGCCGCGGGGGGGCGCCACCACCGCGCGGGGAGGGGCGGGGGTGGGCGTGGCCAAGCAATGACTGACGGGGAGGGGTGTGGCCAATGAATGGCGGAGTGTGGTGGGCGTGGCCAGATAATTACGGAATGGTGGGGGCGTGGCCAGTTGTTGAGGGGTGGGTTTCGGGGCGTGGTCAATGGATGAGGGGAGGGGTTGAGAGCCTGGGCGTGGCCGAGGGGCGTGGCCTGATGTCGCTTTTGGGATGGGGACATGGGCGGGAGTAAGGTCAGAGGGTGGGGCCAGTGAATGGGTGGGGCATGGGTGGGGTCGAGGGCGGGCTTTAAATGGGGAGGAGTCATCGGGGCGGGATTTGGGCGTGGCCAGGGACAAAGGGGCGGTATGAGGGTGGGGAAGATGACAGGGTGGGGACATGGGCGTGGCCACGAGGCAGGGGCGGGGTTAGTGCTTTATGGGCGGGGACATGGGCAGGGAAATTGGCTTAGTGGGCGTGGCCAGGAGGGCTCCAGGTCGCGATGTCCCGGCTCCGAGCGGCGCCGGTGTCCCCGGGGCGAGGGACGGGCTCTTCCCCGCGGCCGTGGAGCCGCACAGCCGCTCCTTTTCTCCCCAAAAAAGCTCCGATCCCGCTCGCCCCGCCAGCCGCGGTACGAACCCCGAGCAGGAGCCGCTCCCGGCTCTTGTCCCCAGGAATTTTGTGACACTAAATCAAAGCCCTCCGTGAGTGAACCGCGGCAGCCGGGAGTACCTGAGGATTCTGAGGAGCTGAGACCTTCCCGACCCCTGCAAGGCCATAAATGAGCATTATTAAATATTAACAACGCTTATCTGATGTGTTATCAGCAGCAATGTTAGGCGCTGCGAGGCTGTGACAGGGGGTCAGTGACACACGGTGACACAGCAGAACCCAGGGAACAGCCACGGGTCGCCCTTTCCGTGCGCCTTCAGGTTTTTTTTTTTTCATTTTGTTTTGCCTTTTATAAATTTGAAGCCTTCCCCTGGCCCAGGTGTTCTGTTCAGACCCAAAATCTCACGTTTCTCCCTGAGCAGAGGAACTCGGTGTGGTTTGGTGGGGCTCAGCCCAGAGCCACCCTCAGGGACCCCAAAGCCACGACAAGGACACACCTCACTCCTTGTCCCATCGGCAGCATCCGAGTGCTACGGCCCTGCCCAAAACCCCCTGCACACCTGGATCCACCTGGATTTAAAATCCCCACCCTGGATCCACCTGGGTTCAAAACCTGCTGCACACCCGGATCCACGTGAGTTCAGAACCCCCCACATACCTGGATCCACCTGGATTTAAATCTCGCTGCACACCTGAATCCACCTGAATTCAGAACCCCCCACATACCTGGATCCACCTGGATTTAAAATCCCCACCCTGGATCCCCCAGGATTCAAAACCTGCTGCACACCTGGATCCCAGTGGATTTAAAATCCCCACCCTGGATCCACCTGGATTTAAATCTCGCTGCACACCCGAATCCACCTGAATTCAGGACCCCCCACATACCTGGATCCACCTGGATTTAAAATCCCTACACTGGATCCATCTAGATTTAAATTCTGCCGCACACCTGGATGCACGTGTGCTCAAAACCCGCACATACCTGGATCCCTGTGGATTTAAAATCCCCACCCTGGATGCACGTGGGTTCAAAGCCCCCCGCACAGCTGCATCCCCCCGGATTCCAGCGGCACCCGTGACCTGCAGGGACTCGCCTCCTTTTCCCGAAGCGCTGGAGAGCCCTGGAGCGCTTCCAGTGCAAAGGAGCAGCGAGGGGAAGCGGCGCCGGGGTCGCGGCATCTCCTCCGGGAGCTGCTCCAGCGGCCGCGCGGGGACCGAGCCGGGACATCCCGGGGCCCCTCCCGGTCGGTGCTCCCGTGCCAATGGGATCGGCGGCCGCGGCCGAGCCCTCGGCGGGGCGGGGCGGGCCCGGAGCCGCCCCCGGCGGAGCCGCGGGAGCCGCGGGCAGCGGAGCGGGGTAAGGGGCGCGGGGGGCGCGGGGGTGCCGCTGGCAGCGCTCCCCGGGGCACAGGGGCGGAGGGGAGGTCGCGACCGGCAGCACCGGGCTCGGTGTCCCCAGCTCGCCCCGGCTCCGAGCCCCGCTGGGGCTGGGGGCTGCGGTGGAGCCGGGGCCTCGCTTGCCCTTGGGCATCGCTCTGCGCCGAGGGGTCGGACACGCGTGGCACCGGCGGGGACCGCCGGGTTTGTGCCCCAAGGCTCGGCGAGCCCCGGCTCTGCTCGGCCCCCGGAGGTTACAGGTGTTTGTTCACGTTGCTCGGTCACGGGAGGGGAGCCGTGACCCTCGGCTGCGCTCCCAGCTCCCGCTGCTTGCTGGCTGACCTTGGGCCAGTGCCGCTCTCCATGTGCTCGGGCTGCACATGTGCTGCTCTCCTGCAGCAGCCCGCGGCTCCGGGGCTCCGAAAAACTGCAGGGGCACCAACGCAAAGTGAGAACCGGGAGCGGCGCTGCCCTTGCAGTGCGGGACAGAGCCAGGGCTCCGTTTCCTTGCGGCGGCTTTGGGGTGGGGTGACAGCACTGGTGGCGTTTTGCAAAGTGGATTGACAGGGCAGTGACACCTGTGACAGGAGCCTGTTGGCACGGAATGTGCCACCTTGCCCCGCAGCACTGCTCTGCCAGCTGGGGCATCACCAGTGCCCCAGATGAGACGGGAAACCGAGGCACAGAGCGCTCCAAGAGCCCGCCCAAGGCTGCCCCGCTCAGATCTCCTCAGTCCCGAGCCAGCAGCTCAACCTCTGCACCTTCCTGCCCTCTGGTCATGCTTTTATTCCTGCTGTCAGCTCAGCAGGAGGGTTGTGCTCCGTGAGGAGTTCAGAGTTTAGTTCACCTATCCTGGGGGCATGCTGGAGGGATGGAGAACCCCGAGCTGCTCTGCAGGAGCTGCTTGGAAAATCGGGTTTTAGGGGACACTGGGAGAGGTAAACAGGAGCCTTTGGTAGCCAGAGGGGAGAGGCTTTCCCTGCAAAAAGAGGAGATGGAGAAGAAAAGACAAAAGATCCTAAAACTGGAGTGGAGGAAGGAGTGGAGCTGCCTGGAAGAGGTTGTTCAGAGCACAGATTTGGGCTGTGATGAAAAATTTGAAGCCTGGAGGCTGAGATTGGCCTGAACGCCTCCTTACCCCTCGTGTGAGCAGTGACAGTGACAGTCCCTGCTCGCTGGGACTTGTTGGTGCTGTGCTGGGCACACTGGGAGTGCCCCTGCATCTTGTTCCTGGCAGGTTTGGAGCGACGTGGGGGTTCTTTGCTAAGGAGAAGAGCATTCATGTGGCACCCAGAGTGCTCCCAAATTCCCTCTCGCAGCTCTCAGGACCCTGAGGAGCACTGATAACAAAGACTGGCTGGACTGGTTTGCAGCTCCACAGAAATCTCATGGAAAAGGTTCTTGAGGGATTTGGACAAAGGTTTTTCCTTCCCCTGGAAACTCCAATTCTGCATTAGATACAAACAGATCCCTGTGCCCTGGCTGGTTTGGTGCTCCTGTTTGGGGACAGGGACAGCGTGTGGCTGCTCTGGGGGTCCTTGGGCACCTTCTTCCCAGCCCCTGAGCCCCAGCAGGGCCTGGGGGGTCTGTGACAGTCACCAGAGACCTCCTGGACACGCTGTGAGCTGTCTCGGCTGTTTGCAAACGTGGGGTTTGTGTCCTCAGGGGCCCTGGAGCTGACCCGGGGGGAAAGGAAAGGAAAAGGAAAAGGAAAAGGAAAAGGAAAAGGAAAAGGAAAAGGAAAAGGAAAGGAAAGGAGAAAAGAAAGGAAAAGGAAAGGAAAAGGAAAATGAAAGGGAAAGGGAAAAGTGTGTAAGTGCAGCAGACAGGTCAAGGGCACCATCAGGAGGAGTCTGGGGACACCTCCGGTGTGGCTTTAATAAGTAATTCTGACTCTGTTTGGAGTGAGAATCAAAGAACTCCCTTTGTTTAGGCCCTGCTTCACTCCAGCCGGGCTGAGCCGCTCTCTGAGCTGTGGCCGAGGCCGGGCAGACCTGCCCGGGCAGAGCTGCGGCGTGTCCGGGCACCGCCGTGCCCCCGGCGCGGCTGAACATCCCCGGCGCCCGCGGCGGGCTGGCTGTTACCTGTGCAGGTAGGCAGCTTTAACGCAGCCCGTGTCCGTGTCAGGGCGTGGTGCTGCCCACATCTGCGGCGTGGAGAAGCCCCAGCAGCCTCTCGTGGATCACAATGAACTCCTGGCTAATCAGGAGCCGTCCCCTGCGCCATCCGGCAGCTCAGAGCTGCCCTCCGGCGTGGGTGGCACGGCGAGTGATGAAGGGTTTCTTTGTGTGTTTTCACCTCCATAAACTCCCCAGAGAAGTTTGCTCCTGGGGGGAGTCTGCCTCTTTGCTGGCAGCCAGCGGAGGAAAACGGGCAGGCCGTGTTTTTTTCAGCAGCAGACGCTTTAAAAACAAGGGCCGCTGCCAGGTTCTGCTGTTTTCCTTTCGGTGCACAGCCCAGTTTTGTTAAAAGGTTGAGGTTTGCGTGTTTGTTTTCTCGTTTGGAAATAACCTCGGTGCCGTTCCCTTGCAGATGAGCGAAGACTTCCCCAGCTGAGCTCTCCCAGCGGCTCCTGAGCCAAGAGCTGCGTGTGGGGAGGCACCAAATGGTCTCTGTGAGCTGCCAGGACCTGCTGCCCGCCCTGCCCAGCCCTTCCCTGCTCGAGAGCCTGGCCAGCGCCCTGCAGTGCAGGATGCCACCGTCCCTTCTGCCAGGACACGGCGGTGACAGGACATGCGGCCACGCAGAGGGCTCCGGGCACGTCCTGGCGGGCAGCCCCGGCCACGCCGAGGGTGTCCCGCTGCCCGGCGCCAAGGGGGAGCCCCCAAAGCCCAGCTCAGCGAGGCTCAGCTCAGGCTGCCCGACTTCTGCCTCTCCCAGGACTTCATCCCCACGCTGGAGGAGATCGAGGAGTTCCTCAGGGAGAAGGCAGAGCTCCCCAGGGATGAGGCAGGAGATCCTCACCCCGCGGGGTGGAAGGTGGAGAGCAAAGCCGAGCTCGGCTCTGGGGCACGGCCCATCCCCAGGGCGCACGGAGGAGGAGGAGGAGGAGGAGGAGGAGGAGGAGGAGAACACGTCCCAGACGCTGCGGGGACAGCTGCTGGTGACCAGGCGCTGGCTGCTGGCAGCATTCCCGTTGTCCTGCAGCTCCAGCCTCTCCCCGTGGACAGCGCCAGCCCTCCGGCACAGCCCGGGGGTGTCAGGGTGGCCCAGCTGCTGATCAGCCTGCAGAGCCCAAACCTGCCCCTCCTCCCTCAGCTCCAGCCCCCTGGCACCATCCTGGACCAAAAATACGTCCGAATTGCCCCGCTGCCGGTGGCCACGGGCCCCGGGGACGCCGAGGCAGCCCCCAGGTGCCAGCAGGGCCCCCCCTCCCTGCTCCGCACGCACCGCTGCTCCCACCCGGGCTGCGGGAAGGTTTATTCCAAGAGCTCCCACCTGAAGGCTCATTTCCGCCGCCACACGGGGGAGAAACCCTACACCTGTGCCTGGCCCAACTGCGGCTGGAGGTGAGCGGGGGTCCCCGAGGGCGGGGGGCTCCGGATTTGCAGGGAGAATCCCCGAGCAGAACCAGCCGTCCCTCCCCGGTGCCGCTCGGGGCTGGATGTGGAGTTCCAGGAAAGCATTCCCACCCAGGCTCCTGGCCCATGGCCTGTGGCCACTGCCAGCCTGAGCTCTTGTCCCAAAAAACCAATTTTTAATCAGCGCTGCCGGAAGGTTCCAGCAAGGGAAAACAAACGGAGGAAGTAGGTGGACAGCGTCCTTTGAGAGCAAGGGAAAGAAATTCACATTTCAGTGGGTGAATTCTTTTCCATTTCCAAATCCTTGGAAGGGTTGATCTCGGGGGGCCGGGGGTGCCTCTGCCCCCTCTGGGGTGATCCAGGGGGCTGTGGCAGGGACAGATCTGCGTGCCAGGGTCGCTGTGCCCCCTGGACCCAGCGCTGCCCCTTCCTCCCGCAGGTTCTCCCGCTCGGATGAGCTCTCCCGCCACAAGCGCTCCCACTCCGGGGTCAAGCCCTACCAGTGCACAGCCTGTGAGAAGAAGTTTGCCCGCAGTGACCACTTGGCCAAGCACTTGAAGATCCACCGGGGCCAGCCCTGCAGCCCACGGACGCTTCCAGGGGGGAGCAGGAGTTAATTCCTGCTGCTCATCCCTGCCAGCCCGGCCAGAGCCAGGGAAACAGAGCAGAAACCGCTGCTGAGGAGGGGGAAATGACTCCCGGACAGACAGAAGGCTTTGTTGTCCCTCTTTTCAAGGGTGGTGATATTCCCAAGGTGTTTCTGGCCCTGCTCTTTGAAATACACGTGATGGAAATCAGCGTGGATTTGGGGGGTGTGTAGGAACGTCGGGGTCACACTGTAAAACAGGAATCAGGCGTTTTAAAATCCCAGAATGGTTTGGGCTGGGAGGGACCTTAAAGCTCATCCCATGGGTAGGGACACCTCCCACTATCCCAGGGTGCTCCTTGGACACTTCAGAGATCCAGGGGCAGCTACGGATTCTCTGGGGATTCCATCCCAGCCTCTCATCCCCCCCACAGCCAGGAATCCCTTCCAAAATCCCGTCTATCCCTGCTCTCTGGCAGTGGGAGCCGTTCCCTGTGTGCTGTTCCTCCAGCCCTGACAGAACGGGGATGGATGGGGGTCTGTGCTGTGCTGCGGGGGCTGAAGCAGACATTGACACTTTCAGCGTGGTTGTTTTGTCCCTAAATCTGCTTTTTATTTTTTTTTTTTTCGTGCTGGTGGTTTCCCACCTGGCTGGCCCTGGACACCGCGGTGTCCTCTGGGTGCTTGACAAGGTGAGAGGGACAGGAGATGGATTTTGTGGAGCCTCAAAGCGACCAGGAGAGCAGCACGCAGCACCAGCAAAGCCCTTTCCAGCCCAGAAGGACATTTCCAAGGAGAGCCACGGACGTGTGAGGAGCCTGGAGGAGCTGGGAGCTCCAGCCAGGGGAGCAGAGCAGCTCCCAGGCTGCTGACGTCCTCCTCCTGTTTGCCTTCTGGTTAATTAAAGTCCAGCTCCTCGCTGCGGTGCCAACTCCCCGAGCTTTTGCAAACGTCTGGGAGGGAAGGAGGCGCTTGTGCAAACACAGACCAGCGTCAGGAGCTGCAGCAGGGCCGGGTGCCCTTTCCACGTGGCTGTGCCTCAGGCTGGCTTTTCGTGCCTGCAGGCTCCGAGCCGGGCTGTGCTCGTGGCCTCCCGCTGATGCCCCGATGCCCCGGCAGGGCACAGCTCCACGTGCTGCCCTTGAGCTGCTCTGGGAGCTGAGCTGAGCTGAGCCGTACCCAAAACACGTCGGGGGAAATCAGCTCAGCTCTGAGCCGCCCTGTGGAGGGAGGGCAGGTTTGGACCTCGGAGGTTGGACAGGTTTGGGCAGCAGAGGCTGGAGAGGTCGGGACAGCAGAGGTTGGACAGGTTTGGAGAGCAGAGGCTGGGCCAGGTGGACCCAAATGGGACCAGGTGTGGCCAGGTGGGACAGGTGTGAAAGGTGGGACAGGTGTGACCAGTGCAACCAGATGAGACTGGTGTGACCAGGTGTGACCAAGTGAGACCAGGTGTGACCAGGTGGGACCAGATAGGACCAGATGTGACCAAGTGTGAGAGGTGGGACAGGTGTGACCAGGTGTGACAGAAGGGACCAGGTGTGACAGAAGGGACCAGGTGTGACCAGGTGTGACCAGATGTGACCAGGTGTGACAGAAGGGACCAGGTGTGACCAGGTGTGACAGGTGCCAGCGAGGAGCACAGCCCGGCTGGGGCTGATGCTGCAGGATCTGCAGCCGGCTCTGCCCGAGCCTATTTTGAGCTGCCTTTTGTTCCAGAGGCTTTTGCCGGGCTCGGGATTCGCTGCATGCCCTCGGTGCCGCGGGGCGCTGTGCCCAGGCCGCGTGCCAGGCTGACTCACGCCCGTCTCGTGCTTTTATCTGTCCCCCTTTGCTCTTCTCGCTCGCTCCAGACGCTCTCACAGCACTCCCTGCTCCTCCTGGACCTGCCCCGTCCTGCCTCCCTCCGCTCCCAGCCCAAGGCAATGGGGAGACGGCAGAGTTTCCAAATTTTGGAGAGAGAAGGTTTGGGGTTCATTCTCAACCCGAGGCCCTTCTCTGTTCTCCAGAGGCCCCACGCTGCTCCTGGGGTGGCTCTGCTGTGGAAGACAGGGCTGGGAGCACTTGGAGCAGGGACTTGGAGCTGCCCTGGTTTGTTTGGTTTGGTTTGCCATCCCTTTCAGCCAACCACAAAGGGAGAGGAGGAGATATTTTTATAAAACAAACCGCCCTAGATCCGTATCTCTTGTGCAATGCCCGCTGGAGCCTCACCTGCTTCCCTCTGGGGGACTCTGGGTGGATGGCTCAAAAGGTTTGCTGAGGGCTCGGTGATTGCCTCTCCTTTGCTCCAGTGAGGATGGTGCTCCACGGAAATATTCCTGCTGGAAGCTGGGAGCGGTGGCAGCAGCGGGGATGAGGCTCCTCCCGCCTGCCCGCAGCTCCGGGGCGGGACACGGCTGTCACCGGGAGAGGGGACACGGCTGTCACCAGAAGAGGGGACACGGGTGTCACCGGGAGAGGGGACACGGCTGTCACCGGGAGAGGGGACACGGCTGTCACCAGAGGAGGGGACACGGCTGTCACTGGGAGAGGGGACACGGGTGTCACCAGAGGAGGGGACACGGCTGTCACCAGGAGAGGGGACACGGGTGTCACCAGGGGAGGGGACACGGCTGTCACCAGGGGAGGGGACACGGCTGTCACCAGGGGAGGGGACACGGGTGTCACCGGGGCATCACCTGGCCCTCGAGTGGGGCTGAAAGGGAGCGGGGCCCTGTGCTGGCCACGGATTCCCTGCGGGAGGAGGGGAATGGCGGGAGCGGGATGGAATGGGAAAGGGTGGGAATGGAATGGCAGGAGGGGGAATGGCAGGACCGGGATGGCAGGAGTGGGAATGAGAAGAGTGGGAATGGGAGGAGCAGGAATGGCAGGACCACGAGTGGCAGGAGTGGGAATGGCAGGAGGGGAACAGCAGGAGTTGGGATGGCAGGAGGGGATGGCAGGAATTGGGATGGCAGGAGCAGGATGGCAGGAGTTGGGATGGCAGGAGTGGGATGGCAGGAGCAGGATGGCAGGAAGGGAATGGCAGGAGGGCATGGCAGGAATTGGGATGGCAGGAGTGGGATGGCAGGAGGGGATGGCAGGAGGGGATGGCAGGAGTTGGGATGGCAGGAGCAGGATGGCAGGAGGGGATGGCAGGAATTGGGATGGCAGGAATTGGGATGGCAGGAGGGGATGGCAGGAATTGGGATGGCAGGAATTGGGATGGCAGGAATTGGGATGGCAGGAATTGGGATGGCAGGAGGGGATGGCAGGAATTGGGATGGCAGGAGGGGATGGCAGGAGGGGATGGCAGGAGTTGGGATGGCAGGAGTTGGGATGGCAGGAGGGGATGGCAGGAATTGGGATGGCAGGAATTGGGATGGCAGGAATTGGGATGGCAGGAGTGGGATGGCAGGAGGGGATGGCAGGAGGGGATGGCAGGAGTTGGGATGGCAGGAGTTGGGATGGCAGGAGGGGATGGCAGGAGTTGGGATGGCAGGAGGGGATGGCAGGAATTGGGATGGCAGGAATTGGGATGGCAGGAGTGGGATGGCAGGAGGGGATGGCAGGAGGGGATGGCAGGAGTTGGGATGGCAGGAGTTGGGATGGCAGGAGGGGATGGCAGGAGTTGGGATGGCAGGAGGGGATGGCAGGAATTGGGATGGCAGGAATTGGGATGGCAGGAGTGGGATGGCAGGAGGGGATGGCAGGAGGGGATGGCAGGAGGGGATGGCAGGAGAGGTGCCTGGCGCTGCACCCAGGGCTGCCAGGTTGCTAAGCAGAGCTTTTGAAGAACTCCACGCAGGCAGCCGGAGCTGGAGCAGGGCAGGACGTGGGAGAGCACAAAGAGGAGCTCAGGCACTGTTGCTAAATTTGCAGCTGGGGCTGTGGGGAAAGCAGGAGCAGCAGAGCCCTCCCCGGCAGCACGAGTGACAGCAGTGACATCCCCGGGCTGCCCACGTGGAGCTCGTGCTGGCTGCTCATCCTGCAGGAGGAGCCAAGGGCCACTGCAAACCCTGCTTTAAAGGCCCTTTGGAAATACAGCCCTAAGATGGATCACAGCATTAGGGAGTTCTTTCTTCTTTTTTTAAATTTCCCCCCCCCCAATAAAGTCAGAACTGGATTTTCATTGATGATTCTCCCTTCCAGGTTTCATTTTTACTGGGGGGAAATGCAGTTCTTGGAGGGGTTTCTGCTGCTCGCAGAAATTTGCCATCTGTCAGAGCTGGGGCAGTTCTCTGCTCATTGGGCAGTTCTCTTTATCTCTTCCACAGCCAATCCTCCCTCCAGGAGATCTCTTCTGTTAATGATCCATTAATTATTAATTATCTCCTGTTCATGGCCAGTGAGCGTCCCTGCATGGCTGAGAAAATTCCATCATCCCATGGGGAGAGGCTCCAGGGGGAGGAGCCAAGCATTCCTACCTGGATACAATCTGAGACTCTGGGACACCACAGCAGCCTTTGCCCACTGCATTCCCAGAGGAGCAGCTTTCTGCCCCACTGCATTCCCAGAGGAGCAGCTTTCTGCCCCACTGCATTCCCAGAGGAGCAGCTTTCTGCCCCACTGCATTCCCAGAGGAGCAGCTTTCTGCCCCACTGCATTCCCAGAGGAGCCCAGGCCCATCTCCAGCAGCCCTGGAGCTCCAGAGGAAAACTCCAGCCTTGTCCAGGATCCTGCTCCAGCAGAAGCACAGCTGGCACTGCAGGAGGGCTGAGCCCCCATGGAATGGCACTGCTGCCACCACCCTGACCCACAGGCTGCCAGGGCAGGCTCTGACTCTGCCAGTGTTTGTTTTTTTTACTATTGCATTTGTATTTTAATTTTCCCACTAAAGAACTGTTATTCCTGTTCCCATATCTTTACCTGAGAGCCCCTTAATTTCAAAATTATAATAATTTGGAGGGAGGGGGTTTACATTTCCCATTTCAGGGGAGGCTCCTGCCTTCCTCGGCAGCCACCTGGCTGCTCAAACCACGTCGCAGCCCCACGTGCTGGAGCAGGGCCCTGGCGGGGCTCGGATCCGCTGCTGCACAATGTCCTGGCTTCTCCCTGTGCTTCCCATCCCCTCCTGCTCCCCTCTCCAGCCACGTGATGGCCAAGCCAGAGCCGTGCAGGGAGGGTTGGGATAAGCTTTGGAATTCTCTGCGCTCCCCTGCCTGGGCTGTCCTGCGTTTTCCTAGAACTGGGGGCTCTGTATCCCTTCAGGATTCTGTCCTTGCCTCGGAAATTGCAAAATCCATTTTCCAAGTGCTGCCACCTGATTAACATTCACCAGAAATCTCCAATTAAATATGTTTATTTTCCCTTTTCTGCTGCCTCTTCCCCGTTAAAATGGGAGCTGTTTGCACGGGAGCTGCTTTCCTAAAATCTCTTTGCATGTTGATCCTTTTTTTCCTTTTTTTCCTCCCAAACCCTGCCTCGTTCTCTGCTTGATTTTTATTCCATCCCTTTGTCTGTCCTATATTTTTTCCCCTGGCTGATGCTGTCTAAGATAGGAACAAGCCCACGTTGAATTGCAAACACCCAGCAGTGGGAGCAGAACAAAATGGGAGTTGCACGAAGTAGGAAATTTCTTATCCCCCTAAAATAAAAATAGGTTGATTGTCACTGGAGCCACCCCCGTGATGCAGCTTTAGGAGCTTGGGGTTGATTTTTGGGCGCTGCCCCTCTCTGTGCTGCTTTTTTTTGGGGTTCAGCTCCTGCATTTTTTCCCCGAGTGCCAAAATTTTGGGGGGGTGCCGGCGGATTTTGCCGGTGGGGAGTGGAGACAAAGCCAGGGGAGGATGTGGGGTGGTGGAGCTCTGCCCTTTGCATTCCCAAAGGAGATTTCTCCATCCCCACGGGAGCTCCTGGAGGAACCAGCTGGATTTGGGAGCGAGCTGTGCACAGCCAGGTGCTGGAGTTGTCCCAAAAAAATGGGCTTGAGCTGGGCTGGAGGTGCTGGCAAAGCTCCCACCTGTGACTCGACAGGAAGAGCCTGGGAGGGTTTTCCTTGATTTCCCTCTTTGTTCTGGGGTTTGGTGAGGGAAAAGGGACCCCAGGGTGAAGAGGGGTGGCAGAAAAGAGGGGTGGGCACGGGGAAAAGCCTGGGGGGGTTTGTCAGGTCAGCTGGGGGTGAGGAGGAGCCCCCAGAGCTCCAGATGTTCCTGGCTCGGGCATTCCCCTGGGAAAAGCAGCTCTGGTAATGTGGAAACGCTGCCTGATGCTTTCCACAGGAAAAGGAAAAGGGGAAATGTCCAGGCTTTCACTTCAGAGGGGTTTAATTATTTTGAAAGCTGAGGAAACTGATTCTGGAGTACTTTTTGTTTCTTTTCCTCCTTTCATTCTCCTCCCTGCCTGGTCCCTTTCAGTTTTTGTTGTTTTGTTGGGTTTTTTTGGGGTTTTTTTTTTAATATATTTTTTTTGTTTTGTTTTGTGTTTTTGGTTTTTTTTTTGTTTGTTTTTGGTTGGTTTTTTGGTTTTTGGGGTTTTTTTTTTGAAAGTGGAGATGGGAAAAACACAAAAAAACTCTATTAACTTTGCTGCATTTTAAAAGAAAATGAGTTTCTGTAAATGAATAACTAATGGTCAGCCTGGCTGAAAACTTCCTCTCTCCCTGTGACAATGTGCTCTGGGGGAAACCCCTGTCCTTTGTCAAACCCTAAACCTTTGGTTTTCCTTGTTTTTATCTCCCTCCTGCTTTTTCTTTTTTTTTTTTTTTTTTTTTTTGTACAGAAAGTCGTGATCAAGGAGAGCTGGAGAGGAGCTTTGGACGAGGGCCTGGAGTGCCGGACACAGGGAACGGCTTTTCACTGGCAGAGGGCAGGAATGGACGGGATTTTGGGAATGAATTCCTGGCTGGGATGGAATTCCCAGAGAATCCGTGGCTGCCCCATCCCTGGGAGTGTCCCAGGCCAGGCTGGAGCAGCCTGGGGTGGGGGAAGGTCCTGCCCATGGCTGGGGAGGCACTGGGGGGTCTTTAGGGACCCCAAACCATTCCAGGGCAGTGCAGGAGCAGCTGAAACGAGCTCCAGCAGCCTCAGCTCTCCTGGTGCCTTGGGAAGGCTGAGCTGGAACAGAGACTGGACAGAGCTCAAGAATAAAGCAGGGATTTATTAAGAGGCCTCAATGGATCCACCTTGGGCAGCACAGCCCAAAATGGTCCCAAAATGCACAGCTGGCCACGGGGTCTGTCACTGTGATCAGCTCTGCTCCATTTGCATGTTGGGGTTCATTGTCCCATTCCAGCTCCAGCCCATGCAGTCCCATCCTGATTGTTTTCCTCTCTCCAGCCCACGTTGTTTGTGCTCTTGGGCTGAGATTTGGATCATTTGTCCTTGGTCCCCAGCTGAAGAAGGAATTGTTTTGTCTCCCTGCTCTGTGAACAGAGCTCACCATCCCATAATGTGAATCTCAGACCCACACACTAAAGCAGCTCAGAATGGGGAAATAGAAAATCCCAAACCTGAGGCATCACTCCTGCTGTGCCTCAGCCTGCGCAGGGCAAAGACATCGCTGCCCTCGCCACTGGCGAGCCACGGGAAACATCTGGGAACAGCCAGGATTGGGAATGGCCAACATCTGGGAACAGCCAGGATTGGGAATGGCCAACATCTGGGAATAGCCCATGTCTGGGAATGCCCAACATTGGGAATAGCCAACATGTGGGAATGCCCAACATCTGGGAATGGCCAACACTAGGAATAGCCAGCATTGGGAATAGCCAGCATTGGGAATAGCCAATATTGGGAATAGCCAACATCTGGGAATGGCCAACATCTGGGAATAGCCAATATTGGGAATGGGAATTCCCAATATCTGGGAATGCCCAACATTGGGAATAGCCAGTATTGGGAATAGTCAATATTGGGAATATCCAACATCTGGGAATGGCCAACATCTGGGAATAGCCAATATTGGGAATGGCCAACATTGGGAATATCCAACATTTGGGAATTCCCAACATTGGGAATGCCCAACATTGGGAATATCCAACATCTGGGAATGCCCAGCATCTGGGAATGGCCAACACTAGGAATAGCCAGCATTGGGAATAGCCAATATTGGGAATATCCAACATTTAGGAATTCCCAACATTGGGAACAGCCAACATTGGGAATATCCAACATCTGGGAATGGCCAACACTAGGAATAGCCAGCATTGGGAATAGCCAGCATTGGGAATAGCCAATATTGGGAATATCCAACATTTAGGAATTCCCAACATTGGGAATGCCCAACATCTGGGAGTGGTCAGTATTGGGAATAGCCAGTATTGGGAATGCCCAACATTGGGAATAGCCAACATCTGGGAATGGGAATTCCCAACATCTGGGAATATCCAACATTGGGAATATCCAACATCTGGGAATGGCCAGCATTGGGAATAGCCAGCATTGGGAATAGCCAGCATTGGGAATATCCAGCATTGGGAATAGCCAATACTGGGAATATCCAACATTTAGGAATTCCCAACATTGGGAATAGCCAACATCTGGGAATGGGAATTCCCAACATCTGGGAATATCCAACATTGGGAATATCCAACATCTGGGAATAGCCAGCATTGGGAATGGCCAATATTGGGAATATCCAACACTGGGAATGCCCAGCATTGGGAATATCCAGCATTGGGAATGGCCAATATTGGGAATATCCAACATCTGGGAATGCCCAACATGTGCAGAGCCCCGGCTGCACCTCCGCCTGCCCGGGGGAACAGCCAGCCGGGCTCCTGGCACGTCCCTGGTGCCACGGACGGACACGAGCGCGGCGCAGCAGCGCCGAGAAGAGAAATTTAGCGTCGGATTTCCTCAGAACTGGGAAAAACTGGGAGAAGCAATTCCAGAGGGAGAGCAGCAGCGGGGAAAGCGAAGCCTGCTCCCTTCGCCCGCACCCTCTGTGCTCAGGATCACGGATCGTGTATTTCCTAGCAAAATACAGCGGCTTGTTTTTAATTTTTGAACCGTTCTGACGCGCTGCGCCCCGTCCTCCCTCAACACCCCGAGGGGGGAGAGCAGACCCTGCGCGCTCGGCCCACACCCCCTGAGCGGCGGGCGGGGAGCTGCGGGCGCGGCGGGGCCGGTTCGGGGCCATTCGGGTGCGTTCGGGGCCGGTTCGGGGCAGTTCGGGGCCATTCGGGTGCGTTCGGGGCCGGTTCGGGGCAGTTCGGGGCCATTCGGGTGCGTTCGGGGCCGGTTCGGGGCAGTTCGGGGCCATTCGGGTGCGTTCGGGGCCGGTTCGGAGCCGGTTCGGGGCAGTTCGGGGCCATTCGGGTGCGTTCGGGGCCGGTTCGGGGTTGTTCGGGGCCATTCGGGTGCGTTCGGGGTCTGTTCGGGGCCATTCGGGGTTGGTTCGGGGCCATTCGGAGTCGTTCGAGGCCGGTTCGGAGCCCGTTCTTGACTGTTCGAGGCCGGTTCGGGGCCATTCGAGGTCGGTTCGGGGCCTTTCGGGGTCGGTTCGGGGCCCGTTCGGGGCAGTTCGGGGCCGGTTCGGGCCATTCGAGGCCGGTTAGGGCCGGTTCGGGGCAGTTCGGGGCCGGTTCGGGCCATTCGAGGCCGGTTCGGGGTCGGTTCGGGGCCATTCGGGGTCGGTTCGGGGCCGGTTCGGGCCATTGGAGGCCGGTTCGGGCCATTGGAGGCCGGTTCGGGCCCGGGCCCGCGCACATGGCCCGGCCCGGGCACCGGGACCGCGCGTCCCGCCCGCGCCCCAGGCCCCGCCCCCAGCCCCGCCCCGCGCCCGCAGCGCTCCCTCCCATTGGCCCGCGGCCTCTCGGTGCCGCGCTCCGATTGGCCGCCTCCCGCGAGCTCCGCGGGCCCGTGGGCGGAAGCGGCGCTACGGCGGCCGCGGAGGGTCTCCGCGAGCGCGCGCCCCCGGCCGTGTCGAAGGCGGCCGCCCCGCGCTGCCCGCCCGGGATGCGGCCCCGGCGGCCGGGCCGGGCATGAGGGACGGCGGGGGGGCCGCGCCCAGCACCGGCACCCGACGGCACCCGGGCACCGGCGGGGCTCCTCCTCGGTGAGCGGGGGCGGAGGGCCGCGGCGGGGGGAGCGGCGGGCCGGGCTGCGGGGCGCGGGCGGTGCCCCCGGGCTGCCCCGGCCGCCCCTCGGTGCCGGCACCGGGCACGGGGAGCGGCCGGAGCCGGGCCGGGGGGAGCCTGCGGTCGGTTTGGGTGCAGGGTTGAGCGGCTTGGTTCGGTCCTGGGGGTGCTTGGTGGGATCCCGGCGGGTTTTGGGTCCAGGAATTGGATTTTTGGGTCTAGGGGTTGTTTGGAGTCGGAGGTTGGTTGGTGGGATCCTGGAGATTTTTGGGTCCAGGAACTGGTTTTTTGGGATCCAGGGGTTGTTTGGAGTGAGAGGTTGAGATCCCGGAGATTTTGGGATCTAGGGCTGGGTGATGAGATCCTGGAGATTTTGGGATCCAGGGTTGGGTGGTGGGATCCCGGAGATTTTGGGATCCGGGGTTGGGTGGTGGGATGCTGGAGATTTTGGGATCTAGGGCTGGGTGATGAGATCCTGGAGATTTTGGGATCCAGGGTTGGGTGGTGGGATCCCGGAGATTTTGGGATCCAGGGTTGGGTGGTGGGATCCCGGAGATTTTGGGATCCAGGGTTGGGTGGTGGGATGCAGGAGATTTTGGGATCCAGGGTTGGGTGGTGGGATGCAGGAGATTTTGGGATCCAGGGTTGGGTGGTGGGATGCAGGAGATTTTGGGATCCAGGGTTGGGTGGTGGGATGCAGGAGATCTTGGGATTCAGGTGCAGGAATTGCTTGTTTGGGTCTAGGAGTTGTTTGGATCCAGGGATTGCTCGGTGCAGTCCTGGGGTTTGTTTGGGTCCAGGGCTTGCTTGGTGGGATCCGGGAAATTTTTGGGTGCAGAAATTGGCTGTTGGGATCCAGGGGTTCCTGGGTGGGATGCAGGGAATCTTTGGGCACAGGAGATTTTTGGGTGCAGGGCTTTGCAGGCTGAGCCCAGCCGTTGTTTGGATCCAGGGTTTGGTTGTTTGGCTCCAAGAGCTGCTGGGTTTTTGTTAGGTTTTTTTTTTTTTTAATTCTTCACCACTATTATTTTTTTTTTTTTCATCCTCCCGCACTCCCCTGTCTGAGCTGGGTGGATTCCTGCCCACATCAATAGGGGAGGCAGAGGAGAAAGTATGCAAATCCTGCAAATCCTGCTTTTTATTTGGTGTTCTCCCGTACACACACACACACATCCCATACCTGTATTCCACCTCCCTTCCTCTCCATCCCCAAAAATCCCCAGCAGGGCTGGACAACCTCCAGAGCTGTGCTGGGTTTTTAAGGGCTGAATTCATATTTTGGCTGGATTTTTAGGGAGCAGCTCCCGAGCAAGGCCGGGCTTTGCTTTGGAGGCTCTGGCTGTTATCAGGATTTCTCTCCCCGTTCCCACCTGCCCCATCCCTCTGCCTGACACGGGGATTTCGCCTGGGCTGTTTATTTTTAGGGTCTCTGTGCCTGTTTGCAGGGAAGAGTTGTTCCATCGCCATGGCAACGGGGCTGAGTGTACCATAAACATTGTTCCAGGGGAGCTTTTCCAGCTTCAATCCGATTTCCTTTGCACCATCCAGAAGGAATTTTAACCTGGGATTTTTGGTTTTTTTTTTTTTTTTTTGGTGGAGGGGAGGGGGTTATTCCTGCTCTGAACTGAGGATGATTTTCCTTCCAGCAGAGGGATTGTGCCTGTGCAAGCCAATTTAATCTGCTGTTGGTAAACACTCGGCCCAGATGAGGAGGAAGTGAGTGTAATCTCCTTAGGAGCTTCCAGGAAATCAGAGTTTTTATGGAACAATCCCAGCAGGGTCACAAACCCATCAAAGGTCTTTTGGTTTTGAAGTTTCCCATCCCCTCTGTGTGTCCTAAACCTTCCCTTTCATATCCTAAACAACAACAAAAAAAAAAAGAGTTAAGAAAGGAATAATGCTGATCCAAGGGTGGAAAATCAGGGAAATTGGGTCTGTCCATAAATCAGGGGTGGGATGTGAGGCAGGGATGGAGCAGAGGGGTTGCAGGAATTACACAAAGTGGGCTCTAAAATCCCCTTTTCCCCCTGTTTTCCGTCAGGTTGAACATTAAAAGTCAGGTGTGGTCATCAAAACCGTATTTGATAACAAAATTTGTGTCAGGATTTAAATATCCCCAGAAAGCTGCTTGGCTCATCTGCTGCCAACCTGAGTCTGCAGCCCTGAGTCCCGTGGAAATCCTGATGTCATTGTTGTCCTTCATGGTTTGTTCCTGAGCTTGGCTAATTCAGAAAGGCAGGGAAGGCCAGAAAACATTGGGAAATACAAAGAAAAAGAAATATTTCTTTCTCAGGGTTTAGAAGCTGAAAGAGTTGGTTCCTAACCCCCCGAATATTTGATAAAACACCTTAATTTTGTCTCAAGGGGCGCTCAGTTTTTGAGCCGGGCAGACAAAATTTATTGCAACGTTTGTTTTGAGTTAAAAAAAAAAAAAAAAAAAAAAAAAAAAAGAGGCTTGGAGTGGAATTAGGCAATGAAAACTCTGGAGCAGCTCTTATCATGAGGACATCCTTCAGCATTTCCTTCCAAGGAACTTCCTGCCTTGATAACCACGGCTTCTCCTTCACAACAATCTGATTTTCCTGCCTGGATTGGGAACAACGGTGCAGGGAATGCCAGAGGCAAGGGGGAAAACAAGAATTTCTTGGAGTTTGGGGTGCTTTTCCCTCATTTTTTCCTTGATTTTTGTTGCTTATTAGAGATGGTTTGATTGGGTTACTACTTGGAAAGCTGCCAGGGGTTGGAATTTTTTGAGGGAGTGTAGAATTCTGCATCTGTAGTTGGAATTCTTTGTTTAATTCCTTTATTTTACACATTTAAGGGGCTTTTACCTGGCATTTCACCTGAGTGTGCTCTGGAAAAGGACTCAAATCCCTGCTGTGCTTCCCACCAGGTCAGGGTATGGAGTTTTGGACAGTAGATTTGTGGATTTTTTGGTTTGTTTTTTTTTTTTTTTTTTTTGACAGCAGGCTCTTTCTAAACTTAATTCAAATTGATAAAATCCTAAAAGTACTGGTTCAGGTGAGTCACAGCCCTGGGAGCTGGAAAAGCTTTTAGGAAAGGGATATTATTATTATTAGGAATGGGATCTTGCTGGTGAAGCTGGTTTTATTTTGATATTTTAATTGGACACTTCATCAGCCGTGTCACTACAATAAAAGGCACGGGGCAGCCATTTATTTGTTCATTTCTTTAATTGAACAAAGAAGGGGAGGGGGGGAGGAAATCCTGCTGAGGTTTTGAGGTTTCCACTGTGGCCTTGGGCCTGTGACCTCCAAAATTCTCCTTCACCCAACTCTGTTTGTTTTCCTGGAGCAGCCACCAAGGCCCTGTGTCCACAGCACAACAGAGCAGGAATTATTGCCTGCAGAATTCCTCCTGCTCGCACACCGTGTTAAAAATCCCTGCCAATGGCTTTGGGAAGTGTGCTGCAATCACAGCAAGCTCTGCTCTCCTGGAATTCCCTCAAATTTCCTGAATTTTCCTGGAATTTCCTAGATTTTTCTGGAATTTCCTGGATTTTCCTGGAATTGAAGCCTTGATTTGCTCACCTGCACCACGAGCTCCCCCAGACCTGTTGCTGCCTTTATTCCAGTTTTTATTTCGGAGCTGTTTCTGTGTCTCCCTGCGTTCCCTCTGCTCCCAAGGCCCTTTTTTGGGGCTGTCCCCTCGCTGTGACACTGGGGACAGCTGTCACCGTGCCAGCTCAGCCGTGCTGGGGATGGTTTCGCTGTGTGCCTGGGATGTCCTTCCTTGCCTTTCTTCCTGTCTGGGGGGCCCGACAAGGCTTTTTATTCAGCCCATCTGCAGAAGTCATCAGGCTGCAGATGCTTTACCAGAGGCTGCTGCAACAAATGGAGGTGAAAGATTATTGGGGATTATTTGGCGCTGAGTCAAAGCACAGGAAATCTGCCAGAAGACCTCGAAGGAGGGGGTTAGGACAGGCCTAAACCCCCCTAATCCTGCCTTAACTCCCTTCCCAGGGCGTGCAGAGGGAGCACAGAGGGTGAATATTTGGATTTATTGTGCCACTTCCTAAACTCCTCTGTGACTGCACCCTCCCATTCCCAGGAAAAGCCGAGCCTCCAGGCCCTGTAATCCCACAGAGGGCGAGAGACAAATCCCAAATCCTGGCTTTTCTGGATAAACTCCTGCAAAGGCCGGGCCTCCAGCAGAGCTGCAGCAGCAGGAGAGGCTCAGGTTTTTTGGGAGCTCTGTGCCAAACCCTGGCAGCTCCTGCTGAACTCCCAGGGTCACCCGTAGGCGTCAGAGAAGATCTCAAGACAATAATAGTGCTCTATTTTAGCTCCCTCATTACAAAGCTGAGCTGCCCTCTGCCTCTAGCAACTATTTTTTCCTCCTGCTCACATGGTGCAGGAAGGGAAAGGCTCTCAGGCTCATTCCCTTTTCGCTTTTCCTTTCTCTTTTTAGGAGGGAAAAGAGCCTTCAGCCAAGGATGTTGTGCAGCGGTGTGTTTGTAATTATTGGTGTGCTCATCCTGGAGGAAAAGCAGTTGGGCTTAGGAGGGTTTTTGTGCTGCTGGAGAGCTGTGAGAGGAGGAGAGTGGGGCCTTTTGAGGAAATTTGAGAAGTTGAAATGCTGTTTGCAAACTGAGAGAACATTTCACCCTCAGTCATGTGGGGCAGGGGGGTCTTGAGCCACTTTTCATCCCTGTTGGTGCCAAGGGAAAGGCTCAGGAAAGGCAGCAGCTGCCTCCTGCCCTGCGTGCTGGAGAAGGAAAAACCTTCTCCCCACATTTGGTGGTGCTCAGCTCACCTGTGCTGGTTTTGATTTTACATCTTGTGTGATGGATTTTTTTATATTCTGCTTTTTCCTGGAGAAACAAGAGGGTTTTTTAATGTGTTTTTCTGCTTTGGTACTAAAGTTAAATGAGACACAACATCCTGATACACATTGGACTTTCCCAGCTAACAGCTCTCTCCTGGATTCTGAAGGGGCAAAATCCACCTGTGATCCCATTGCTTTGCCCAAGGTTGTTTTCTGGCCTTCCCTTTGGATAAAACTCCACATTCCCCATTTCTTTGAAGCTTCCGTGAGGTTCCACTGCGGGATCTCCACCATTCCCTGGAGATGAATGCAGTGAATATTTAAGAAAGAGGAATATTGATTCTGTTTTATGCAGTAAAACCCATCCATGAACAATTCCAGAATCCTCTCTGCTCCTGTTCTGTGACAGCCAGGGAATCAGTGAGGCCTCTCCACCCTTTTAACGTTTCTTAGACAAGACTTTTCCAAGCTGGGGATGTGCCATGTGTCCTCTGAGTGATGGACAGAATCGTGACACGCCTGAAGCTGCAAATGCCAGAAACATCAGGAGGAACTTGATCAAAATTGCACTCCAGCACAGTCTGTAACTCTGCCCCTGGCTGAGGATCCTTCCAGCTGGAAAATGCAGGATTTGAGCAGCGTGAACTCTTAAACTTTGGTAAACGCTCCTCAGAACGACTTAGCTCATCTCTGGGAAAGTGTTTTTGGTTTTTTTTTTTTTCCCTGTTTGTTTTTTAATATCTAGTATTTTCCATCATTTTGGCCACTCTCTGTGTGCTGTTTCACAGAACTCCGTGGTGCTCTGTGCATCTCCAGCTGGATTCCAGACCAGCTGTGACCTGGGCAGCAACACTTGTCTTGGGAATTAACAGCAAGGTGGAACTTCCTCAAGGGAAGCAGCCTCGTGAAGTAGCACCAGTTCAATTCTGGGATGAAAGCTGCGAGGATTTTTAGCAGGAGGGATGGGGAGAAAAAAAAAAAAAAAAAGCCTTTGCCACTGTGAAATCCTGTTGCTAATCTGATTTCCACGTTGCATCAGTTTGGTGCAGTGCTCCCAGAGTGCTGGAGATAAACGCAGCGTGGGAATAATCACTCGGCTTCGTTTGCCTGCTCTCTCTTAGCACATCTCAGTGCTCCTGACAGCTCTGCTGGCTGGCAGAACCAAGTCCTCGTGCTCTCCACGCCACCACGTGTGGCTGCATCATCCCTGTGGATAACGAGGCACAGCCCCGGCGTTCCCAGTCTGGGATGTTGGGGGCAAATGGCAACACCAGGCGGTCCTGGAAGGGTTTTAAGGTGTCTGCCTGGTCCCTAAATCCTGTATGGACCAGCTGGCACAGCACAGAGCAGTGTGGGAAGAGTCTGGAAGCACAGCCTCCAGTTTCTTCGAGTGCCGAGCAATTAATTTGGGCAAGCAGGGAGCTGTAGGTGTGCAGTAATTAACAGGGAAAGCACCTCGGGCCAGCCTAACGAGGGGGTGTGGGTGTCCTTCACTTGGAGATTGTTCCACCTAATTGCAGCAATTTACCTGCCTGGATCAATGTCACATCAGCCCGTGTGCCATGAGGCAGGGATTCTGCACAAGGGCTGAAATGGCACGGGCTGTGCCCAGGAAGGTGCCATGCCCCGGGGCACCTCGTTTTCCCTGTGTGCACTGTCAGCTCCAATCCTGTCCCAGGGCTCCCTGAGCGCTCAGCCTCTCCCCTGGACACACTTCCCTTCCTTATATAGGGCTGGAGAAGTGCTGGGCACTAATGAGATTGGAATAAAAGGCTTTGGGAGCAAAGATGAGCTGGCAGGGCGGGCTGGATCTCAGGCTGAGCCCTGTGTACAGACACATCAACCAACACCAGCCTGGCTCCTGCTCCCTGAGGCTGGGCTTGGTGCCTTTGCTTTGGAGCTTGGGATTAGTGTTTGATATTCAAACTCACCCAGATGGAGCCCCTAGACCTCCTTTACTTAGGGGGAAAAATATAGTGGTTATGTATATCCAGTGTTCTTCACTATCCCAGAGTGTTTTTAATTCTGTTTTTATTTCACAGGAAAAAGTTTAAGCTGTGGTAATTAAACAGTTCTGGACTAAGAGAATCTACTATAGGAGGTGCTGAATTAATATTTTGCCTGGTTTAATTCACACTGTATCTTATCCAGAATGATGAGTGTTCTGCTTAAAAATATTTGTGGAAATACTCTTTGGTGTAGTCAGAAATGGTCGAGGTGAAATGTTATCTGCCTGGTCTGTCCTTGATAAATTTATGCATCAACAACTTTAGAGCAGGAATCAACTGGCAAATATCAGTCCTAGAAAGTCCCAGCCTAAATCATTGACGTGGGTTAGACATGGCAGGAATGGAGAGCCGAGCAAAGGCAGTGTTTGCAATAATTTTAATTTAGTTTCGTGTTGACTCTCATTAAAAAAAAAAACAGGGGTGATACCTGAAAAAGAAAGATTTGAAGGGAGATTGGGGTGATTGAGAGGCTGGGATGAAAACTGAGGGGAAATGGAATTGTTTTGGCCCTGGCATCTTCCTGGAGCTTTGCAGTTCCTGGCTGTGCTGTGTTCCCTCCGAGCTGGGAGCAGGAAAGGAGGAGGTGAGGGGGTGGTTTGATCCCTACCTGGGTGTACCTGAGCTCTTTCTCACAAAGCAGCACAAGCCAGAGTGGGTGAACATGGAACAACTTGGAAACATTTTTTTTGGGGCTAGTGACTCACTGCAACTTACCCAAAGTGACCTGATTTAGTTAAATGAGGCTAAATATAACCCATGTGAAAAGTACTGACATGTGGGAGGAGACGCCAGAGTTGGCACTCAGCCCCTCAGTTCTGCAGGGAACATCTTTCACGACTGGTGACTAATAATTTTTTTACTCTTGCTGGCTTTGGAAATAACAATCCCTGCTCAATTCCCCCACCTCTTGTAGGGAAATGCTCCGGGCTTAACCTGCCTTTGTGAATTGCAGCTCTCTGCTATGGACAGTGCCATCACCCTGTGGCAGTTCCTCCTCCAGCTGCTCCAAGAGCCCCAGAACAAGAACATCATCTGCTGGACCTCCAACGACGGGGAATTCAAGCTGCTGCAGGCAGAGGAGGTGGCCAGGCTCTGGGGGATCCGCAAGAACAAGCCCAGCATGAACTATGATAAACTCAGCCGGGCGCTGCGCTACTACTACGTGAAGGTGGGCTGGAAATCCTGCTCCAATCCTTATCCCTCTGAGCTGAGGAGCTTTGTTTCCTCCTCCTCCTCCAGGGGAGGGGTGGCACTGCTGTGTCTCTGCCAGGTTGAAGGAGGTTGGGCTGCTTTGTTTAAAGGTGTTGGGTTGTTTTTTTTAATTCCGTTCATCGTTGCGCTGTCTCCTCCTCGCTGGTTGTTTTGGGAGGTTCTGGTGGCTCGGTGCAAAGTGTTGGCTCGGTGTCTTTGCCAATACAAATGTGCCTTTGGCTCCTAATCCCCCTTCCAAAAATACACACCCTTGCAAGGGTTAAAATCCAGGTAAAGCACCGGGAGAGGATGATGATGGAGCACGTGAATATTGCACCACCTTCAGATCTCTTTGCAGCTTTCTCTTTACCTTTATTTCTTCCAAAAGAAACATTTTTCAGCCCGAAGCATTTTTATTTTCTCTGTGTATTCAGAATGTCACCTTCAGTTTGACCACTGTTTTCAGCCCAGCAGAGTAAGAAGCTTTTGTTTATCCAACATCTTCGAGTCTCACCTTTGTTTCCCTTTAGCCCACGACTGCTGGTGTGTGAGTGGAGCAGATAAAAATAACCCCCAGTTTCTGAGGAGCCTCAGCCTGGAGCAGGTGGGAGGGTGCTGGTGTTCATCACTGGGTGCCACAAATCTGCCTCGGTACTGAGAGATCTCAGCAACAATCAGGGAATGATAAATAAGGATAATTCCAAGTCCAAAGTGTGTGGCATTTCGCTGAGGAGCAAAACAAGTTTGACAGATGCTCTTCTGTGGTATTGAAATAACTGATGAGCCTGCATTCTGCTGGCGAGTTCAGCTGCTTATTTTCCTTTATTATCATCTTGTTAAGAATAAAGGTGGTTTGATTTGAAGTGCAAACTCTCAATTCTGCAGTCCTGGAGAAACCCTTTAGCAAGTTCTTCTCTTAAATTACCAGTAGTGTACCCAGCTGAGTGATCCTTGATGGGGCTAATGGGCATTTTTTGATGTTAAACAGGATTTCTTGGCAGTTTTTAGGCTGTTTTTAGTAAGTTTCATGTCAGGTTAAGCTCACCTGTTGCAGTGTTTTGTCTGCCAGCTCGGGGAGCAGAACTGGAACATGCAGGGTGTTTTTAAAACAGGAAAAGAAGAAACAATCTTTTTTTTTTTTTTTTTTTTTGGCTGAAAGATTACAGACTTTAATTCCTCTGCCTATTTTAGGCAGTGTTTGTAGGAAGAAAATTAATCTGAAGAAAGGCCTAAATATACTTTGTCTTCTTCCCTCCAGAATATCATTAAGAAGGTGAATGGGAAGAAGTTTGTGTACAAATTCGTGTCGTACCCAGAGATCCTGAACATGGATCCCCTCGTGGTGGGCCGGATCGAGGGGGACCCCGAAATGCCCGGCTTTGGGGAGGTGCCCAGCGCCCCCAAGGACGTGGAAAGCTGTGGGAAGGAGAAATCCCAGTCCTGTGCCAAGTCCTCCAGCCGCAACGACTACATCCACTCAGGCCTGTACTCCTCCTTCACCCTCAACTCCCTCAACTCCTCCAGCGTGAAGCTCTTCAGGTCCATCAAGATCGAGAACCCGGCCGAGAAGCTGACGGAGAAGAAACCTCAGGACCCCACCCCCTCTGTCATCAAGTTTGTCACCATGCCCTCCAAAAAGCCTCCCTCTGCCCCCCTGGTCTCCACCGCTTCGGCGGTGGCTGTCACCTCCACGGTTCCTGCCACCCCCACCGTGTCCTCCTCGCTTCCCCTGGGCTCCGAGGAGACTCTGCAGACCCTGGAGACGCTCGTCCTGCCCAAGCTGACCGTCCCCGAAGCTCCCCCAGCACCTTTGCCAAACTTGAGCACCAGCTTCACCCCGACCCCCCCCATGTCCTCAGTTTCTCCCACCCTCCAGGTGCCCTCCACGCCCCCCTCGCCGCCCCTGAGCTCCAACCCCGACCTGGACATTGACACGGACATCGAATCTGTGGCTTCCCAGCAGCTGGAGCAGGCTCAGAGCCTCCAGCACCAATCCCCAGAGCCCAAAGAGCAGCAGGATTCAGCTGGGCTGGAGAAGGAATTTGCCAATCACCTCTCCAGGTCGAAAAAACCCAAAGGGCTGGAGTTGGCTCCCACTCTGGTCATCACAGGCAGCGATCCGAGTCCTCTGGGCATCCTGAGTCCTTCTCTCCCAACTGCTTCTCTTACTCCAGCACTTTTCTCTCAGGTGACCAAATTCCCTTCAATTCCCTTCCTGCTTGCTTTTTTTTTTTTTTTTTTAAACTAACAATAGTGATGATGTTATGCTCGAAAACAGCAAGTGGAAAATGAATAGTTCATTGTAGGCGGAGATTTGAAACTCAGGATGTCACTCCCTGGTTGGTTTTTGTGGTTTTTTTTTTGTTTTTTTTTTTTAATCAAACACAAGTTTGGTGTTAACTCACCCCAAAGTGTGCCCACGTGCTGGGCATGCACACAGGGCTGGCATGTGGAGGCAAAACCCAAACCAGCTCCAGCAGGATTTTGTAAACCTTGCCGGGGGGACAGTGAATTATTCCTAAACCCTTCAGCTGGGCCTGAAAATCCTTCATTATTCCTAAACCCTGCCCCTAAATCCTTCAGCTGAGCCTGAAAATCCTTCAAAAGCAGACCCACAGAGGTGTCTGCTGAGCTTTTTTTTTACTCAGTAGCATTTAGTTAAAGCCAAAGTCTTGTGAGCGAGCAGCAATAAGAGCAGCTGCTTAATTTGGTTGTTATCTTTGTGTGGGAAAGGAGAGCTCTCATGTCTCATGGAAAACTTGGAAGAGAAGTGAATCCAGCAGGGCTGTTAAATCATTCTGTATCTCTGCAATCTCTCCCCTGCAATAAATTGGAATTAGAATGAAACCGTGGGGGAGCTGCTGGTTGAAAACTGAAATGGCTGAAGAGGGGGGAAAAGGAAAAAAACCAAAATCCAAGTGGAGTTTTTCTTTTGGCACCCAGGGAAGAGCTTGGCTGGTGAACCTGGGATATTCGGGAGCTGGGTGGAAACTCCTTTTGTTGTTGCTGGCATTGTCAGTGGCACCAGGAGCAGGCCTGTGCCCATTGGTTTTTTTCTTTTTTTTTCCTTTTTAAATCCAGAATCCCACTTTTCCAGAGTGCTGGATTGGAGGAGCTGCTCTGCTGGAGCTTCCAGCAGGATTTGGGGAAGGAAGGGTTGGATTGCTCAGCCAGGGGAAGGGAGGGAGAGCTGGATGGGGCTGGCAGGGAGGAGCAGGAGCAGGAGGGAATGGGAGTTCCTGGCAGCTGAGGGGGTGTTGTGGCTGGAATTCCAGGGGAAAGGATGGAATTTCCCTGGTGGAATTCTGTGAGGAAGGCTGGAATTCCATGGGAAGGGCTGGAATTTCCCTGCTGGAACTCTGTGAGGAAGGCTGGAATTCCAGGGCGAAGGCTGAAATTTCCCTGCTGGGATTCCATGGGGAGAGGCTGGAATTCCATGGGGAAAGGCTGGAATTTCAGGGGGAAAGCTGGAATTCCAAGGGGAAGGCTGGAATTTCCCTACTGGATTTCCAGAGGAAAGGCTTGAATTCTGTGGGAGAGGCTGGAATTCTACGGGAAAGGCTGGATTTCCATGGGAAGGGCTGGATTTCCATGGGAAGGGCTGGAATTCCATGGGAAAGGCTGGATTTCCATGGGAAGGGCTGGATTTGCAGGAGAAAGGATGAAATTTCCCTGCTGGAATTCTGTGGGAAAGGCTGGATTTGGAGGAGAAAGGCTGAAATTTCTCTGCTGGGATTCCACGGGAAGAGCTGGAATTCTGTGGGAAGGGCTGGGATTCCATGGGAAAGGCTGGATTTCCATGGGAAAGGCTGGATTTCCATGGGAAGGGCTGGAATTCCATGGGAAAGGCTGGATTTCCATGGGAAGGGCTGGAATTCCATGGGAAAGGCTGGGATTCCATGGGAAGGGCTGGATTTGCAGCGGAAAGGCAGAAATTTCCCTGCTGGGATTCCACGGGAAGGGCTGGAATTCCGTGGGAAAAGGCTGGAATTCCATGGGAAGGGCTGGATTTGCAGGAGAAAGGATGAAATTTCCCTGCTGGAATTCTGTGGGAAAGGCTGGATTTTCAGGGGAAAGGCAGAAGTTTCCCTGCTGGGATTCCACGGGAAGAGCTGGAATTCCGTGGGAAAAGGCTGGAATTCCACAGGAAGGGCTGGATTTGCAGGAGAAAGGCTGAAATATCCCTGCTGGGATTATGTAGGAGAGGCTGGAATTCCACGGGAAGGGCTGGATTTGCAGCGGAAAGGCAGAAATTTCCCTGCTGAAATTCCATGGGAAAGGCTGGATTTCCATGGGAAGGGCTGGATTTGCAGGAGAAGGGCTGAAATTTCCCTGCTGGGATTATGTGGGAGAGGCTGGATTTCCATGGGAAAGGCTGGAATTCCATGGGAAAGGCTGGGATTCCATGGGAAGGGCTGGATTTGCAGCGGAAAGGCAGAAATTTCCCTGCTGGGATTCCACGGGAAGGGCTGGAATTCCGTGGGAAGGGCTGGGATTCCATGGGAAAGGCTGGGATTCCATGGGAAAGGATGGATTTCCATGGGAAGGGCTGGAATTCCAGGGGAAAGGCTGGATTTCCATGGGAAGGGCTGGAATTCCATGGGAAAGGCTGGGATTCCATGGGAAGGGCTGGATTTGCAGCGGAAAGGCAGAAATTTCCCTGCTGAAATTCCACGGGAAGGGCTGGAATTCCTTGGGAAAAAGCTGGAATTCCGTGGGAAAGGCTGGAATTCCACGGGAAGGGCTGAAATTCTGTGGAAAAGGCTGGAATTCCACAGGAAGGGCTGGATTTGCAGCGGAAAGGCAGAAATTTCCCTGCTGGGATTCCACGGGAAGGGCTGGGATTCCATGGGAAAGGCTGGATTTCCATGGGAAAGGCTGGATTTCCATGGGAAGGGCTGGAATTCCATGGGAAGGGCTGGATTTCCATGGGAAAGGCTGGATTTCCATGGGAAGGGCTGGAATTCCATGGGAAAAGCTGGGATTCCACGGGAAGGGCTGAAATTCTGTGGGAAAGGCTGGAATTCCATGGGAAAGGCTGTGATTCCATGGGAAAGGCTGGGATTCCACGGGAAGGGCTGGGATTCCACGGGAAGGGCTGGATTTGCAGCGGAAAGGCTGGAATTTCCCTGCTGGGATTCCACGGGAAGGGCTGGAATTCCGTGGGAAAAGGCTGGAATTCCATGGAAAAGGCTGGAATTCCGTGGGGAAAGGCTCTCACAGGTGGTTTCCCTGCCTTTGCAGACTCCCATCCTGCTGACTCCCAGCCCTCTGCTCTCCAGCATCCACTTCTGGAGCACCCTGAGCCCCGTGGCTCCTCTCAGCCCTGCCAGGTTGCAAGGTGCTAACACCCTCTTCCAGGTGAGTGCCACGCTCCTTTCTCCAGGGATTTCCACTCCCTTCCCCAGCACACCTGCAGGGATCACTTATTCCCAATCTTTGCAGCAGAAATAAAACAGGAGTTGTTGCTTCCTACCCCTTTTGAGAGCGTTAATTTCAGTTTTTTTTACTCAGGATATTGTAAATGTTGGTGTTTCAGGGATGGTTGAAATTCACTGCAGCACAGACTGCTTTAGAGAGAGATTACTTTTCTTTTTTAGGTCTGTTCTTCCTGTAAAAATTTCCTCCCCGTAACTTTTTTTTTTTTTTTTTTTTTTTTGGTTGGGATTTTCCTGAATTTTGAGATTTTCCACTCTATTGGTTGTTCCAGTCATTCCTGATGAGAAATATTAATTAATCTCACAACTAATGAGGAGAAAGAGTGTGTGTGTGATCTCTGTGATAATGTGTGGCACAGTTTTTGATGATTTTTTTTATGGAAGAAATCCATAAAATTCCTCCCTGTGAGGCTGCCACAGTTGCCCAGAGAAGCTGTGGCTGCTTCTGGATCCCTGGAAATGTCCAAGGCCAGGGTTTTTTTTTACTATATAGGAAAAAATCCACTATATTTAAGAAAAAAAAACTCCTTTATTTGTAATTCTCATGTTTTTCCCTCACACTTCCACTCTGGCACTGGAATTACCACATTTGCTGCCTGAATTTGCTGAGGCAAAGGGTAGATTTGAACCAATTTTGATTAAATTTTCATTCCATTCCATTGAAATGAAAGAACTTAATGAAATCTTCTGGGCCGGGATCTGACATCTCCATGGAGATGAAGGAAGTTCCTCATCTGTGCCACGAGGATAGGGAATAAACAAGGAGGGCTGAAATGGCACCGGATATTTCAGCCTGGAAACAGCTGATCATTAACTGAGGGGCACTTTACACCCTGTTTTCCTCACAACCTGCATTAAAGTCACGTTTTAATGAGGATATGGGGCAGTGCTCAGCTCAGGGGTCACTGTGACACCGCTTGGCGTTAAAAAATAAATTAAAAGTGAGAAGCCAGGAGCATCCTTGATATCTGAGCTGGTTTTTCTTTGTTTTGTTGTTGCATTTGGGTTTGTTTTTTTTTTTTTTTTTTTGTGCACAGACACTGGAGGAGCAGTGGGTTTTTTGATGATTCTTGTTTTATCTCTTAGTTCCCATCAGTGCTGAACAGTCACGGCCCATTTACGCTCTCTGGACTGGATGGACCCTCCACCCCCGGCCCCTTTTCCCCGGATCTCCAGAAGACATAGCACATGGAATTCCTGCAAAAGGACACCCTGGCCAGCAAGGCAAAGATGGGACACTTCCCTTCAACCACCTTTTTTTTAAAAACGAGCAGTTTGTAATTCCACAGAGGTTCTCGACGCTCGTAGTCGTTGCCATTCCCGAATCAAAAAAAAAAAAAAAAAAAAAAAAAAAAAAAAAAAAAAAAAGCAGCCTTTTTTTTGCAAAAATTCCCCCTTTTTTTGGAAGAACCCAGGTTGGGAATGTATATGCAAACGCCTTAATAGGAGCTGCAGCTCCAGTCTCTTCTCCTCCTCGGTTTGGAAGGTTTTTCCCCCGTGTCCAAAAGGAATTTTGGGTGATGTTGCAGCAACTGAGTCTGCACTGACTGCAGCAAACAGCACCAGAGGAGGCTTTTCTCTGTGACTCTTGGAAAACAACAAACAAACCCCTCTGTTCTTCTGCTTCCTGTGCTCAGCAAGGAGAGCCCTGAATCCTGATGGAAGCTGGCATTCCAGGAAAAGTTTGGGAATGGGGTGTGTGCTGTCAGCTCTGCCCCGGGGGCACCAGAACTTGTACGGCAACAAAAGCAGCCAGGGCTTTTCTGCTGCCTGTTGTCTCTTTTTTTTTTTTTTTTTTTTTTTCCTTTTGCAGGGAGAAAAAAATTTTTTTTCAAGGATTTATTTCAAGTTTATGTCCAGGACAATTCCGTGGAGCCCCTGGGAGAAGAGGTGGGGCTGGATTTTGGATGCTTCCCTGCCCTCCTTCCCACCCCGTGAGCGGCTGGGATGAGCTCCTTTCACTTCTCACAGAGTTTTTGAATGCTGGAGTCCAAACATTTCTTGTGCCAGAGCCTGGCAGCTCCCTGCTGGATCAGCAGCATGGGAGGGTTTTCCCTGCCGTTTTGGGGGATTTTCCCTGGGTTTTTTGGGGGATTTTCCCTGGGTTTTTTGGGGGATTTTCCCTGGGTTTTTAAGGGAGGTTGCTGCCTGACCTGCAATTCCAGAGCCCAGCAGGGTGAGTGAGAACAGCAACATCCCAGCATTAGTGTTGCTCCTCTTTTCCCCACAGTTCTGGAAAAGCTTCCTGCTTTTCCCCACGTGGAAAAGCTCCTCTTTTGCCAGCTCTCACCCCAGGTTTTGCAGTGGAGCTGTTGATTTATTTTTTTGGAGGGAGCACTGACCCCAAAGCAGGCTGAGGGGTTCCACGGGGTTCGAGCTCGTGGTAAATCTGCTTTCACCTCCTTGGTGTCCTGGATTAATAATGCAGGATTGTTTTCCAGAGCCCTTGGAGGTGAGATGGAATTTGTAGGTGGATTTTTACACCTCAGGAGGCCTTGTAAGAAAACTGAGGGGTGAAAAGAATGAGCGCTGCTCCTCTCTCAGCCCCTCGGTCTGGGTGTGTTGGGCTGTGGGTCCGTGTCCTTCCAATGTGGAGCATCTGATGTCAGGCAGCAACTTCTGGGTTTGAGCTGGGGGGTCTCAGAGGATCTTCCCCATAAAATATTCCCAGAAAACAGATGGAGACATCTCTTTCCTTCAGCATCCTCCGAGCTGCCATGAGCAGAGGAAGATTTTTCCCCTCTCCAGCACGAGGAGCTGACAGTGTTTGCTGTAAATACTGCACCTAGTCCATGGATAAGTGGTGAACTCAAACTTTTCCAGAGGTTTTTTTTCCTTCTGCCACTTTTGCAGGCTTGGAATTCCCTTTAAAGCCACAACACCCAGGACTTTTCTTTTCCTGCAGTGATGTTCCCTTTCTATATCCTGCCATTGAGATACAGAAAAACCACTTTTGTGTGTTCCTGACGTGACACCTGGGACAGGTGGGTGGAACAGAGTCGCTTTTTTTGGGCATTGTTCACCTGCCCAGGGGAAAAATGGGAGAAAAAAATATTCCTTTTTCAGGTGGAGAAGCAGGGAGTGAGCTCATGGAGTGACCTGTCTTCCTGTTGGCTCCTGTCAGAGGCAAAAAATGCTTCACATTTAGACATCAGCAGATGCAGGAGGAAGTTCCTGCGCCAGCAGCTCTTAAAATGTGCAATATTGACCTTTTGTTTTAATTTAATTTTTTATTTTTGAAATGCAGAAGCGAAGCTGCAGGTGATCATGAAGAGCAGGCATCTGGAATTTTTTTTTTTCTTGGTTTGGTTTGCATGTTTGGAGCCTGCTCTGGGAAATTTCTTGAGCTATGTATAAATAGCAGCACTTTGGTTGGTTCAGGTTGGCCAATTTTATGCCTACCAAATACGTGGACTTTTGACATTTGCAGGCTGGGATTCGAATTGAAAATTCACGAATGATGAGCACTAAAAACTTGCAATTTAATTGCTTCCCTTCCCCCTTGTTCCCCTGTGGAGAAAAGCCAAGTTTAGCTGTTGAAAATTTGTGCACTTAATTCTTTGTGAGCTTTTATGGCTTTGGGCAGAGGGTCAAGCCCAAAAAAAAAAATGTTCTTTGTGGGCTCCTGCTCCTCTCCAAGAAGCTTCCCAAAATTGCTGTGCCACAGAGATCCGGGTTTTCCTGTGGGAATGCTGAGTTCCTGTGGAAGTGCAGCCAGGATGGGAAGGTTCCCACCAGGTAAAACCCAGCAGGCAGGGAAAAAAAAAAAAAAAAAAAATCTGAATGAGAAGCTCAGGAGGCAGCTGGGAAAGCTCATGGATAAAGGGAGAGGAGGTGGGAGAGGAGCAGCTTTTGCTGCCTTTTCTCCACTGCAATTTTCAGGTCACTGAAGGGAATTTTTCCTTGTGCTTGTGCTGCCTGATGGGGCACACTGAGTGACAGGGAGCTGCCAGCTTTTCCTGGATCACATTCCTGACAGAGCCTCCCTGGGGGCTCCGTTCTGTCACTGCTGGTTCTTTAGGTCACTTCAGGAGCAGTTTTGTGCAGCTCCTCACAACTTGTTTTTAATTTAGCCTAGGGCAGGTGGGGTTAGAGTAGATTCTGTTTTAGTTCTGTACCGTGGTGATTTATTAAAAAAAAAAAAAATATATTAAAATGCAGCATTACAGAAGCTTTTTTTCTTAGGTTCCTGTTGCTGGAGTAGCCTTGGTTGTGTGGAATGCTTGGTAATTTTTTGCATCAGTTCTTTCCTGGCTGGCTTGGGTTTTGTGGAAGGTCAAAGCATTTGGAAGAAAAAGCATTTTGGTAGAACAAAAGAGTTTGGTAGAAGACAGACAAGAACCCAGCATCCCCCCCCCCCCAGCTTCTGGAGATGGGAATAATTCCCTAAGATTCAAAAATCTGGTAGGATTTAGGGGCATGGGAGCTGAACTCGTGTCTTGCTTCTGGGAATCTCTTGGATTTTTGGTTTCTTTTTCCACGGGGAGCTGCTGCTGCTGCCTGGGCCATGGCTCTGTTTGGGATCCTGCATTTGCAGGGGAGCAGCCCCTGCAAGCAGAAAAATGGCCCATGGTTATGGAACCCTTGGTGTTCTGTCTTCCCTGGGAAGGTGATCCTGGTAAAAAGAGGGTGATGGAGGAATTCTGGGGTTTTTTTTAGCAGCAGCTTTAGGTTTAGAGCTTTGTTGCAGACCTGTCCTCAGCAGGGGATGTGATTCCTGTGCCCAGATTTTGGCACATTCGAGCTCTGTTTTGCAATAGGTCAGGAAGGGAAAAATTCCTGGAGTTGGCCAATTCCTTGTTTTCACTTGGAGCATCCCAAGGCTTCAGGACCCGTGGAATCTTTGGGATGATGGAGTGGTGTGTGAGAACAGGAGGGCTTTGGTTGGGATCATTTCCCCCTCTGATGCATTTTCAAACCTCAGCTAGCTCACAAATGGAATATTTGGGGTTTTGAATGTTCATTCTGAGGGCAGTGAAGCTGCTGAGGTGCAGATCTCCCTTCCCCAGCTTCCCCCAGCCCGGGGAGCTGCATCCCTGTGGGATTCCCTGGAGATTCCAGCTGGGATGGAGTGAAGGGCCCTGCTCCCCTCCTGGAGCTTTTCCTCCAGCTCAGATCACAACCTGCAGCTCTGCCCCTCTCTTGTGGGTTTATTCATTTATCATTTATTGACCTTTTTTTTTGGTTTTTTTTGCTCCTGTTTCCTGGCAGTTTTTGATGTGCTCTGCAGTTGAACCTCTCCCATTTTTAGGGCAGATTTGTTTCCAGTCCACCTCAGTGTTGTACCGAGGGCCTCTCTTGGTGTTGTCCTCTCTGGAAATCAACCTCAGCAGTGGGTCAGGGAATGATGTTAAAATCCACAGGTACTTAACAACTTTTTGAGTTGTGGGTGACTATTTTGGTTTGTTTCCTTCCTCAGCTCTGTGAGGAATAGAATCTGGAAGAGTAAAAATGGGGAAAAAAAAAAAAAAAGAAAAAGAAGAAGAAACCTTTTTGGCCTTTGAGTGGTGGGGTGGTTTTGTCTTAAAAATCAGAGTGGGTGTTGCAAGCAGCCCCTGAGAGGAGCCCAGAATCCCTGAATATTCCCTCAGGAGCTCTCCAGGATGTTTGACAAGGCTGGTGCTGCCTAAACAGAGGCGTTTATGGCTTGATTTGGAGTTAATTAAGCAGCAATTAGCAGTGGCTGCTGAGTGTGAGCAGATCCAGGGCGGTGGGACAGGCTGGAGCTGCTGGGATCACAGCTGGCAGAGGAAGATTTTGGGATCAAATGCAGGGACAGTTTTGTGTCCCTTTGCCTTGGGGAATGCTTGTTCCCCTCTGGTTTTAGAGCTGAGAAGTTGGTTTGGAATAATAAAGCTAGGGGTAAAAAATCAAAAAAAATCAAAAAAGGGAGAAAATTCCAGGGAAACACAGCAGTCCTGTGTGAGGTCAGGGCAGCTGGAATTCATCTGGGGGTGAATCCTTCTCCAGCAGGAATTCTGGGAGGCCAGAATCCTGGGAATCAGCACACATCCAGCAGCAGCTCCAGCTCCCCTGGGCTGGGCAGCTTTTTGTGTCTTGGAGGGATTTAAATCAATTTAAAATCCATTTTTAGCCACTGCAGCGCCCCCATCCAGCTGTGTGCTGTTCACTCCTGGAGTGCACATCTGGTTTGGGAAGGTGATTTTGGCAGCTGCTCCAACTTCCCTGGGCTGGGCAGGTTTTTTTGGGTGTGTCTTGGAGGGATTAAAATCAATTTAAATCCATTTTTTAGCCACTGCAGCACCCCCATGCCATCCAGCTGTGTGCCAGTGCTGTCCTGCTCATTCCTGAGGCATTTTTGGGGCACAGAATTCCACTGGGAGCAAGGGAGGGGGAGAGGTGGCTCTGGCCAGAGAGAAATCCTTGGGAATGGAACCAAATCTTCCTCCAGAGGCTGATTTTAGTCAGGAGGACAAAGCAGAGGAGGCACCAGGGCAGTGCTGCCCCTTCCTGTCGGGATTCCCTGAAGGGCTCAGAGCAGAAAGGGGAAATTTTGGGTTTGCTGTCAGTAAATCCTGAACTGAGGGATTTTATTCCTGCCTTTATGCCAGGAACAAGCAGGAAAATCAGGAGAATGTGCTCCCTGCAGGTTGTTTTTCTGTCTGACCACAGGTGGGCAGGGCCCTGTTTATCCCTGGATATTCCCAGATTTTTGCTGTTGGACCAGCAAAATGTCTGCTTCCTATAAATTATTTTGGAACAAAACCACCCTAAAACTGGCAAAAAATGAATTTTGTTTCCACCTCCCAAAGAAAGCAGCAGATTTTGCTTGTGGAGCTCTTCCAGGCAATGATGAGAAGCACGCTCAGAGCTGAAAAATTGTAAATTTTTTTTTTAGATTCCTCAGTGTTTAAGTCTGCCTGGAGCACACGTGGCTCATGCCTGGCAGGATGTGTTCCCAAAAATCCATATAAATATCCCCATCCTCCCTCTGAGCAGATTCTGCACTCTGCAGTCGCCACTTTGAAATATTTTGCACTCCCTTGGGAGGTTTTTTTTGGGGTTTTTTCCTTCTCTTTTAGCACTCCTAAACCAATCCTGCCCCAGCGTGCACTCGTGAGTTGCCAAAGGTTTTATTTTTTTTTGACGTCGTTGGTTGCCACATCTGAAAAAGAAAAAAAAAAAAAAGAAAAAAGGGTCTTAAATGTGTTTTTGAGTAGTTTTGTGTGCATGGAACAAAAGTTTGGGCTTGATTTCAGAGATGTCTCTGCTGAGGTTGTGCTGCAGGAGGATTTCATCTCAAAGCAGGGCTGGAACAGGAGAATCCTGACCCTTTGGAAATCAGGGATCCGAGTGGAGGCAGCGAGGAGAGGCTGGAGCTGATTCCAGAGCCCATTTCAGCAGTGCTGTACCAATAACTGGAAGCTCTTGTTTATTTTTTTTTCCTCTTTTCTTTCCTTTGGGGGTGATTTTTCTGTGTTTTTTGGAACACAGGGGTGGCCTGTGCATGATTCCTGGGGTGTGCTGTGTGCTGGGGTGGGGGGCTCCAATATTCCAACCCCTGGCTTTGCTCTCAGCTCCTTGGGATGTGTTTTGGGGTTGGTTTATTTTGATTTTTCCCTAGCATGTCCTAACCCCTCCAAGCTTTGAGACTAGAATTGTGTTGACTTTTTTTTTTTTTTTTAATTCTCTGTCGTTGTTGTGCTGTTGTTCAGTTGCACAGAGGTTTTTTTTTTCCTATGTATAAAATATACTTTTGAAACGTTTCATTCTCTGTGAACAGGGTTGAGATTTTATTCTTTGTAGCTTTGAAAAAGAACCTAAAAATTCCCTTTTCCAACCTGTTTTGTAGCCTGTTGCAGTGTTACCAGATGGCCTTATGTACGTCACAGTGCTTTGTGATGGGTACAGTAGCACATTTAATGCTTCTTCCCCTCTGTTTTTTAGAGCTGAGAAGTTGATTTGGAATAAAAAAGCCTGGAGGGGGGTGGAAAAAAAGGGAAAAATTCTAGGGAAACACAGTGGTCATGTCCTCTAAAGGAGATCAGGGCAGCTGGAATTCATCATCCTTCTCCAGCAGGAATTCTGGGAGGCCAGAATCCTGGGAATCAGCACACATCCAGCAGCAGCTGCTCCAGCTCCCCTGGGCTGGGCAGGGGTTTTTTTGTGTCTTGGAGGGATTTAAATCAATTTTAAATCCATTTTTAGCCACTGCAGCACCCCCATCCAGCTGTGTGCTGTCCTGTTCATTCCTGGAGTGCACATCTGGCTCAGGAAGGTGATTTTGGGGTGGGTTCCTTGCTGGAATTTTGGGTTCCTTTGGAATTTTCAGGCTGAGCTGGGTTCTTGGCAGTTCTTTTTTTTCGGGGAGCTGGGAGCAGATCCCTCCCTCTGGAACTCTGGGCTGGAGTTTTACCTTTCCCACTTTGACCTTGCTGGGATTTTCAGAACAATCCGTGGGGAAAACTCCCCTGAAAGGAGCAGAAGGGGGAACGTTTCCAGTGGCTCTTTCCAGAACAGAGTTGCATTTTTCTTTTCTCTATAAATATATATATATATATAAATAAATATATATATATAGTACAAATTCAAGAGGCAAAGTTATGTTGTAGTGAGTGTCTGAAACTTCCTACACTGGAGACTTTTCTGGACAAGACAACTGTAAAAGTCACCCCTTGTTCCAGCTAGGTGACCCTGCCTGGGACAGAATTGCTTCTCAGTCTAACTTTTTATTTTTAAATACCTTATTAGAGTATCTTAATGCCATTGTGTTTAAAAAAAAAAAAACAAACAAACAAACAAAAAAAAAGCTGGTATGTAATGCAAGTACATAAATAGCCAAAGTTTTCAGTAATTGTTCAGTGTTACTAAATTTTGCTTTTATTTAACCTTCTGAGATAACATTTAGGAAGACCTTCAGCGTGTAAAATCATCCTGAAAATTCAAAGTATGAGCAACTGCATTAGGGCAGGGATGGAGTTGTTTGAGCACATTTCAGGTTTGAATACAAGTGGGAGGCAAAGTTTTTTAAGATGCAAAATTTCCTTTGCGCTGTCCTGACACTTCAAAGTGACAAACGCTGCTTTGGCAGTGGCTCTTTGGGAATTGTTATTCAAACATCACGAAGGTCTTTCCTGAGAAATCAGGTGACTTTTTTCTATTGCTTCGATTTTTGTGCAAAAAAAAAAAAAAAAACCAACAACAAAATAAAAATAAAAAAATCAATGTATTGCAATCTTTTTTTTTTTTTAATGGGGTGGGAATAGTTAAAGAAAACTATTTTATGTAAGAACTGACAGAGGGATTTTGCTTTGTATAATGCAAGCTGGCTTTAAAAAAAGCATTGTAGCAAATTATTCAAGTCAATCATATGTTAATAGTTATGTGCAACCAGACATGCAAAACAATTGTATTTTTTTAAATAAATATTTTTAACAAAGTTTCTGCTCATTTGACTATTTTTTTTTTTTTTTACTTTCAGTAGAGAAAATAGAAAGTTACAGCTGCAGGGGATGTGATAAGGAGGGAGTTCATCAGACTTTGAGGTAAATTGTATTTTAAAGTGTTTTGCTAAATCAGGTGCTATTCTGGTGAAAATTCCCTTAAAATAGGATTTTTTTTCCCCTCTAAGTAGCCAAAATGGAGGTTGGAATTACCGAGGCAAATAAATGTGATGGTGGATTTTACCTGAGGAGAGATTGAGCTCTGTTCTACCAAAGCTGCCAGCCCTGCTGTGACACAAGCTGAGGAGGTTCCTTCCCAAATTTTGGTGCTCATTTCCTCCCAGCAGGGCCCAGGGACGCTCTCGTGCTGGGAGGGGCTCAAGGCAGGACAGATTGAGGGTTTATTTTGCTGTAAATGGGATTTTGCAGTCTGTGGGTGTTTTATTCCTGGTGGTTTATTCTGGGCAGGTCCAGGAGAGGAACAGTGGCATCCTGTGGAGCTGGGGAAGAATTACAGCCCGAGTGGGGCTGGAATGGAACTGGGATCAAATCCCAGAAGGGTTTGGGATGGCAGCATCTTAAAAACCTCCTCATTCTAGGGCAGGGACATCCCCCCATCCCAGGGTGCTCCAGCCTGGCCTGGAATTCGGTTTAGTTTCAGTACAGGATCACAGAAGAGATTCCAGCTGTGGGATTGGAGACAGGAGGGGGTCCCTGAAGTCCAGGGATGAGCTAAACCCAGAATTCAGCTGCACTGACCCCATCCAAACTCACCTTGAGGGAGGAAAATGGCAATTCAGCAGCTCCAGGCTCTGTTCTACAGGAGTTGGTGGAGATACTGAATGGCAGGGAAGAGCTGCTGCTTGGAAAAATGGACATTTCCCAGAGAATCCGTGGCTGCCCCATCCCTGGAAGTGTCCAAGGCCAGGCTGGAGCAACCTGGGACAGTGGGAGCTGTCCCTGGCCATGGAATGAGGAGGTTTTTAAGATCCTGCCATCCCAAACCCTTGTGGGATTTGATTCCAACCCTAGCAGAGATTCCAACCCCAGAGCAGATCCCATTCAGGCTCTTTGGGATTTAAGGTCTCTCCCAACCCAAACCATTCCACAACTCTTCAAATGCCAAAACCAGTTTAATTAAAAAAACAAAACAAAACAAAAACAAAAAAAACCCAAAACAAACCAAAACAACCCACCTGTTAGATTTTAATTTTATGAGTTTGAGAACTGGAGGTGTTGGAATGAGTCCAGTCAGGGAGCAATTAGCAATCAATCACCTTTAATTAAACACTGCTTTATATACACACGTACATATGTACATCACATACAGCAGTTCAAGCAAGGAGTTGCATCCACAGCCACTCCTGGCAGGAGGAGCTTGACATTCCCCAAAATTCCAGTCCTTTCCTGGTGGCTGGGACAGGCCATGCGTGGGCTGTGGGAGTACCTTACACAAGGCACCTGGATGAGGAGATTGCACAGGTGAAGCAGCTGGAGCCTGGCTCCCAAAAAAACAACAACAACAACAACAAAAAAAATCCCTTCTCTCTTGGAGCTTGGCTTGGAAGTTGGAAATAAAACCAACATTAAAATAAGACACTGCAGCTGGAGCAGCTCGAGGAGTGACTTAAAGCAAAACGAACCAGCACAGCTCATTCTTGACTTAAAAAAAAAAAAAAAAAAACAACAAAAAAACAGAGAAACCCCGCCCAAAAAAAAAGAAAAAAAAATTAAAAAAAGCAAATGATTACTTAAAATCATTTCAGAGGCCTGAGCATGCTGAGTAAGACACTGTTTAGAGTGTGGAATATACAGGAATTAAGTGTGCAAATAAGAGACAGGCCCTGCTACCTGTGTGCACCTGGGGGGCTCTGCCACTGTGGGGCTTCTCCACTTTGGAAGGATCAAGGGAGGTGACACAGAATTGGTCACAAAAATAAATTAAAACCCAGGATTGTGCTGCAAATTCGAGGGGGTTCCTGTGCACCACAGGCCAGAAATAAAATCTGTTCAATGCAGCGACCGAGCCAGGACACATTCAGTCTTGGATGAGGAACAGAGAGCAGCTTTTCCTTCCCACCCTCTGTCCTGAGCAGGTAAAAAAAGTTCATTTGCAGGAGAAAAAAAGTTCATTTTCAGGAGGAAAAAAAGTTCATTTGCAGGAGGAACTGCTGTGCAAACATCCCTGCTTTTAGTCCCAGGATCAGGCTGGCACTCGCAGGATTTTTGGCACAACCCCCCGTGCTCAGCTCGACATTTTGGGCTTGATTTCCTCGATTCTGCCTTACCCCACCTACTGTGCTTTTGATTGCAGAGAACTTGCATGATTCAGTTCATTAAATGTGAAATCACCCTGGGGAGGAATGCTTAACTGGGGCTGGGTTTATTGCTTGTGCAGAGCTGGGCCCTCCCTCAGCGCTGGTACTGCCCCGTGTCCTCGGGCACTGCTGCTTTCCCAGGGGAGGCCTCGTCCAGCTCTGCAAAAGATTCATTCAACATTTCACCTCAGTGGACACATTTATTAACATTAAAGGGGATGGGTGTGAGGTTTTCCCCTCAGGAATGTTGTTATTCCATCACCCCCCCACATCCCCACCATGTCCAGGCCTTCCCTGGGCACCTCCAGGGATGGGGGCTCCACCTTCCAGGGCACTTCCAATGTTTAACAACCCTTTCCATGAGGAAATTCCTGCTGGTGTCCACCCTGAGCCTCCCCAGCACAGCCCGAGGCCGTTCCCTCTCCTCCTGTCCCTGTTCCCTGGGATAAGATCCCAAATCCCCCCCGGCTGTCCCCTCCTGGCAGGGAGTTGTGCAGAGCCAGAAATTCCCCCTGAGCCTCCTTTTCTCCAGGCTGAGCCCCTTCCCAGCTCCCTCAGGACTCTCCAGACCCTTCCCAGCTCCCTCAGGACTCTCCAGACCCTTCCCAGCTCCCTCAGGACTCTCCAAACCTTTCCCCATCGCCCTCAGGACTCTCCAAACCCTTCCCATCTCCCTCAGGACTCTCCAAACCCTTCCCAGCTCCCTCAGGACTCTCCAGACCCTTCCCAGCTCCCTCAGGACTCTCCAAACCCTTCCCAGCTCCCTCAGGACTCTCCAAACCCTTCCCATCTCCCTCAGGACTCTCCAAACCCTTCCCAGCTCCCTCAGGACTCTCCAAACCCTTCCCAGCTCCCTCAGGACTCTCCAAACCCTTCCCATCTCCCTCAGGACTCTCCAAACCCTTCCCAGCTCCCTCAGGACTCTCCAAACCTTTCCCCATCTCCCTCAGGACTCTCCAGACCCTTCCCCATCTCCATTCCTTTCCCAGCCCCTCAAACTGGGGGCCCAGAACTGGTGTGACCCCACCAGTGCCCAGCACAGCCCAAGCCACACCTGGACGTTTTTTTTTTTGCCTGCCCCACTCTGCTCCTTTTGTATAAAAACAACCAGCAGCTCCAGACCGAGGTGATAAATCAAAAATCCTTTATCAGTGAGGCTTTTTCCAGAGCCTGACAGCTGCCCTCGGATGGCAGCCCTGCTTATTCCCTGGATTTCAGCCAGGGAACAGCCCAGGGAAGCTGGTGCTGTCTGTGATTCCTGCTTTTTTCCCTGCCTTCTCCAGCAGAAAAGAAAGCAAACCCTGAGCTGTGGCTGCCAAGGCTTTGTGGGCAAGACAAAGCAGGAAAAGGAGAGAGGAAGCAGCAGTAAAATAAACATTTCCTTGCATTTTGCTGGAATCTCTGGAGTGAGGCTGGTGCTGCCCTTGCTCCCATCCCAAAGCAGGGCTCGGGGCTGGGGCTCCCTTACCTGGGCAGGGCTTGGGGTACATCCTGTGGAAAAACACCAGCAGGGCGTAGAAGGTGAAGGCCAAGCATCCAAAGATCATCCCACAGACCAGGAAACTGTAGCTGCCCCGATCGTGGATAATCTGCAGTGGGATGGGAAATTAAAAAAGGGATCAGACATCACTCAGCTTCCTGGTGGATCATCAGGGTGATAACCCAGGGCTCAGGCAGTGCCCAGAAGCAGAACTGACTCAAAATTTCCAAGTTTATTTTGGGTTTTGCCACCTCCTGGCTACTCACCGAGCCCACCAGCAGCTGCAGCACCATCTCTCCAATGCCAGCTCCTGTCACCAGCACGGTGGTGGCACAACCTGCAAGGAAACAGGGCAAGGGGTGGTGGCAGCAGGGCTGGCACAGCCAGCAGGGCCACCCTGTGTGCTCCTTTAAAGCTTTTCCGTGGATCTCACCACACAAAAGTCACGATGTATATTCCCACTTAATGCTGAAAATGCCTCTGCAGACCTGCAGTAGTGCAGAAAGGCGGAAGTAAAAAAAAAAGTAAAAAAAAAGTAAAAAAGTAAAGTAAAAAAAAAAAGTAAAAGTAAAGTAAAAAAAAAGTAAAATAAAAGTTAAAAAAAGTAAAAGTAAAGTTAAAAAAAAGTAAAATAAAAGTTAAAAAAGTAAAAGTGAAGTAAAAAGTAAAGTAAAAAAAAATCAAAAGTTGAAGTAAAAATATTTCAATCCGCTGTCGCCTGTCTGTGCTGGCAGAGCTGATGGTGCCTCTTGCTGGAAAGGTTTTTGTTTTTCTGTCCCACTGCCCTCGAGACAGAGGCTGGCAGGGGAGCTGGCCGGGCTCTGGGCTTCCCAGCTCTGGTGATGTTTTCAGAACCATCTCCCTCCAAAGCAACTCCTGCCACTCCCTGAGCTCCCCAAACCAAGGCTGGATCCCTGCCCGGGCTCTTTATTCATCAGCAAAGCACAGAACTGGACACTTCCCTGCAACAATCCTGCTGTAAAAGCAAACCTGAACTCCCAGGCCTCTTGAGGGAGGAGGGAAGGAGCTGAAAGAAAGGGGATGGGATGTGAAAATGCACCTGGTTGAATGGCAGCTCACCTTTGTACTGCAGGATGTCCTCGGTGTAGGCCAGCATGCTGGGGAAGGTGCTGCTGAGGAACAGCCCCAGGGATGCCGTGCCCACAAACAGGAAAACCACGCTGGAGGAGAAAATCAGGAGCAGCAGGAAGGTGATGAGGACCCCGACCTGCGAGCAGCACCCACAAAAATCAGTCAGAAAAAATGCTGAGTGCGACAGGGTCTAGAGTTTGGTCTCAATAGGAAATGCTCTGGGAGAGAAAAGGCAAAAGGGCATTTATTTTTAATGGGAAATAGTCTGGAAGAGAAAATATGCTGAGGAAAAAAAAAAAAAAAAATCACTGTTTGAGAAACTGAATGGCCAAAGAAAATCCATCTGGCTTTAAAGAATTTGCTGATTTTCATTACATAATTTGGTAACTGAGTCTTAATTTCATTATGTAGAAACTTAAGGTTTTATTGGAAAAATATACTTTTAAATATAATAGTACCTTCCACAATATTTACATGTCTTAATCACTAATAATTCTTTATTCTGCTGAGTAAGACTAAAGTCACTCTCAATAATTACAGAATTAACTCTCAATAACTGCTCAGAAAGCAGCCACAGCATTAAAGCCAAAGAGACAACTGCATTTAAATCAACTTTCCCTCGCCTCTGGCTTGTAGGGGAAATAACCAAAAACTCCGGGAAAAGCCCGAGTGATCCAGGGCAGAGTCAGCAGAGGGAGCTCTGATATCCCAGCTCAGGAGAAATTTGGATCCTAAAGAAGCCGAATTCGAGCTGGAATTTGTTACGATGATGCTGCAATGGCTCCAGGAGCTGCTGGATCCTACAGCAGCTCCCAGCACTGCACAGGGACAGTGTCAGCCAGGAGGATTTTTACCCAGAGCACCCCAAAATCTTCTCTCCTGTTAGATGGGTATTATAATACACTGTAATGTGCTGTATTATCAAAATATAGCCACCAAGTCACTTCTGGTTTAAATAAATTGGAAGTTAACTGCCTGCTCGTGCTTTTTCTCTTTGTAAGAAGCGGGATTGGGATCATCCCCTCCCTGTTTTCTGCCATGTCCTCACACAGATCTTCCTTACACATCCCAGAAGGATTCCTGCCCCTTTCCCAAGGTGTTTTATTGACCTCAGCAAGCTTTGCCAGCTGCTGCAGCTGAAGCAGAGAATTTACAGCGTGACCTGCTTTCCCTTTCCCGTGGCTATCCCAGGAATTTATTTCCCCGTGGACGAAGCAGTCACGGTGTAAGGTCAATGAAATGGGCACTTTTTTAGTGCCAGCTCTCCCTGGTGCTTTCCCAGCTGAGGAGCAGGCTCAGGAAAGCTGGGCAATCAGATTTTAAATCGTGGCTACCTGGAGGGCACCTTGCCCACCCTACCTGTGCAAACCGCCCAGGCCTGAGAGGAGCTGAGGCTCCAAACCCCATCCACCAAGAGGCACTAAAGGAATTAACCCCATCCTTACCACGTTGATGAAGACCATGGTGGCTGGCTTCATCCTGTAGGACACGGGGATGGAGATGAGCCTGCCCAGGGTGATGAAGCCCCAGAAGAGGCTGGGCAGGTACCCGGCCACCTTGTGCACCACGGCCAGCGGCTCCTCCACGGCGTAGCTGTACACGAAGCCCGAGTACTCTCCCTGCAGGAAAAACCTCCCTGTCACATCCCCCTGGGGGCTTCAGGCTCCTCTGTCCCTCAGCTGTTCGTGGTGCATGGTGGAAGGGTTTGCAGATCCACCAGCAGCAGGATGTGGGGTTTAGTCTGTCCTAAAAGGGGAAAGCTCCGCAGCTGTTCCAGGGAAAAGCCCAGCGTGCAGAGATCCTCCCTCCCCGAGGGGCTGCCCTGCCCTCTGGGAGTTCCACACTCTCCAAACATCACATTTAGAGCTCAGGGTTCCTTATCCCTGGAGATGGAGAGCTTGGGAAATTCCCATGCCTGCCTAACCCCTCTCACCATTAACCCCTGAGGTACTGTAAATGCAGGTGAACCCAGTGGGAGGAAATGCTGATGTCTGACTCCAGCTCAGAAGGCTGAATGATTTCTTTATTATAACTATGCTATAATACATTAATAAACTATTTAAAGGAGATACTAAAACTACAAACCTACTTGTTCTAACTACCAAATCTAACTAACAACTCGTGGCCCTCTCTGAGAGTCCAGACACAGGTGGGTTGGATTGGGTTGGATTGGATTGGATTGGATTGGGTTGGACTGGATTGGGTTGGACTGGATTGGGTTGGATTGGATTGGATTGGATTGGATTGGGTTGGATTGGATTGGATTGGCCACCAGGCTCAAACAATCCTCACCAGAATCCAACCAAGCAATCACCCCAGGTAAACAATTCTCCAAACACATTCCACACGGGGAAAACAAGGAGCAGAAATAGAAATTGTTTTCTCTTCTCTCTGTGCTCCTCTATGAAAAATCCTGAGAGAGAGAAGAACGTGCCTGCCACACTGAGGAGCCCCTGGGGGTGTCACAGGGGTCTGGAAGGAAAAAATCCAGATATTTGGGCAACTGAACTCACCACGATCCCGTCGGTCATGAAGAGAACCAGAGCCCCGGTGATGTGCACGGCGAAGTAGGTGAAGGAAACCCCTCGGAAGTTCTTGCTTTGGCAGCAGCTGAACAAATCCTCGTGACCTGGTGGAGAACAATGCAAAGCAAACCTGACCAGAACGTCCCCCCGGGGCTGGGTGGCTGCCAGCCCTCAGTGGGGTTTGGTTTGTGGGACAGCTGCAGGACAGACCCCAGCAGGACCCCGAACGTGGGGCACTGCTGAGCTCGGGGGGCTCCACCTCACCTTCACCTTCCTCTAGGCTTCCAGAAGGAAATGGGGATAGGGATGGGGTCGGCCCCCAGCCTGGGATCCTGGATCTCCACAGCCTGGGATCCTGGTTCTTTGGGGTACCTGCTGCCCACACCCCCAGGGATCCTGGGCTCTCCTCACCCCAAAACCCTGGGCTCTCCTCACCCCAAAACCCTGGGCTCTCCTCACCCCAAAATCCTGGGCTCTCCACACCCCAAAATCCTGGGCTCTCCACACCCCAAAACCCTGGGCTCTCCTCACCCCAAAATCCTGGGCTCTCCACACCCCAAAACCCTGGGTTCTCCACACCCCCCAGGGATCTTGGACTCTCCACACCCCAAAACCCTGGGCTCTCCTCACCCCAAAATCCTGGGCTCTCCACACCCCAAAACCCTGGGCTCTCCACACCCCAAAATCCTGGGCTCTCCTCACCCCAAAATCCTGGGCTCTCCTCACCCCAAAACCCTGGGCTCTCCTCACCCCAAAACCCTGGGCTCTCCTGCCACTTCTCTAACTGCAGCTGCTCATGCTCCTTTTCCCATTTTGGGGCTCCCCACTTCTGGCCCTGCTCTGACAGGCAATCAAAACACAGCCTTGGCACTCATGGCCCAAATCCCCTCATCCCTGGAGCCGCCCCACGGGGAGCCCTGCCCGGGAGAGCTCCCATTCCTTGGATAAGGGATATTGCACCCAACAAGGCACCTTTGGGAATGGGGGACGCACACAGAGCTTGGCATCACCCCTGATGCACCTCACCACATCTCAGCACCTCCTGACCTTGAAGAATTCCCTGAAATCCCCTTTTATTGCCCAGGGGCAAAGCCATCTTTCCAGGAATAACATGGAACACGCCCCATAGTCCTAAACCTTATTTACTTCTGAGATTCACTGTTTACCCAAAGAATTGACTGTGACACGTCTCTCCTGGCTAGGAAAGAACAATGTCACCATTGTCCCCAAGACAGGGTGCAGCCATGAGGTCAAGAGCAAACTATTGCTGGATTTCACTTTCCCCCTCAAACAAGGGAGGGGAAATTTGTTATTTCTTATTCCTTTCCTATAAAAATCAGCATCTGCAGCACAATGACCACTTTTAATCAGTAAGAAATGTGACCCAAAACCAGGAGGGGGTGAAGGGGCACAACTGCCACATGTCCCTAAAGGGTTGGAGGGCCCAGGGCTGGCTTTAGGATGGCTCGGAGGAACATGGAATGGAAAAACACAGCCTGGAGGCCTCATTGGGATTGGGACACCTGTCGGAGTCCAGGACACCCCTCTGGCTGCCCTGGCTGTCTCCAAACCCTGGCAGGGGGCTCGGGGACCTTGGCAAGAAGTCAAAAACACCTGTGGCTTTGATTTTAGCCTGTAAAAAAAGCTGTCAATTTTGTATGAGGAATTACAAGCCACAGGGGTTTGAGTAGTGTGATATTTGAATTAACACAGGGTGGAAAAGTAGAATTTTGGAGCTTTTTAGAATATAATTCAGGGGGTCAAGATGGAGGAATTTGGGTGTGTCCTGGCCTTCATTTCTTTCTTGTCCTCCATGTCTTGCTGTGAGGGTGACACTTTTCTGTCGGTTCAAGGTAGAGATTTGCTGTCTAACACGGATGATGGGAATTGGTAATAAATTGTAAACATACAACATGTAGCTTTGAGTACATAAGGTGGGAGCCGCCCGAGGCTCGAGGCAGAATGCCACGGCCTCCTTGCTAGGCAGAGCTCAGCAGGTCAGAGAAAGAATGTTTAGATAAGGAGAAATAAACAACCCTGAAAGCGCAATCGGACGCAGTCCAGGCTCCTTCTTTGGCTGCAGGGCCAGGAGGAAAAGACTCTTTACGATCTCAGGGTCACCCTGACCTTCAGAACCCCGAGAAATCTACAGCTACCAACCTCTGTTCAAGGCTCCATCTAATTTGAGGGCAATTGAGCACCAAATGGATTGTTTGGGTATTCCTGGATGGGATCCCTGCGCACACCTTGCACACTTTGTGTCCTCCTCGGACAGCAGCGCTGGATCTCCCGTTACGCCCAGACACGCTCACATATGGCTTTTTCTCCCCAAAACCCATACGAGAGGCGTCTCCAGCTCACCTGCAGCTGGCTGGGGCCTCGGGCCAGCGGTGGAGAGCTCGTCCTTGTCCCCGGGCCGTGTCTCCAGGGCCAGCTCGTCAGCTGACAGCAGCGGGTGGCTGCTGCCGTTGAAGCAGGGGACCATCCGCTCCTTGTAGAGCAGGAAGAACACAGCGATGGGCACCGGCAGCTGGGGAGGGGACAGAGGGGTGGGTGAGCACCTGAACATCCCAAAACAACCCCAAAACCACAGCCCAGCTCCCCCAGCAGCAGCGTTTTCAATTGCTGGGCTCAGGTTCCACAGGGGAGGTGCCTGAAGGGAATTTTGAGAGCAAGGAGAGATGGGGATGGGACAAGGAGATGCTGAGGGAGGGATGGAGGCTGGGTGGGATAGGAAAGGGGAAAAGAGGGAGAAAAGTCTCCTGATCTGCTGGGGCATCCCCAGCCAGTCCCAGGCTCCAGCATTCACCTGGAAATGGGCACAGAGACCCCGAGACAAAGCTCCCGAAGTGCCAGCCCTACAAACCCCAAACGTTCTGGTGTCCAACCCTGGGCTGCTGCTGCCCAAAGAGTGGAGCCCTGGAGCAGCTGCTGCCTGTGGGAGCGGAGCAGTTGGAATTCTGCAGGAGGGAAGAGGGAGCTGCTCCCAGCCCCATTAGCAGGGGTTGCTCAGCACCTCCTGAGAGAGCAGCCCGTGGTTCCCAGGCCAACAGGGACGGCCCAGTGACCTCCGGCAGCCCCTTGGCACAGCAGAGCAGGGAGGGTCCAGCCACAGCTCTGAGCTCCTCTGTGCATCCAGGGATGCTCCAGCACGCCACGGTCCCACCACAATTCCCACAGTCCCACCCCACATCCCCCTGCACCCATGGGGCAGCAGGACCCCCGGCACGGTGATCCCATGGGATGAGCCTGCTCCCAGCACACACCCACGACTCCGTGGTGCCTCCAATTCCACAGGGAATGGCTCTTTTTTTTTTTTTTTTTCCTTTGCTTTTTTTTTCTTTTTTTGGTGAGGAAACAGAGGGGAGCGGGCGAAGCTCTCCCGTCTCCTCCCAGCACAGCCCAGCGGTGTTTACACTGCAACCAACTGGGGGAGAAAGCCAGGAAATCCTAAGTGACAGCTCATTCCCTTGTTTTCTACATGTCTGGGAGCAAGTGTGAGCTCCAGCTCCAAATTTCCTGCCTTTTGTTGGCTCGTGGCATGATTTAAATGTATGGAGAATTCCCCCCCGCACCTCCCTCACACCCCGCCCCTCGCGCCTGAATTCATTTATGAGGCTTGCATTGTTCTGGGAACAATGGGAATAGGAACAGTGAGTTCGGTCCCATGGAAGAAAAATGCATTTGCTTGATAGTTCTGATCCTTCCGGAGGTCAGGACCAGATTTCATTCTTCTGAATTGCAGATTTAGCAAAAATATTGGCCCCCCCTCCCTGCTCAGAGGGCCTGGCTGTGCAGATAACGGCCCTGGGCACTCCCAGCCTCGAGGACCAGGAGCCAGTTTGGGATTCCCCAATTCCCGGCCTTGAGGATGAGGACCCAGTTTGGGATTCCCCAATTCCCAGTCCCACTCTGGGCGTATCCCTGGCCCCCAGTTTGGGATTCCCCAATTCCCACTCTGGGCATATCCCTGGCCCCCAATTTGGGATTCCCCAATTCCCAGTCCCACTGTGGGGTTTTCCCTGCTCTCCACACCCTCACCTTTAAATCCAGCAGGTCCTTTTTGATTTAACCAGGCTGGGACATTTTTAGAAGGTCCCACCCATGGCTGTGGCCACCCCATCCCATCCCTGACCATCCCTCCTGGACAGCCAGATTTGGGTGCCATTTTCTCCCAGAATTCCTTCCCTGGATACTTTTTTGGGTTTTTTTGGGGTTTTTTTTGGGTTGGGTTTTTTGTTTTGTTTTGTTTTTTGTTTGTTTTTTTTTATTTTGTTTTTTTTGGGGGGGGGGGTTTGTTTTTTTTTTTTTTTTTTTGGCAGGAAGATTTTCTTTTCCCAGGGGAAAAAGGGACACCAGAGCATTCCCCTCCAGGAGCCAAGGGCCAAGCAGAACCCCCAATTCCCAGCACCCAACACTTCCCAAATTCCCAGAGCTGCTCCCTCCCTCACATGGCAGCTTTTACCCATCCTCAAAACCTCCACAAGCTGCTGCATCCCCCAGCTCAGCGTGGGGATATTCCAGCTCCTTCCTTCCCTCCCGCTGCTATTTCTGTCTGTTCCCCCCAGGAATCCGGGATCCTTCCCTGCCATTGTATCCCAGGCTCCTCTAGAGCACAATGCAGTGTCCCACACTTCCCCTGGGAAAGCACCTTCCTGACAAACACCTCCCTCTCCAAGGAGCATTTCCCTGACTTCCAGCCCCTCACAACGGGCTGGGTGATGAAATTTCCCTTCTGTGGGAGAGCTGAACTCTAAAATATGGGGGTTTTGTTCCAAAATTGGGATGAAAAGGCAAAAAATTTTGCTCGCCGGGTGAAAGATTTTGGCTGGGAGCGATCCAAGCGCTTTGTTTTGATTGTGCTGAGCTGCTTCATTTTCCCAAAGCAAACCCATTTTGCTTCAAAAAGCGCCGGCACAGCTCCGCTGTCAGCTCGGCACAGAGCGCTTGTGCCAGAGTCAGATTGAGACATTTCCACCCTAAACAAATGCAAGAGCTCGAAATGAATCACTTCAGCTCGTGCCTTGTCAGAATCCACACAAAAAGCGGGCTGGAAATGTGGGATTTGGCCATTTTAGAACCAAGCTGCTGCTCCTGGTTTCCATTTCTGTTGTTAACTCTTTTCATTCACCCTGGAGGTTTAAAAACCCCTTCCCATCATCTTCCTCTGCTGTTTCCACCTGGAAAAGGGTCAGCACTTTGGAGCTGAGCTGCTCCCAGCACCTCCAGCAGGTTGGGGTGGTTAAAATAAAAAAATAAAGTAAGATAAAATAAAATAAAATTAAAATAAAATAAAATAAGATAAAAAATAAAATAAGATAAAATAAAAATCAAATAAGATAAAAATCAAAATAAGATAAAAATAAGATAAAAATAAAATAAGATATAAAATAAAAATAATGTAAAATAAAGTAAAATAAAGTAAAATAAAATAAAATAAGGTAAAATAAAATAAAATAAAATAAAATAAAATAAAATAAAATAAAATAAAATAAAATAAAATAAAATAAAATAAAATAAAAATCGGTTCCCTCAATGAGGATTTGGGAAAGGCAATCACAGCTTGGCTCGGGAGCTGAGCACATCCAACTCCCCACTGTGTGTTTGTTATTTAACCTTTATCCCAACACCTATCAGTCTCCCAGCCTCCCTTCCACGCTCCTGGTGTTCCTCCACCGCCTGTGGGAACCCTGGGAATTCTGTATTCCACCCACCCAGCCAGCCGTGCGTGCAGCACTCGTGTCCTGACGCACAAACCCACAGCCCAGGGTGCCACCCTACCCCAAAATCCCCGGGGACACTGCAGGGGACAGAGAGGGCTCTGGAAATTCCCGTGGGTGCTCCCGAAATCAGACACAGCATGGGGCTCAAAGCAGAGAGGAACGGCTTTGCACATTTCCCGTGGCACAGAGCTGGAGGTGATTAAAGCTGCCTCCCCTCCCAGGCTGTGCCTTTTTTGGGTAACTCCACCCAGAAACTCATCCCAGCACCTGCCCGAGCTGCTCCCAGCCTGGAAACCCCTGGATGGGGGAAAATGGGGATTAAACAGAATTTAAATTACGTTTTAATAATTTAACCAATGGAGAGAGCGCAAGGAAAGGAAGGGCAGCTCCCTTGGCCTGGTGCTGGTGGAGGGGTGGCAAACCAAGGGCTGCTTTGGTGGCCAGGGGCAGGACAGGGGGAATGTGCACATCCTCGGGCTCTGAGAGCTGAACGCCAGGGGGAAGGAGCTGCCAGGCAGGATCACCCATTTTACTGCTCCTCAGGTGGGCAAAAGGGACGCCAGGTCCCTCACGTGCCCTCAAAGGAAGGACTTTTACACCTGCTGCGACCTCCGGGGAAAATAAGAACTGGAGAGAGGCCCTGGCCACTTCTGTCCATCATCCCACTCACTGATGGGCACTTGCCTGGGAATATCCCTGCAAATCCCCTCCTGCCAGGCCATCCCCAGCTGAGCCTAAAATCCATCCTAAACCTGCCTGGGGCGGTGAGGGCCCCTCAGTGCCACAGCCAGGCCTTCCAGGGGTGGTGATGCCACCCTCCCAGTGCCCAGCCACCCTTTCTGGGAAGAAATTCCTCCTGAAGTCCATCCTAAAGCTGCCTGGGGCGGTGAGGGCCCCTCAGTGCCACAGCCAGGCCTTCCACAAACACCTCCAGGGATGGTGATGCCACCCTCCCAATGAAGGAAAAGCTCTGGATGTGAGCAGAGTTTGCTGGTCCAGCTCGTGCCTGGGAGGTGCTGGAGGTACCAACTGCTCCCAGAGAGCTGGGACAAACCCCAGAATCGATGCCAGCACGCCCAGCAGGGAAGTGCCCCGATGAAAATGGGATTTGGCAACACATGACCCTTTCCCTGCGTCTCACCCCATTACCAGGACACCCCAAACACCACAAACCCCACTGTGGTAAGCACATTTTTTTTCCTCTCTTAAGATTTTTTTTTATAGGAGAGTATAGAAGAAAAAAAAAAAAGAGAAAACTATTTTTAATTTTCCTCTTTGTTTTTTTTTTCATGTGGAATGTGTTTGGAGAATTGTTTACTTGGGGTGATTACTTGATTAGATTCTGGTGAGGATTGTTTGAGCCTGATGGCAAATCAGATCCACCTGTGGCTGGACTCTCAAAAAGGTCACGAGTTGTGAGTGGGTTAGATTTGGTAATTAGAACAAGCAGGTTTGTAGTTTTCGTATCTCCTTTAAGTAGTATATTATTGTATTATAGCATAGTTATAATAAAGAAATCATTCAGCCTTCTAAACTAGAGTCAAACATCGTAATTTCTTCCCACCGGCTTCTCCTGCATTTCCAACACCCCACAGATCCACGGGGCCGGGGTGATCCCAGCTGGGTGTCCCCGGCCGCAGCACTTACGTTGATGAGGGCCATGATCCAGAAGGCGTAGGACACCCGTGTCACCACCATGCCCTTCATGGGCAGGTCGTAGTGGGACAGGTTGCCCGGGTGGTGTGGCACCAGGGACTTGCGGATGTGCGGGAGGTTGCTGGAGGCGTTGGCCGTGCCGTTGGCCAGGATGCAGTTGGTGTCCGACAGGAAGGGGTCGGCGATCAGGGGGCTCAGCAGCGCCCCGAAACCCACGAAGAAGTGCAGGGCCTGCAGGAGGTGACACACTGGAGCAGGAGGGTGGCAGAGCCCCCCAGCTCCTCCTCCTCGGAATCACAGAATTAATTAAGTTGGAAAAGACTTCTGAGGTGATCGAGTCCAACCTGTGACCTGACACCACTCTGTCACCAGACCTCGGTGCCACTTTCCTCAAACACCTCCAGGGGTGGTGATGCCACCCTCCCAATGCCCAGTCACCTTTCCTGGGAACTAATTCCTCCTGAAGTCCATCACAAACCACCCCAGGGCAGTGAGGGCCCCTCAGTGCCACAGCCAGGCTTTCCAGGGGTGGTGATGCCACCCTCCCAGTGCCCAGCCACCCTTTCTGGGAAGAAATTCCTCCTGAAGTCCATTATAAACCACCCCAGGGCCCCTCAGTGCCACAGCCAGGCTTTCCAGGAATGGTGATGCCACCCTCCCGGTGCCCAGCCACCCTTTCTGGGAAGAAATTCCTCCTTAAAGTCCCTCCTAAAGCTGCCTGGGGTGGTGAGAGCCCCACAGTGCCACAGCCAGGCTTTCCACAAACACCTCCAGGGGTGGTGATGCCACCCTCCCAATGCCCAAGCACCTTTCCTGGGAAGAAATTCCTCCTGAAGTCCATCCCAAACCTGCCTGGGGTAGCGGGGGCCCCTCAGTGCCACAGCCAGGCTTTCCAGGAATGGTGATGCCACCCTCCCGGTGCCCAGCCACCCTTTCTGGGACGAAATTCCTCCTGAAGTCCATCCTAAAGCTGCCCGGGGGGGGTCGAGGACCTCGCTCTCACCTGCAGGAAGATGGCAGAGTCCTTCTGGTAGATCTTGACCAGCTGCATGTTGGAGATGGTGTCGATGCAGCCCATGGCCAGCCCGGCCACGGCCATGACCACGGCCAGCAGCACCACGTTGTGGCACAGCGGGATGATGGCGAACACCAGCGAGATGGCCAGGGACGAGGCGAACAGGGCCAGCAGGGACTGGGCCAGCCTGGGGAGGGGAGAGGCAGGACAGAATCAGGGCCACCACCAGAGCAGCACTCACGTGTGGGAAATGGATTTACAGCGTGCTGTGGCTAAAGCTGATAAACCAAGAACTTATGGTGTATGGTAATTAGGAAATAGCTTCTGACTGTGATGGCGTGAATTATAACATCTGTATTGTCCCATCCTTCTCATGAGACTGAAAATGGAATAAAAGTTTTCAAAACACCTCTCAGTTACCCCACCTCTAGGTCAGAAAAAGATATAATCCAACAGCCACACTGTTCCCTGCCCTGGGAACTGCAGCTCCAGCAGCTCCAGATTTTCAGGTGAGAGGAGGGACATGTTCCACAGCCCAGCGTCACCCACCTCGGGGCACTGCCACCTCCTGCCTGGAGGGCGATGCCTCCGAGAGGCAGAGGAGAGGAGCAACCATCCCTCCAAAGCAGAATAACAACCTGTCCTTGCTACAGGGGCACGGAAAGGGATGTGGGGCTGGGCAGGTGAGGCCACATCCTGACTTTGAGCAGCTCCAGGGCGTTTCTCCTGCAGAGCTGGTGGCAATCCCAGGGCTGGTGGCATTCCCAGGGCTGGTGGCAATCCCAGGGCTGGTGGCAATCCCAGGGCTGGTGGCATTCCCAGGGCTGCCTGGATGTGCTGTCCTGCTCCCAGGGAGTGCAGGGGAGCCTCTGCACCTCCCTCTGCGTGCCCTGTGCCCTGTTCTGGCAGCACCATCCCTGCTGCCCAGGAGCAGCCCGAGGGCCGGGAGGTGTCCCCTCCCAGGGATGGGATCTGTCCCCTCCCAGGAATGGGATCTGTCCTCTCCAAGGGCCAGGATCTGTCCCCCTCCAAGGGATGGGATCTGTCCCCTCCCAGGGCCGAGATCTGTCCCCTCCAAGGGATGGGATCTGTCCCCTCCAAGGGCTGGGATCTGTCCCCTCCCGGCTCTGGCAGTGAACAGCTCTCGGGCTGGCACTGCTCGGCCCCGGGGCTGCCAAGAGGGAAGGCAGGAAGGAAGGAGGGAAGGAGGGAAGCAGGAGCAGAGAGCGAAGCACTGGAACGAGCAGAGAGATGGGGCTGGAGCGGCGCAGCAGACAGCGAGTGGCACCGGCAGGTCCCCGAGTGGCACCGAGGTGGTGGCAGTGGGTAATTAGCAGTAATTGGGGGATGTGGGGCTGAGCAGCGCCCAGCAAGGAACCCCCCCCGCCCCCATCCCTGCTCCACACCCCCAGCCAGGCTGGAGAAGGCTCTGAGGAGGAGGAGGAGGAGGAGGAGGGTGGAGCTGCCAACCCTCGTGCCCTGCCAGGGCAGCCTGGCCATGGTCATGTCACTGCCCCTGGCCCTGTCACTGCCCCTGGCCCTGTCACTGCCCCGAGCCTGGCACTTGTCCTGGCCCTGTTCCTGGCTCTGTCACTGCCCTGGGCCTGTCACTGCCCTGGGCCTGTCCCTGTCACTGTCCCTGGCCCTGTCACTGCCCTGGGCCTGTCACTGCCCCGAGCCTGGCACTTGTCCTGGCCCTGTTCCTGGCTCTGTCACTGCCCTGGGCCTGTCACTGCCCTGGGCCTGTCCCTGGCCCTGTCACTGCCCTGGCCTTGTCACTTGTCCTGGCCCTGTTGCTGCCCCTGGCCCTGTCACTGCCCTGGTCCATCTGCAGCCCCACAGTGACCTGGCTCTCCAGATCCTGCTCACTGCTCCCACTGGAGCAAATGGGCCAAGGGAACCTCCTGCCCCTCTCCTGCCCCTCTCCTGCCCCTCCTGCCCCTCTCCTGCCCCTCCTGCCCCTCTCCTGCACCTCTCGGTCCCAGAGCCTCCCGGTGCCCGGCCCAGCCCAGGGCAGGAGCAGACAATATTTTCCAAGCTGTGACTACTGATGGTCCTCTGACAGCAGAGCCGTGGGATTTCTGGGGGAGGGAGGGAGGGAGGGAGGGGGGGAGGGAGGGAGCCGGGCGAGATGTGCACAGTCACGGCAGGAAAAGCGCCTGGCAAATGAGAGAGGAGCAGCTCCGAGCCTGGAGAGCCGAGGCTGCTCCCTCCAGGGTGCAGAGCAGCGGGGAGAGAGGCAGAGGCACCGGAGCTGGGGAATCCAAGGCCGGGAATGATGGGGAAACCTCCCAGAGCATCCCCAAAACGCCTCCTCTGCAGAACCCCCCTGCCTGGCTGGGGAGCAGAGTCATCACCAGTGAAACACTGATCTGGGGGATGTTATGTCCTTGATGAGCGTTAAAAATCTCTCCCCGGGTAAAAATTCCTGCCTCCAGCCATGGGTTAATGACACAATTTCACCCCCTGCAAGTGCCACCAGCCCAGGGTGGCACCCAGCCCTGCTGGCCCTGGCACAAGGGGGGACCAAGGAATTGCTGCTGCCAGTGCCAGGCCCCCAGGTGCAGTTGGGGGACTCAGCTCAGCACCCAGGGATGATTTCCTGAGACACAAGACCCTTGGGAAGCACCCAAAATGAGGCACCCCAGGAGTTCAGCCTGTCCTGATGATGCCAAACCCCTCCAAAGGGCTGGAAAAGCAGCCCTGATGTCACAGCCTGGGCTCTGCGTCCCCAGCACAGCTCTGGCACAGCCCGGGGCAGGCTCCACTCCAGCAGGGTGTGAAAGGAGCCTTGCAATGTCCCAAATTTCATTTCAGAGCACCTGGAGCAGGTCCTGGCCCATGAGAGGTTGGGGCTGATCTCCATAGGGTCAGGGTGGGCAATTCCAGAGCCAATCCTGCAGCCCCAGCCAGCAAAGCTTCCCCTGTCCCTCCCACAGGGATTTAGGAACCCCCACCTCCCGTTCCCGTTGCAGCAGGATCTCTTCAGCTCCCAGCACAGGTTGTTTTTTTTTCCCCCACCTCAGGGAACGTTTTCCAAACCACTCACATCAAGAGGAAAAACGATAATCAGGCCAGCTCAGACTTGCAAAACTGATCTTTAGAAACCCAAAGCCCCGAGGGGACAAGGTGAGGATGTGGAGGAGGCGAGGATTATCCCACAGCAGCCTCCAGGTCCCCTTGTCTCCTGCAGGGAGCAGGGCCAGCCTCGGGGAGTTCTGTGTCCCCAAGGGGCTCATCCTGTGCTGCTCTCTGAGCAGCAAAAGGTGGCAGTGACAAGTGAAGTGTCCTGAGAGCTCCAGAAACCTCCAGGAGATGGGAATCCGGGGGCAGGGACAGAGCAGGGCTGTCCCTGGGGGCTGGTGACACACACAGGGGCTGTGAAAGGAGAATAAAAGGGTCCCATCTCCTCAGCCCTGCAGGAATGGGGTGGATCACACCGACAGGAGCCTGCCCACGGCTCCAGCACAGCTCCAGTTTCCCCAGTGCCCTCCTCGTCTCTGCCCACACCACTGGGATCAGCCCAGGGCTGCCCCAAACCCTGGGAGCAAAAGCAAATTTTCAACAAGACACAAAAATGCCGTTTTTGAATTTAAAAAATCCCAGCACCAATCTGGGGCGCTCTGGTGCTTCTGCCAGCAGCGCGTGCAGGACTTTAACCTCACAGCTCAAGCCTGAAGTGCAACAGAAATGGGGAAGGGAAGTGAAATGCAGGTGCACCGAGCTCTCCCCTGGAGCTGGCAGTGCCAGGAGTGGGCATTTCCCCAAAATTTCACCTCCCCCTCGTGTGTCTGAGCCCAGATTGGTTATCCCAGCTCTCCATCCCATCTCCATCGCTGCCCTTGCTTCCCACACCCCATCAGGGGCTCCTGGGAATCTTCTCCAGCTGATTCCAGGCAAGAGGAGTCCTCGGGGTGCTCAGAGGAGCTCAGGGGTCCTTTTGGGGGCTCTCCTGGAGCCCCCCCGGCAGCAGCAGGGACTGAGGGGGGCCCCAGCCCCAGGGATGCAACCCCCTGGGAACAGCTGCAGGTCCTGGGGCAGAGCTCCTCACACAGCCCAGCAAACCCCAGGGGTGTCCCCGGGGAGGGACCTGAGAGCTCAAACCCCATTTCCTGGGGGGCTGCTCCCCCAGCCCTGCCTCTGCACCCCCAAAAGCTCAGGGAAGGGAGCAGCTGCAATCCCAGGACTGCAGGACAGAGCAGCAGCGTCGTTCCTCCATCCCTTGGCAGTGGCAAACTTTGTGTTCCCTTGAAATCCCGCACGAGGGGGAATTCTGGAGCTGGGCCGTGCTGAAGGGACAGACCAGCACTAAAATCCCTCCTCCAGAGCTCCGGGAGCAGGGAGCAGCACCCAGCAGCTTCTCTGGGGACAGGAGAACCTGGGTTCAGGTGCCACCACCCATTCCTGCCCCAGACCCAGCACTGCTGTCCCTCGCGGGTCACCCAGACCGATTTAATCCAAAGGAAGCAGCAAAATCTGCGTCCCTCAGGCACCAGGAGCCACACTCAGCTCGCAGCCAGACTCCAGGGATGCTCCACAGCAGCTTTCCAACTCCTAACTGGAAAAGATGACCTGTCCAGTGCTCCTCCCGAGCGGCACCGAGGCCCTGAGGGCAGCGTAATTTGATTTATAAAGCCTTGGCAGGACAGCTCAGTCCATCCATCCCTGAAGAAGGGATTGTACTGGAGCTCCTGGAGCCTGAACAATTATTATTCCCACACATTTGGAGGCTGCAAGGCTCTGAGTAACCTCCCCACAACACTCACAAGCTCCAAATATCCCAAATATTCCCTCCTGCCTGCCTGGCAGGGCTGTCAATCCCCAGTGGGGCTCACAGGCACTTCACAAATCCCTTTTTCTCCAAAATCCCAAGCACGTCCTGGTCCACCACCAGCACCAAGCACGCTCTTTCCCCACAAAGCGCAGCTGCGGGGTTCAAAGTTTAGGAATCTCCAAGCACGAAAGCCCCGATGGGTTTTGTGCAGCCAAGAGCCGGAGCTTTGGGAAGGAGCTGGCAGCAGGAATTCTGCATTTCCCTTCCCTGCTCCTCCAAGCATATGCGAGGCAGCCCGGGGGCTGGCAGAGGCTCTGCTGCTGACCCAGCACTGCCGGCGCTGTGGCAGCTGAGGTCCCCACGTGCTGTCCCCAGTGCCCCACTTGTCCCCTCCTCCCCGGGGGACCGGGACAGCTCCACGTCCCACGGTGGCGATTCACAGGTGCTCCAACACCTTCGGGCTCCCCTCAGTCCGCAGCGAGCGGCTTTCAACGAGGTTTTTAAAGGATTCCTGGGGAGTTCTCCCGAGGATTCCCGGGGAGTTCTCCCGTCTCAGCCCCACTCGCGGCGCGTGGATCACACACACACGGAGGTGACACGTTACATCACCGCCCCGAGGATCGGTGACAACGTAAATAATCAGCTGATGCCCGGAGCTGTCACCGAGCCCCAAATCAAACGCCTCCCTGGCAATCCTCAGCCTTGAGCCAGCCTGGGTTATTTATTTGCAACACATCCTGGACACGAGGCTCGCTGCCAATCGCTGTTTCGGTCTCTCTTGGGGCCCCTCAAGGTCCCCGCTGACCCCCCCCGAGCCCCCGGCCCGGTGTCCCCCCCTCCCCCTCAGCCACACCACGAGGACCACTCGCATCCCTCCACGTGTTCGCCCAAACTCCTGGAAAACGCGGCGCTGCCACCATTTCCGACGCCGAGGTTATTCAAACGCACTTCCAAAAATATTCTTGGGCGATAAACAACCAAGGTTAAGGAAAAAAAAAAAAAAAAAAAAAAAAAACCCTCGCGGGAAGTTCTGGCTGGAACTTCACGCTGAGGCTGTCGCTGCGCGGAGCTCCAGGGAGCGGCGGCTCCTCTCCAAGGGGATGGAACCGCACCGGGAGCCGAGCGGTGCTGCCGAGGCAGGGAAACCCCCTCCCCTCCGAGGCCGAGAGGGCTGCGGACCCTCCGTGACGCCCCCCGCGCTCGCTTCCACTCGGGAATGGTTTTCCCACGCAGCATCCCGGCCCGGCTCAGCCCCTCGAGCCCGGCTCGGGGCGGCCGGCGCTGCCCACCCGCGATCCGGGCTAAGGGAGGGGGGTCTGCGGGCAGCTGAACCCCCCGAGGGAGGCGCGCTGAGTTTGCCAGGCTCTTACGTCCTCTTGAAGACCCCTCCGAGGCAGCTGCCGAGCAGGAGGCAGAACTGCTGCGAGAAGAAGACCCAGGTGATCTGCGAGAGCGAGCTCTGGGTCTGGCAGCGCAGGTCCAGCAGCGTGGGCCCCAGGAAGGCGATGCAGAGGCCGAAGCTGAAGAAGACGCTCCAGTAGGTGAGGGTGGGCTGCAGGTTCCTCCGGAACCGCGCCGACACCCGCTCGTCCCACCACATCCTGCGCGGCGGCGGCGGCGCGGGGCGGCCCCGCTGCTGGAGCTCCGGCGCTGGGCTCCGGCCCCGCCGCCGCCCCGCTGCCGTGCCCGGCCCCGCTCCTCCTTTGCGGGATGTGGCTCCCGATCCCGCCGCGCCGGGCGCTGGCTCCGCCTCCGGGGCCGGGCGGAGCGGGGCCCCTCTCCATCCCCGCCGCCCCCGGAGCCGCCCCGCCGGACCCCGGCGCATCCCTCGGGCGCTGAAAGCAGCGTGCTGTGTCCCCCCTCCTCCTCCTCCTCACCCTCATCCTCCTCATCTGCTTCCCTCCCAGTTCCTCCCCCCACGGGGGGGGGTCGCATCATCCTCCCAAAAGTGGGGCGACCCCTCTGCGCGGTCCGTGCCCGCCCCCCCCGGCATTAAAGCACAGCCACAGCGGCTACACCCGATGGAACAGAGCACAGCCGAGGCAGGAAATCCAGAATTCCTCTTTTTTTTTTTTTTTTTTTTTTTCCCTGCTGCCAGCCCTCCCCGCGGTCCCCCGTGGCCGTGAAGAGGTGCCACCGTGCCAGACAAACGCAATTAAAGTTGCCCCTTCCCCGGGTAAGCAGCACAAGCTGCCTTGGGGCGGGGGGAGGGCGCGGGTTTTAAAGCCGGAGCGGTTGATGCTTACGCAAAAGGTCTTCTCTAGAGGATGGGTTTATAAATATTTCACCTACTTTAGCTGGGGAAGGCTGGCAATTTTTAGAACACTCTTTCCAGGCAGAGCAGAGCCGGTGGAGCTCGGCCATGACGAGCCCTGGCTGCAGGTGGCCGGCCGGGCGCGGGAGCTCGCCCATCCTGTGACCCGTGCCTCTGGAATGCCGCTCCGGGGCCGCAGGTGCTCATTCCCACCTGGCCAGAGCTTAATCTTTAGCCAACCCCAAATTGCATCCAAGGCCTTGTTCTTCCGTGCCATCCTGCCCACAGAACACGGTCACGGCCCCTGCCACCACCGCAGGGGACAAAGGGACCCTGGCAGCGAGGGACGGGCGACAACCGCACCCCACCCCCCCCAAATTGCCCCAAACTCGAGGCTCCTGCGGCTGCCGGGCACCTGAGGCCATTAAACCATCAAAGAGCAGCTGAAGGGCCCGGAGGGCCGGGAGCGGTGTCCTTGTGACCGATGGGGACAGCCGGGGCCAGGCGGGAATGAGCCTCATGGGCAGGGGATGAGTCAAGGGCACGGGCGGAAATTGGGTTTTATCATTAGGGGATCAAACGCCTCCCAAACCAGCCTGGATGGGGACGCTGAGCCACAGCCTGGGGCTCTCCCTGCCCGGCAAAAGCTCGATTTGAGGCCGGCAGCTGCAGCAGCTTCTGCTTCCCTTCCCTGTCAGAAGGGAGAAAGGATTGGGATAACAAAACCTTTCCATCAGAAGGATTGGGATAACAAAACCTTTCCATCCAAAACTGCTGGGAAAGGCAGCCAGGAGCACAGGTGCAGCCACCTGGGCATGTTCTTGTGTAACCTGCTCCAGGTGACCCTGGCTGGGTGATCTCCAGAGGTCTTTTCCAACCCAAACAATTCCAGGATTCTGCCATCTCCCAGCTCCCTTTTTCCATCCCTGTGCATGGAGCTGATGGAAGCTGCTCCTCATCTCCCACACTTCAGGGGCTCTGCCCCCTCCAAAAAAAAAAAACGACTATGAAGCTTTCCCTGGGCCACATTCTGGATCTTTATCTGGAGATAAGGGAGCTCCAGGGAGCTGGGAGACCTGAACTCGCTGCTCCATCCCCCTCTCCGCATGGCATCAGCTCTCCAGGGCTTGAATTCCCAACCCTAAAACGGCTCAGCAATGCCCTCCCCACCTCTGCAGCTTCTCTGTGCCACCCCCAGACACAAAGGCAGCATCCAGAGGTGACAAATGTCAACCCAACCCCTACCCAGAGCCACACCGGGTGACCTGGGTGCTCCCGGGAGCATCAGAGTGCCAGCTCCCGGGAATATCAGAGTGCCAGCTCCCGGGAATATCAGGCTCTTCCATCAGGGCTGACACAAACCATGCAGGATCTGCTTGCAAATAAGCCCCGAGGCGTGGGTGGGTTTAGTCAGCACAAGAACACACAGATCCCTCCTGGTTCCACAGAAATGCAGCTCCTCTCCCTGGAGGGAGCTCATCAAAATGCGAGCCACAGGGCTCCGAGGAGATGCAAGCCCCGAATTAGCTCCACGAGGAGGCACTTCCAGGCTGTTTTCCAAACTGGAATCAATGTTGTGCTTGCACTGAATTAAAACACCCCCAGTTCTGCACTTGCTGCAGGCTGCAGAGTGAAACCATGAATGGAGGGAGGGCAGAGCTGCAGCCACGGCGTCCCCGGCGAGCACCAGGGATGCTCCAGAGGGCCCAAGTGGACTTTGGGAAACGCCTTCCTTTAGTTTTTCCATGCCCTTGCACATTCCTGGGGCAAAAAGGATTTTTTTTTTTAGGTATATAAATTGTTCTTTTCAACCAGAGGAGCAGTTTTTTATTGTGCTGGGTCCTGCTTGCAGTGACTGCAGGGCTCCAGCCCTGATTTGTTGTGCTGTTGGAATCACCTCTCTCAGCCCAGGCTCAGCACAGTGGGGAAATCCAACTCCAAAAATAAATTTTCTCAGGGTTTCCTTGGGGTGGAACCACCTGAGGCCCCACAGGACAGCAGATTCCTGGAGCTCCTCCAAGGCTTTCCCCAGTGTTTGGGTTGGCAGCTTGGCCAAGGACTTGGAGCTCAGATGTTGGGGAAGTTTTCCCTGTCCTCCTTTAGGGCAGTCTGGGGCTGAGAGACCCCTAAAACCCCAAGAGTTACCCCAGCAGCCACACGTGATGGGTCCAGGATCTCCATGTGCATTTGGAGATGGGATCAAGCAAAAATCCCAGCACCACCCAAAGCTTGAGCTGATAAGAAAATAACTCTGAACCACTGAACCTGGCTGAGAAATTCCTGAGAACACAGCAAGCTCCACGTCTGAGGGGCTGGCTGCAGGAAAGATGCCCAGCAAAGCAGAGAGACAGAGACTGGGAGCGTTCACCTCGTGTGTTTCGGGGTCAGGAGCTCCCAAAAGGGCGGGTTTGGGGAGCTTGGCTCCAATTCTAGGTCAAACACGAGCCCCAGATCTGGGCCTGGTTGTGGCAGAGCTCGTCACACTGGTCTGGAAGGAGGAAGTGCTGCCCTCCTCCAGATCCCCTCCCGCCCAGCTGGAATAACTCCCACACCCACTGCCCCGGAGCTGCCACCCCGCTGCTCCCTCCTTCCCAGCCCTAAACCCATGCCAGGGAGGGCAGCTGGGGTGGGACAACCGGGCTGAGCCTCCCAAAAATGCGCCAGGGATGGAAGGACACCCAAATCATCCCACTGGGGGAAACCTGGGACTCTTGTACGATTGACTAACGTGGTTAGGCAGAAGCTGTTTAGTGTTTACATTACACACACTTTTATAGATCCTGCAAATCACCAAGTACGCGCTTCTTGGTTGGGGTTTTTGTCTTGTTCCCTCGTTTTCTGCCTCTGTTTCTCACTATCTGTGGCTGGTTGCAGTCTAGGTGTTTTACAGTCTTCTGCTATCTAGTTTTTGTGGTCTTGGTATTTGGTTTCTCAGCTTCTTCGTTCTTATTTTAGCTCAGTTGATGCCTTAGTAACTTTGATGAATTTTACAGGGAGAAAATGCTGAGAAAATTCCGAGAAAATTCTGATAGGAGCAGTTACGAGCCTGGTGCACACCGAGGCCTGAATTGTTCAGATACAACATCCCACAACTGCTGCATGATCCCACAACTGCTGCATGATCCCACAACTGCTGCAACATCCCACAACTGCTGCATGATCCCACAACTGCTGCAACATCCCACAACTGCTGCAACATCCCACAACTGCTGCATGATCCCACAACTGCTGCATGATCCCACAACTGCTGCAACCTCCCACAACTGCTGCATGATCCCACAACTGCTGCAACATCCCACAACTGCTGCAACATCCCACAACTGCTGCAACATCCCACAGCTGTTGCATCATCCCACTGAGGGTGTCACACCGAGAGCCCCTGCAGCATCCCAAAGGGATTGCTGGGGATGTTTGGGAACATCTGGAAGGCAGGAGGGGGCTGGGGGTGCCGGGCAGCATTCCCCGGGTCCGGATCCGGCCCTGCCAGGTGCAGGAATGAGGGTGGCAGATGGAAGAACTGGTTTGGCAAACAGCTCCTTCCTGGGGACCTGCCCTGGGCAGTGACTCAGGCTGGGCGGGGGCTGCAGCTGCAGCCCAGGAGGGGATGGAGGGAATTGTCCCCTTCCCAAATCACCGCTGGCTCCGGCCCCAAAGACCCCACAGATCCCCCACAGCCCAGCCTGGCTCTTCCCACCTCCCTGCAGTGCTGGGGGCTGAGGATTCTCTCCAGCACTGACGGGCTGGACAACAGGAATATCCCAAAGGGGTCCAGAGCTGGGTATCCCCGATCCCAGGGGGTTTTAGCAGCTGGATTTGTGGGGAAAAAAACCCTCCCTCATCCTTTTCCCAGCTCTGCCCCACAAGCCTGGGCTGGGCCTGGCAGCTTTGGCCTTTATTTGCCCAACAGGGTTGTGCCAATATTTATTTAGGGCTTGGGGATCCTTGCAAAGGACACCAGGGACGTTTTCCCCGGCGCTCCCAGCTCTGGGGCTTCCCTGCAAAGCTCCTTTTGTGCTCCTCGGGAAGCTCAGAATTCCAGCAGGGAAAGGGTCCTGGGGCTGCAGGGAGAGCCGTGGGGGTGAAGGGCACAGAGTGACCTGGCTGCTCTCCCTGGAGCACCTCACCCTTCCCCCCAAAAAACCCCAGAACCTTCTCCTATCAAAATAAAAATAAGAGGAAAAATTATATCCTGTACAACCCTATCCCATATTCCACAAGTGTTACTGTCCAGTTTTGGAGAATCCAACAGATCAGATGGAAAAACCCAACCAAAACATTGGAAAACCTTGGGAAAACGCTCTTAAATTCCTTTTTTTTTTTTTTTCTTTCTGTGTAAGGAGAGATAAAAGAAGCACAAAATCATCCAGGTCACACCTGAAAAAGAAAAATAGAAATATTTTTTCTATTCTATTTCTATTTTTCTGAAATAGAAAAATAGAAATAGAATAGAAAAAATATTTCTGAAATAGAAAAATTGAAATATTCTTATAAAATATAGCCAGGAGACTGACAGATGGATAAAACCCTTTATTATTATTATTATTTATTTTCTGTACCTTTCCATTTATTCCAGAAAAACTTTCTCTCTCTACATATATATATATATATATTAAAAAAATCATTACTTCTTTCGGAACAAATCCTTAAAATCATTTATTTTAAAATGCCTTCTGTTTGTACAGCACTAGTTAAATACATTTATTATCAGTTTTCTGCCAACGAATCACCCCAGGGAACATTCACAGTTTGGGGATCCATCCTGGCCCCTTCCATCGATTTTTCCTGCTGGAGGACGAGCAGGATGCTGAGGATGGAGGAAGGCAATGAGGAAATGTGGATTTTTTTATTGTTTCTGCTCAGACACAGCTCACAGGCACATCCAAAATCCAATTTTACCCCATTTGAGTGCACAGATGTGCAGCACAGCTGGAGCAGCTGGAGATCAGGTGGAAAAACCCAACCAAAACTTTGGAAAACCTCGGGAAAATGCCCTTTAATTCCACTTTTTTTCATCTCCCGTGTAAGGAAGAAGGGGAAAAATGTATTTATTTTGTCCTGAATCTCCAAAATCCAAAGGAATTTTGTTGTTTGAATTCTCCACATGGATCTGGTTGGGCTGGGAAAGGCGGATCCATGTGGGAATGGAGGGATGGGGTGGAATTAACAGCTCTGCCTCCAAGTGTTGTTGTTGTTGTTGTTGTTGTCCCAAAGCCTGACCTCGCTCTGCACATTGATTTAATTCTGTTCCTTCACCCAACCATCAGCTGGCGAGACAAAAGAACACCAGGAACAGAGATTTTCCTGAGGGCACAGCCAAAAATCCTGCTTTCTGGTTAAAAAAAAAAAAAAAAAAAAATAAAAAAAAGGGGAAAAATGCCAAGAAAAACGAGAGCAAGACAAAGCAACGGCTGCCTTTTGCCTCAGCTCCTCGCCTGCCAGGAGCAGCGGCTGCTCCTCGACGTGCTGGTTGGGAGAATCCATGAAATGAGGGGAAAAAATGCTGGAAAGCCACGGAAATTCCCAACATTTTCACGAAAATTCCAATTGGCCCTCCAAAACCTGGGAAATCCTGCCCAGGGATGAGACAGGAATGGGATTTTTTTATGGATGGGGCATCCAGGAGGTTTCTCTCCCCACTAAAAGGGCTGGAATTTTATCCCAGAGGTGGAAAAGAGGGATTTAACTTTGGGATTTAATCCCTGCCAGCCTCCAGCTCGGTTTTTTTCCAGCTGTGGTGATCAGAGCTCGGCCTGGCACCAAATATTTACACTCCAAGTGGGAATCAAATATCCCTGAAATCCCCTGGATAAAAGGGGTGACCTGGAACTGGGGCTGTTGGGAGCTCATCAGTAACGAGGGGATTGGAACCCTCTGGAATTCTCTGGAATGATGTAAAGTTGGGGGACTCCGGGCGTGATTCCAGAGGGGAAAAAATCCCAGAAATTCGGGCAAAAATTCCATGGAAAAGCTGGAATTCTGAAGAAAGGAATGCTCCACTCCATAAAAAAAAAAAGTTCAGGATGGAAGAAATTCCTGTTTTTCCCGGGTTTTGGGCATTGCCAAATGTTGGGAATTTTCTCACAAGGTCAAAACCCTCACCCTAACCCCCTCCACTTTTGGGGGGATTTCTAGGGGAAAAGGGAAAGGCTGTGCAAGGATAAACTGGAGCCAGCAGAGCCTTTTCCTGATCCTGGGAATGCTGGCCTGGCTCCATGGGATTCTCCCCAGCAGTTTGCCTTGACCTCCAGCAGGAATATTGGATCTGGAGCTGAATATCTCCCCGTGGGAATGTGGCATGGCTCAGCTGGGCACCAGCGCCCCTGGGAGTTTATTCCCACTCTCAGAGTGTGGGAATGGGAAAACCGAGCAGGAAAACTGCACAAGGACAGGTCGGGGATGTCCTGGATGGTGCGAGGGGGGTTCCTGCCCTGAGCCAGGCTCTGCTCCTCTGGGAACACCAGAATTCCTCACCCCAGGCACCCGAAGGAGCCGTGTCCACGTCCTGCCTGCTGAGCTGCCAGTTCCCCACAGGAGCCCTGGGAAGGGCAGCTCTGATGCCAAGGAAATTCCTTTGTGGGAGGAAAGATGGCAGTGGGAGAGCTCAGCCCAGCTCCAGCTGCAGGAGGGAACCAGGAGGGACCAGGAAAACAGGGAACCATGAGGGACCAGGGGGGATCAGGAAAAGAGGGAACCAGAAGGGATCAGGAAAAGAGGGAACCAGCAGGGACCAGGAAAAGAGGGAACCAGGAGGGACCAGGAAAAGAGGGAACCAGGAGGGACCAGGAAAAGAGGGAACCAGGAGGGACCAGGAAAAGAGGGAACCAGCAGGGACCAGGAGGGATCAGGAGGGACCAGGAAAAGAGGGAACCAGCAGGGACCAGGAAAAGAGGGAACCAGCAGGGACCAGGAGGGATCAGGAGGGACCAGGAAAAGAGGGAACCAGCAGGGACCAGGAGGGATCAGGAGGGACCAGGAAAAGGGGAACCAGGAGGGACCATGAGGAAAACACAGCCCCGAATGCGTCACTGGGGTCTGGGGCTGTTCCTGCTCTTCCCCATCCACTGGAATCAATTAGGGAACAATTCGGGCTGGAAATACCGGGAAGGGAACGGAGCAGGGCTGGGCAAACCTCAAACAATGCAGACAGCTGGAGACTCGTCTGGGACAGAGCTCTGGTGGCACCGGGAAGCTCCCGGGGAGCTCC